>NC_083277.1:33088446-33390973 GCF_963506605.1 Zootoca vivipara | reverse complement strand
GCGTCTTTTTTTTATTTAAAAAAAACATGCACTTTCTCTCCCCGGTTTAAGTCCTCAGATATTTGCAACCCCCTACCTTCCCCTTGCCACTTCCTGGGTTTTTTATGGAATGGAACAACTTGGGTGCTTCAGAACACGCCTTCTGTTGGCCCAGGCCCTTGCAGGGCCAGACAGAGCCCCGGCCAGGTAGATAATGTGGCCCTGTTTTTAACCCTTTTGCTACTTTTTCCATTTTACTGATTGTGAATATGCTGACCGAGGCCCCCTTTGGATTCAGAAGCCCGCACCAAGTGGCCCATATGACCACCCCTTCTTCTGTCTGGGCCTGTCTATTGCTACGGGGCTGTGGGGTTTCGCTATTTGACCCCCTCCCCGGTTGGGTCCCAGGGCACATCATCACCCCCGATCCTTAATCTAAATATATAGAAATGTTCGCGATGCGTGCACAGGGGCCAATGTATGGAGATACGGGGGGGAGGGGACAACAGAGGGCTCAGACAAAAGTAAATACTGGGAAATGCAACCCAGAAACTGACAGTTCCTTCTCCAAGGGTGGGGGCCAATGTAGGAAGATACCGGGGGTAGGGGCCAACACTCCCCAGGGACAACAGAGGGCTCAGGCAAAAGTGCATGCCGGGAAATAGAACCCAGAACCTAACAGTTCCTTCTCCAAGGGTGGGGGCCAAGGTATGGAGATACATGGGGGAGGGGGCAACACTCCCCAGGGACAACAGAAGGCTCAGACAAAAGTGCATGCTGGGAAATAGAACCTAGAAGCTGACAGTTCCTTTTCGAAGGGTGAGGGCCAAGGGGTGAGATACAGGGGGGAGGGGCCAACACTCCCCAGGGACAACAGAGGGAAGGGTATCCTACCGAAACACAGGGATGAGCCAGGGTGGAGGGAGGAGGGGCAGGATACGTCATGGATCGGGACGGGGGGGGGATCACAGGAAAGAACCACAGCAACGTGTGGCCGGGTCAGCTAGTTTTAAATAAAAGGACACATTCTACTCGTGTAAAAACACGCTGACTCCCAGACTGTCCGTGGGCCGGATTTAGAAGGCGATTGGGCCGGATCTGGCCCCCGGGCCTTAGTTTGCTTACCCATGGTATAGGGTCTCCCTATGACTCTCAGCATTCTTAACAATCTACCATTCCCAGGATTCTTTGGGAGAAGTCGTATAATTCTGATTTAAATTGTATAATGCAGGCCGGGCTGTTGTGTCCTTCGTTATGTATCTTTATGAAATTCATGAATTTATCCATTAAGGGAAACACCATCTTTTTCTGACTACTCCCTTACAGATGGTATTGTTTGTAATATCTACCTACCGTATTTGCATATAAAACCCTCACAGTAGTGGCCATATAGGACGCTGCTTCTTCATGCTCTATTTTTAATAAAGCCATTCATGTAATTTAACAAGAAGAAAACAGAAGCTTGTGCGACTGGGTATCCTAATAGTTTTTTCATTAGGTAGTTAAATTTCAGTGTTTCGCTCTTGCTGTTTTTAAGACCCCTAAGTACATAGTGACTGCTTTAAATTTTACCAGTTCCCACATTTGTAGCCAGCAGACTTCACAATGCTACGCAGCCCATTTGAGTTGGTACTGAGAAGAAGCAACGAATCGGTGATCATATACTGAGCAGGATGACATTACAAAGACTAATCCTGGAAGAGGCAAAAAAACGATGCAAGCAGAATGACGCAGAAGGAGCAATAAGACGCAATGTCGGGGAACAAGATTTCCCAGCAAACGGGATCATGCCATAAAAATATGTAGCTAATTATATTTAGTGAGGTGATTTCTGTTACAAAGGACAAATCAGTCCTATTGAGATGAACAGCATGATAACTAAAGAAGAGAAGACAGATGAGTAGGTGGTTTTTTCCATAGGCATTCCATTAAAAATTGGCAAAAGAGGCCCTTCTCAACCCTGCCAAAAATGTCCAAACGTGCTAATAATTTTGGCTCTGCCCTGAAACGACTCCTTTAGGTGGAAATCCTAAAGGTGTGGGGAGATAGAGGAGAAAATTGAAAGCAATCAAACTGCCTCATTCAGCTCACTCCAGTGGGGTGGAAATGAATGGAGTGGAAATCTTGCACTCCTTTTACTTCTGTGTTGTTGTTTTTAACCAAAGCAATATCCCTCCCATCATTCCCAATAGGATGGAAATCCATACACAAACTCCCTGGTTGTTGTGTGTGTGTGTGTGTGTCCCCATTTGTAGGGCCCAATGGGGACTTCCCCCAGCAACCCACTGATACGTTCCCTAGCATGCCTCCTTGAAGCCTTTTCCTGCTTCAGAGCTTGAACAATGGAGAGGCTAGTCCTGGGGAGGTTTCTGCAGTGGTGTGGAAGGGCCTTTCAAAGTCAGGTCTGCTTTTACAAGGGGGGACTGCTCTTTCTGCCCTTGAGAGGGAGACCCAAAAGCCCCATGGTCCCTGCTTTTTCCTCCCAGGGACTATAGGATTGCAGGGACCATGGAAAAATAGGTGCTTTTTTCTAATTATAAGCATAGTAAGTCTTCTGTGGGACACGGGTGGTCTAAACCACTGAGCCTAGGGCTTGCTGATCAGAAGGTCGGTAGTTCAAAACCCCGTGATAGGGTGAGCTCCCATTGCTCGGTCCCTGCTCCTGTCAACCTAGCAGTTCAAAAGCATGTCAAAGTGCAAGTAGATAAATAGCTACCACTCTGCGGGAAGGTAAAGGGCGTTTCCGTGCACTGCTCTGGTTTGCCAGAAGCGGCTTAGTCATGCTGGCCACATGACCCGGAAGCTGTATGCCAGCTCCCTCAGCCAATAAAGCGAGATGAGCGCCGCAACCCCAGAGTCATCCAAGACTCGACCTAGTGGTCAGGAGTCCTTTTACCTTTAAGTCTTCTGTACTGCGTGATAAAACATTAGAGACTGCATAGAAGAGATTCCAACAGTTCTGAGGTTTGTTTGGCTGGGTTTTTTTTTGTAAAAATTAGGATGTAAACAGGAATGTAATAAAGCATCTATACTCATCATACCCAGCTCGGTTTCAGTTCTACCGCGGCTCAGCTTTGGGGAGGAAATATCTCACTGTCCACTATGACAAAATTTTACATAATTAATTATGCAATTATTTATGTTAGCATGGCATTATTCCACACCATCTATTTCAATGCAAAGGGAACACAATGCAAATTAGAGAAAAAGTCACGTATCATTAAGTATCATTTCAGAACCGAAAACAGCAACAACATTGAATACTGATCTTATTCACTGGATTGATTTCCCTTCGGGACATGGGCAATTTCTGTTCCCATTTCCATGCTGTTGAAATTCTCTGAAATCCCTAGATGTGATTATAGAACAAACAATGGGATCTTTTTCTATATAGTTCTTCACCCTCCCCCATCCAAAATCTCCAGGACCTCAGGATAAAATTAATCACAAAGGTATTTGAGGCATATTGTAATGGAACTTTCTTGGGATCCCTTGATATGTAGTGCTAAAGGTCTGTACCCATTTACTTACTTTGCAATGCAATCTTATGCATGTCTACTCAGAAGTCAGCCCCATGGAGTTCAGTGAGAAATACTCACAGGTCTGTGGGTATAAGATTTGCAACCTGGCTTACAAGCTTCATAACCCACATTTCCACCACTGAAAGAAGCTTTCAGTAAACAATAAAAAACCATTATCCTTTGCAATAAAACCCACAAAACAGATACAAGACCTCTTGAAACAGTTAGTAAATGATATATCATTTGTAAGAAAAATATCAAATGCTTTAAAAAAAGGCTTGGACAAAGGAAGAACATTCTTTGAAAAACAATTAGCCTGGAGAAGATGTTCCATAATCCAAACCCAAGAACTACACTGGGATATCCAGATCAGGTGAGGCTCCAATACTTTGGCCACCTCATGAGAAGAGAAGAATCCTTGGAAAAGACCCTGATGTTGGGAAAGATTGAGGGCACTAGGAGAAGGGGACTCCGAGTACATTTCAGGACGGCAGAGGACGAGATGGTTGGACAGTGTTATCGAAGCTATGAACACGAGTTTGACCAAAATGTGGGAGGCAGTGCAAGACAGGAGTGCCTGGCGTGCTATGGTCCATGGGGTCACGAAGAGTCGGACACGACTAAACGACTAAACAACAACAACAATCCAGGCAGCTGCTTCTTGACACAGCAGAGCTATGCCACTGTCCACTCCACAGCCTGGCTCATCTGGAGATATCCCTCATTCTGACTCAGCCAGCAAGCTGAGACCAATGAAGGTTATGATGGCATTAGCCCTGAAAAAATGGGCTTTCTGGAGGATTGGCAGGGGTGTAACTGGCCTGGGGGGGGGGGCGGCTTACACCACCAAATCCTAACTCCATACAAGTCAGTAACATGACCCAGCAGAATTTACACCAGCAGAAAAGGGTGTTATAAGTCAAACTCTGTTTTAAAGGCATCATTTCCCTCTGCTAGGCTTTGACCAACTCAGATGGTGGTACCTCCAGTCCTGAACAGAGTTTGGAATAGGGGCAGTTTATGACAGCTTAATTGAAACAAGTAGAACTACCGGAGTTAGGATATAGTGAGAGGATGTCATTCTCAGATTATGTTTGTGTCAACCCTCTTGTCATGATTAAACCCTCCAGGCCTCCCCATTTGGCCCATGAGATTTTATGGAAGGAAGGCTGCGCCACTTGCACATTACCCGATGTCATATGACACCAAGGCGCTGGACTAGTGAACCTGTGGCACCAATTTCTAAAGGAAGAATCCTTCCTGTCCAGCTGCCACTTCAGTCTGAGCACTTCTTAAATTTGACATGTCTTTCTGTCACCCTGCCCAGCAAGAGAAAAATGCGATGAATTCAAGCCCGAAAGGAAGAACCGGCAGCATCCTTAGAGTGATGATCACTCAGGTGATTGATAGTTGGGAGGTCTAGCTCACCTGTCAAACTAGGTCATGGAGGATATAGGTCAATTTTGGATATGGCCCAGTGGCCGGATCCAGTTCCCTATCCCTGCTATTGGGACTCTGATGCCAATGGAAAACTTCAAAGAAGCAAAGATTTACATGGAAGATATAGTGGCATGCAAGAAAAGGAAAATCTCTTGTCAATTTTGCACAGCACCTGTTGGCCCCAGCAGCTGATGGGGCTGGCAGCCTATTTTAGTACAGTGAGGAATGTGCAGCATATTTGATGAAATGGTTATTCTAGGAAACAAGGGCCAAGCGAAAGAGGTAACTGAGAGCAAACCCCTGATGCCTATTCACTGAACACTTAAAATAAAATTGCCATTGGCAGGGGTCAGGGGAAGGGGCAGGGATGCAGGCTTAATATTGATAAAGCCTAAGAAAACCTGTAATGCAGTATGTAATTAAAACTCCATTTATCATAGCTGGCATCATTTAAATGAATTCTTTGTCCCAGAAATTATGAAGTTCTTGGCAAAGTGATCAATAATCAATTATAATGGGGGGGGAGGCACACTCTAAACCTAATTATCAACAACAAAACAGAGGAATCTGCCTAATGAGTTGTATATATTATTTCTTATGGGTGAACATAGTTGAAGTCATTTTTAATAACTATATTGCCTGAAAAGGGGGAGCTTGGAAAAATGTTAAGCCTCTTGTCTTAAAAAATAATTATTATCTGCAGGCCATCTTTTTCTCTTTATTTTTCCCCTAAGGATCTTATTTGCAGTAAGAACGTATGATTGCTTGTTGGATCAAACTAAAATCTAGCATACTGTTTCCCGTGAGGTGCCTCTAGTTGGCTCAATGCCATGACGATACCCTTAGTCTCTTGTCTTTCTCATGCTCAGAGATATACTACTTCTCAAAGCAGAAGGTCTCTTTAGCCATTATATTCTCATACGTAGGACTACTATTGCAGTTCAATACAACCTAATGCTTTTTAAAGCCTTCTAAGCTAGGGGCCACCGCCCCTCTCTCTTAGACTTCTCTCCTTCGATGGGAACACATCTCCACAGAATCTCCAGTTAGGATGGTTCTCCCTCTTGGCCTGCAGCCAAGAGAGAGACCAGATGGAGCCTTACTTTACTTAGTAGCCTCCACATGTATATATCTGTAACTTTTCCTCGTAAGCCTGCCTTTCTGAGATTATGCTGTTAACTCAGGATGAAACTGTAAGTGAACTCTATCTTATTTTATAAACACTGTGTTGTGTATTTCTTTTAAGAGGGACAAAGGGGACTTTGCCAGGAAGTATAATATTGTACAGTGAATTTTGTAAATGAATTATGTGCCATCCATATAAATCATGACTTCTTGGAAGTGGCAAGGTCCTTTCTGTTTAAATGCACAACTTTGGGCAGTTGGCATTATCTTTCCACACATTCCCTGTTCCTGTCTACACTGGGTGCCTGAATTTTTAAAACAAGAGCAATAGGTGCCTACCTACGTGGGAAACAAACAAATCTCTAAAGGACACGTTTTCTCTGTCCTCAAAAAACTCAGCAAATGTATGTCCAAGCAACTCTCACCCCACTTTAGGCTGTATGTTGATGTTCAGCCTACTTTTGTCTCACAGAGTTGGTATTTTCCAGGGATATGGAATGAACTGGTTTGATCACTTTAAAGAAATGGATGGGCTGCAGCTGTTTCCTGAGAGCTAAAAGCATTATTTTGCGAGATTAGAAGACTGCAACTTTACCCTCATGCACCAACACATGGAGTGATCTTTCTGCCTTCTGCTTCATTGAAGAAAACAACAGCTCCAAATAGAAATCCTGGAAAAGATATGGGGATGTCTCATCAAAATATGAAACTGTTACACTCCAATTTAACATACCTTTGTCACTGGTACTCTTAAACATTGCTGTGGCTTACTTGTCTATTGATCATGTTAGCAATGAATCACCACAGAACATCAAGCTTCTTACTTTTTCATTTTTATTCTTCTTTTCATGTCCCTTTCACTTTCCTTACAGTCTGCTTTTTCACTCTGCAGGAGGAAGAAGTGATCTTATAATGAGTCAAGACCACTGGCTCATCCAGCTCCATATTCTTGCACACATATGCAGACACATGCAGCACAGGCCTGGCTCTGGCTACAAAAGGCGGCATTTCAGGAGAATGCTTGCAGAGGAGATTACCTTTGAGTAATATATGGACCTACTGTAGTCAATATATTTAACATAGGAACACACTTATTTAACACTATGTAAAGGTAAAGGTCAGTCAGCCCTGAGTGCTCACTGGAAGGACAGATCCTGAAGCTGAGGCTCCAATACTTTGGCCACCTCATGAGAAGAGAAGACTCCCTGGAAAAGACCCTGGTGTTGGGAAAGATGGAGGGCACAAGGAGAAGGGGACGACAGAGGAATGGTCCATGGGGTCACGTAGGCCCGGCTCTAGGTAAGGTCCCGGTGGCATGGGGCGCCAGGGCGCCGGGCCGGCAGGGGGGGTGCTCGCGGCGAAGCCGTGCTGCGCGCGGCGGGGGCGCCGGAGCGATCTCTGTGCCTCAGCGCCAGGGCACCCGACTTGCTTGAGACAGCCCTGGGGTCACGAAGAGTCGGACATGACTAAACGACTAAACAACAACAAAAGGTAACGATAAAGGGACCCCTGACCATTAGGTCCAGTCGTGACCGAGTCTGGGGTTGCGGCACTCATCTTGCGTTATTGGCCGAGGGAGCCGGCGTACAGCTTCCAGATCATGGGGCCGGCATGACAAAGCCGCTTCTGGCGAACCAGAGCAGCGCACGGAAATGCTGTTTACCTTCCCGCTTGGAGCGGTACCTATTTATCTACTTGCACTTTGACGTGCTTTCGACCTGCTAGGTTGACAGGAGCAGGGACTGAGCAACGGGAGCTCACCCCATCACAGGGATTTGAACCATCAACCTTCTAATCAGCAAGCCCTAGGTTCTGTGGTTTAACCCACAGCGCCACCTGCATACCCAACACTATGTACATGTTTGTAAACTAAGGTCAAAAAGCCTTTCCCTCCATTCAGAACTGTAAAATCTAGAGACCAAAGGAAAGGATCTGGCACAGGGCCAGATTTGGGATTTGGCTGTTTTGAAGAACGCCAGGGGTTTGTGTGCTGATTTTATGCTGCTTTCCCCTCCAAGACGAAGTATGCATAGGTTAAAGTGGCCCTTCTGCTAGTGTAGCAGTGATGTATATCTGCCCCTAGTATAACGAGGATATAGGATTGCTCTGCCCAATAACAATTCAATTTTATGAACTAAAAAAAAAAGTTAAAAGTATTTTCTTGTCTCCTCTGCTAATAAAAAGCTAATGACCATTTAACATATCTCCTCTGACACGTATAGTGGATGCCTATTATTGTATGTTTCCTGGTGATTTATCTAATTTACTCTTTACAAGGCCATTCGTAGTCTAGTAAATTCATCCCAGAAGAAATATAGTCCTTTCTCCTAGCCTGCCTCTTCCGATGCTCAGTTTTTCATCAAGGGGCTTTTAATTATTGGGTTGTACAGACCTTTAAAGGTTGCTTCTCTCTCCCACCAAAGTAATTCTTCTCCAAGTAATTGCATAGATTTTGCCTGAGCAAAGATAACCAGCAAGAATGCACACACAGGCTTGGAAAGAAATCTTTGCTTGTGGATGTGTTAAATAGATGTAACATTTCTATGAAGGTAATGGGTGCTGCAGTAGATAAAACTTTTTAAAGACGTTAATTAGTGATCTTATTGGATTGTTGTGTGGTGTTCTTTCTTGTTGCTTGCAATTTTAACTACATTTCAAAATAAAACTCACACGGTTTTAGTTTTCCATTTCCGCAAAAATGCGCCTAGAGCACACACTATGAATTCTGCAAGCTGCATTTTTTCTTCATTTTACGACGAATGCTAAGAGAGAAACACATTTTAGAGCAATTAGAAATACATTCCAAAATAGATTTTAACAAGACTGCATGCTTTGTAGCAGTAATTTAGGGGGGGGGGAGAGAGAGAGCTCTCTGGAAAGTGTCGCTCACCAAAGCCAGGAGGAGGTGGAGCGACAGGAAAGAGGGAGAGACAGACAGAAAGAGAATGCTCCTGTCTAGCGATGGGAGCATGTACAGGCTCCGGAACCTTCCCAAGAAGAACTTGTATACGCGCGCTCACAAGGGCCCTCCCAGCTCCTCTAGAAATAAGGTTGCTCCCACAATGAAAGGCTGCCCGAGATGGCTCTCCCACACATGTGCACAGTGCCTGCCTGTCTCATCTTTCAGACAGCTCCCTACGACCGTAAGTGCACGCATGCAGTATTTACACCAACTCCCAATGTGTTCTTTGTCTTCTTTAGAAAAGCTGGTTTTAAACAAAACACACACAAAAAAACTTCCTTTTGGAGCCGCACAGGCGTGAGCACTATTTATCAAATGATATTAGTGACATAAGCATAATAAAAGTTAATTTGGGGGCTAAATTAAATTTGGGGGCGCTAGGCGGATCTTTGCACCCCGGCGGTGCATATGCTAAAGACGGCCCTGTGGAGGAGCATTGCAAGACAGACATGTGTCACAATATGAATGAGACCACATGTAGATCACATCCTCAGCAGCAGCACATCCTCAGTGCTTCCATAGATGGGTCTTCCTTGCTTACTCACATTCTTCTGCCCCCCCCCCAATTGTCATCCCTAATTACTATCACCTGTGAACCAACCTTTTGTATTTAAGTGTGCTCCAAACACAGGATTTTTGCTTAGTCAATACATGCTCAAACTAAGAAAACTCTGAATATAAGAAATGTAAGTATTTCTTTATATGTACATGTATTTTAGAAATTGTACTACTGTATTAGTCTAAATAATAATTAGAATTTGATTTGTATCACCAGTGAATATGTAAATGTATCAAGTTGTAGGCCAAAACATCTGGAGGGCCGCAGTTTGGGGATGCCTGTCTTAAGTTGATGGAATGCACTGCAGGAATCGCCCATCTTTATACTGACACCTGATTCTGATATGTGGATCTTGCCTCTCCCTGCTTGCTATCGTGCCCACTCACGGCTGCTGAGTGTTTCTCTTTCCCCAGCTGGTTAATAGATATATATATATATGAGAGTACATTTCACCACTACTGTGCCAGATACCTGGCAGTTGGTTGCTGTCTTCCAGCCAAAGGAAGAGGAGAAGGCAGAAAGCAGACGAGGAAGTTGGGAAGAGTAACAGCGACATATAGGCAGTTGATTCTCTGGTATGCTAGAGATGGATGTTAATATAAAAAGAGAGCGGGTGGCATATTCACAGCCCCATGAGCTCCTTCTACTATATTATGTCTTCCTTCAGTCTTAATTATTCAGTAGCAGATGGATTCTTCTGGGTCAGTTCCCACAGGATTAAAGAGTTTGCTGCTGACATATGGTTTTTATAAAGTAGATAACCATTGATGCTTTCCTAATTCTAAAAGTGTGTGGTGTGTGTGTGTGTGTGTGTGTGTGTGTGTGTGTGTGTGTGTGTGTGTGACTGCATACAATCCCAGCTCTTTGAAAAGGTTTGAAGAATTATTCCGTCAAAGCTGGCGTTTTATTTTCCTTTATGATATAACTACGTTCCACAATGAGATTTCCTTTGCATTAACCTCCTCCAAAGTTCTGCCATCTGAAACCTCTGGAGAAAATCTATATTGTTGGGGAGCCTGTCCTGCAGCATTGCTCCATGGCATTGCAACCTTCTCCTCCTCTGCTGAACTACCTCAGGGTTGCTGGATATGGAAGGTCGCAACCAGGCAGGCCCCGACACAATCCTGACAGGTCTACCCCAGTCGACTCTTGACTGTACGTCTGCTTTTCTTAGTCTAAATCCAAGGCACCGAGGGGAGCAACAAAAATGTAGGTGCTTGTAGGGGAATTATGTGGGCCTTCCTTGGAATTAATGGCCCCACATTTCTTTCTCCAGATGACCTTTATAGGAGGAAACATTACACAGAATATAGTCAAGAGAAATTGAAGTAGTTGGAAGAAAGCTACAGCCATGACCGAAGACTGACTGGACACATTTACCTGTGTTGATCCCAACTCTACAATACAATGTGCAGCCCAATCTCGGAGCGGTTAAAAAGAAATCCCAGGATTCTCCACACATCCCTTAGCTTTGGCTTCCTTGAAATGATGGCCACTGGAGGCTTCTGATATTTTCTGTGATTTAGGGTTTTTATTCACACACACACACACACACACACACACACACACACAGAGGCTGAGCCTAAGTGAATGTCGCCCTCTTCATGGCATCGTTGGTGACTTCTTTCGCTTGCAGGAGGAAGTTGAAACGGGCGGCGTACCCTTCCCAGTCTCCTGATGCTGGTTTGAATGGCGAGAAGCTGCTGTCGGTTGCCATTCTGGGTTCCTTGGGTCCTGGAGCTGAAGCCTGGATGCACGGTGCGATGCAGCGGTGCAGCAGGTGGCGGTGCTGCGGTGCAGTGCGTGGTGGCGGTCAGCTCAGCAGGATCCCACCTTCGTCGCCAGTGAAATATACTCAGAGTCAAGAGTGAATTTCATGCTCTTTATTCAGCTCATAGTCATCAAGGAGGAGAAGAGAAGACGAATGGCTCTTTTCCCCAAACCATCTGCTTATATACATTATTTACACAATGGGCCTTGCGTGATTGGCTACTTCAGGGCTACACCTGTGGGCCAATTATATTATGGATTGACTTCTGCCTGCAGCCTGATTGGCTGCTCCTACAGGCCAATCAGGTAGCAGATTCACTTCTGCCAGCCGCCTGATTGGCTGCTCCAGCAGGCCAATCAGGTTGCGGATTCACTTCCACCTGGAGTTGGATTGGGTAGCTCCCGCTGATTCTGAATCCTATTGTTCTAGGATTCAGCTCAGTACATAACACTAAGATAGAAGGTTTGCAGCATTAACGCTTCCACATATTCTGCTCCCCGATTTGGTTTCTAAACGGGCTTCCCAGTGTGCCAGCACTGGCTCCAGCAGAGAGAGCAAGCTAGCCTCTCCATTGCTTTTCAGCTCCAGTCCCAGTATAGACTGTCCAAAGAGCAGCCTGTGTGTTTGGGCAATGCTGCAGAGCCACCTTTCTGA
This sequence comes from Zootoca vivipara, assembly GCF_963506605.1. Classification (NCBI taxonomy): domain Eukaryota; kingdom Metazoa; phylum Chordata; class Lepidosauria; order Squamata; family Lacertidae; genus Zootoca; species Zootoca vivipara. Next base: position 33,378,962 of record NC_083277.1, on the reverse strand, counting down.
CACAGGATTGCTGCTGCTTATTTTGACAAGGCCACAAGGAGCGCTGGGCTGGGAAGAGGCACCTGTGGCGTCAGTGCTGCCCTTCCCACAGAGTGCTCATTCATTCACAACTCCACCACTACTCTGGGCTTAACCCTACACTGCCCAGGTATGAAGCAGTGGGCTGCTGTCAGGAGAGCAGCAGCACCCGGCCACAACAGCCATTCCTCTTTGTTCTCTGTCAGGCACATTTCGATGACACCAAAAAGCTTGCCCCCATTCTGCTCATCATAGAATCAATAGAGTTGGAAGAGACCACGAGGGCCATCCAGTCCAACCCCCTGCCAAGCAGGAAACACCATCAGAGCATTCCTGACAGATGGCTGTCAAGCCTCCGCTTAAAGACCTCCAAAGGAGGAGACTCCACCACACTCCTTGGCAGCAAATTCCACTGTTGAACAGCTCTTACTGTCAGGAAGTTCTTCCTAGTGTTTAGGTGGAATCTTCTTTCTTGTAGTTTGAATCCATTGCTCTGTGTCCGCTTCCCTGGAGCAGCAGAAAACAACCTTTTCCCTCCTCTATATGGCATTCTTTAATATATTTGAACATGGCTATCATATCACCCCTTAATCTTCTCTTCTCCAGGCTAAACATGCCCAGCTCCCTAAGCCGTTCCTCATAAGGCATCGTTTCCAGGCCTTTGAACATTTTGGTTGCCCTCTTCTGGACACGTTCCAGCTTGTCAGTATCCTTCTTGAACTGTGGTGCCTAGAACTGGACACAGTACTCCAGGTGAGGTCTGACCATTGCAGAATACAGTGGTACTATTACTTCCCTTGATCTAGATGCTATACTCCTATTGATGCAGCCCAGAATTGCATTGGCTTTTTAGCTGCTACATCACACTGTTGACTCATGTCAAGTTTGTGGTCTACAAAGACTCCTACCTCCTTCACATGTACTGCTCTCAAGCCAGGTGTCACCCAGCCTGTATTTGTGCCTTTCATTTTTTTTTTTTTTGCCCAAGTGTAGTACTTTACATTTCTCCCTATTAAAATTCATCTTGTTTAACAGATCCCTAATCTGTTAAGGTCATTTTGAAGTGTTCAAAAGGGTTCCCAGCAATTTGCTATATTGCCTTAGCTGACATTACAGAACTTATTTAACAGGCCTGACTAGGCTATTTACTTAACAAAGAAACTGGGATGACCATTTTAACGGTCTACCTCTGCACCCCCTTCCTCTCAGAACCCAATCTTTCAGCTTTAAAATCACAAGATTGGCAGGGTCCTCGAAATCCATTTAGTCTAACTAAACTAATTATACTATGCACCTGCTACTTCCTGCACGTGGGTCCTGAAAGCTTGTGCGCTTAGTATCCTATAGGTTAGAACCATTCAATAAAAGAGTTTATATACCTCATAATGAATCATCAGAATATCCCAACTAATCCCCACTTGATTTTAAAACAACAGACCAATGATCAATGATCAATGATGCTGCTTAAAATTTCAGTTTGGGGAAAAGAGTTTTATTGGAATATGCACATGTGGAATTTTAAAATTCATATCTAAGATGAATTCATCTAAGATGAATCATTTGCTATTGAATATTGAGGTTATGTGGTAGATATAGGCTTGTAATTAAATGAGTGGTGTGTCAGAGTGCATAAAGGCATGGTCAAATCAGCCTTAAACCTGTGGAATCAGTAATGACTGGATTGCCATGAATCTGAAATTTAAAGTTTAAAATATCACAAGGACGTCAAGTTTACAAAAGTCCAACTACAGGGCTAGATCATGCTACTTAAAGTTTTTGGTCTTGTTTTGTTTTGTTTTAGCCTTGAGATCTTCTTTGAAGTTGAAAACTAGAGGACAAATGGTTGATTTGTAGCATGAGCCGGACTGCAAAAAGCTTTCTATGCTCAAATAAAAATCACTGCTTCACTTCCTCCGTGACTGAAGTTGCCAGGAACACTTTGTTTTATATTCCCTCTCTCTGCACCCACCCAGATTTCCAAAACATGCCAGAAACATTTCTCCTACCTCCCCAATCCCTTTGTGCTAACAGTGTTATTCATACGTTTTTCAGCTTTCTCATTGTCTACCACTCGTATGAAGTTTCAGACCCGGTCTCTGGCAATATAATCACCATAGCTATGTTTGGTCACCTGCCGTTGCAGTATTTTCCGATATATTTGGTCTCTGCCTTGCCTGCTGATCTCTTGATTAACACTTTGCGGCCAGAAAATAATAATCAAGAACTAAGTTTTTAATATATGGAAATAAAGACACAACTTTTCTGTGCAAATATAAGTTGCTTTAAGAAAATATGTTAGTGAACAGATGGCCGCCAACTCCCATCCATATTCATGAGTGCATTTATTTCATTATGCCTTCCCCTGGGAAAATGCCATGCTTCAGCTTTTATAAGTTTGTATGGCCATCAAATTGAGCAGTCAAAAGCCCTCTGTCAAAAGCTGTGCTGCCGTAGAAACTGGAGGAAAGTATGTGAAAAGCCTTTTCCACTTTTTGTCTTGACTTTTATCGCCTCAACACCTGTTATTTTCAGATCTCAGAGATTTTTATCAGGCGTAATAAATGCTGCATTTTGATAGATAAGCAGACATTTTCATTTAAATGGTGCTGCTCTACCTCACGTTCATGTGATTTTCCTAATTGAGCGTTAACAATTTCGGGACCCACATAGTTTGTCTGCATTATATGATTCCCAAACCATCTGATGCTGCTATCCAAAACTGCCAAATACGTATTTTGCAGAGGGAGGACATTTCTGGGCACAGCTCCACAAACACAAGTATGATACTCACCATAGATTCAAAGTTATTCTTTGCTTTCTGAGAGAAAGTGAGAAAACTTTTTTTGAGGTGCAAAATGTAAACCGTAAATAAAACAGACCAAGCTAAGTATAAAGATTCAAAGCAAATAACTACAAACCAAATTGATTGCAACTTTCCTTGACAGAAAAAGAAAAGGCACACCTAGATGAGCAAAGTTAATGAAATTTTTAATATCCAGCAAATAGGTCTGTGAACATGATTTATAAAATGCAGTGGAGTGAATTACATGCTCGATCCGGACGTGACTTTGATTGACTCCTCCCGCTTATTCTTCTTTCTTGCACCCACCTAATATTCAGAATATTTGCTTTCTTCCTTATTGTGCCCCCCTGGATTATTGGGAATATTTGCTTCCTCTAGCGAACAAAAAGTGGTGTCCCATTTGTAGAAGGGACATGCTGAATCTAACCCACTATGTTTTTGGATATATGAAGATGGTCCTCAATGCAGAAGAAACACTATTTTCCTTTGATTGCTTGGGTCAGTGCTATGCAGACAAACACATACACATTCCTGCCTCGGCCATCCACGCTATCTCACTCCAGTTTACCATTTCCATAAACAGGAGGGGCTTTCAGTGAAACATATATATATATATTATGGTTTCCAGATGTCTCTTCTCTAAAAGACTGCCCTTATTCTAAAGGATGTCAGTCCCATAGGCTATAATTGAATATAATGGGTGCCCCTTATTTCAGAGCAGCCAATGCATCACAGAACAAAAGACTGCAGCTCCACGGTGCCTTTTAATTATGAACTCTCAATCTGGTAAACCTTAAATTTACACACACATCTGTGTGCTAGAATATAGCCATATCATATGCACCACCGCATCCCACTGAAACACAAAATATCTAGCAGAGGCAAGCGAGATTTATTTTTCACCTTCTTTTTCTAAAGGTTTGCAGTTTAATACTGCAAATTTGGATCCTGCAGTCATTTCTCAGTGTATCTGTGGCAGTAGTAACTGCTTCTTGCACGAGTAGCAGTGACAAAGTTGAGCTTGCTGTTGAGACTTGAGAGGTACTGGGGGGAAATTATACAGGGGCTAGAAGGATAATGGATTTCTACTGATTACAGTCACCCATCTGATTTCAATAGGATCTTTTACACATTATGGCTGTCATCCAGGAGCTCATGCATGCACTGAGGAATTTGCCATTTTCTTCTATAGGTGTGCATGTGGGTCTGCAGTCATTGTAACTACCCTGTTTAGTTTGCATCCCTGTATTAGAGCCACCAGGACAGATCGTGAAGCTGAGGCTCCAATACTTTGGCCACCTCATGAGAAGAGAAGACTCCCTGGAAAAGACCCTGAAGTTGGGAAAGATTGAGGGCACTAGGAGAAGGGGACGACAGAGGACGAGATGGTTGGAAAGTGTTCTCGAAGCTACGAACATGAGTTTGACCAAACTGCGGGAGGCACTGCAAGACAGGAGTGCCTGGCGTGCTCTGGTCCGTGGGGTCACGAAGAGTCGGACACGACTAAACGACTAAACAACAACAACATTGGAGCCACCACCAAAAAGGCTCTGTCATAGGTCAATGACACAGGTCCTCCCCTGCTGGCCAGAGGGCCAGAGATTGTTGATTTTGGGAGACCCACTCTTTAGCTACTTGGGTTCTGTTTCATTTAGGGCTTTGTATGCATCTATTGATATAATATCTTGTGATCAGCCCAGCAACACACCAGCAGACAACTCAGTGCTTTCAGTACCAGTGACACAGAATCCCTTTGGGCTGCCTCAGTTTTTACAGCACAGGGTCAGATTTCATGGTACTAAGTATTTTTCAGTCCTCACAGGCAAGCATGTATTCTGTCTTGGCCAAACTCCCCTAAAGAGGTAGGAAACCAATGAAATTAAACATCCTCTTTTAAATTAAACCAGCTTCCAAAGCTTAGAGAGATATGGGCAGGAAAGCAGGATGACATTAAGAAGTTTTCTGCTGAAAGGCTAATCTGACATGAACTGGATAAAACACTGAAATGTTCTTTTGGAGAGCTTTACTTAAACAGAATCTAATCACAGCCAACATAATGTTACAATTAAAGCTGTCAGCTGTCTGAACAGAGACTAAATTTTGCCCTTGGCAGTGAGCACTTGAGGTGAAAAGGTGTTTTATTATTCTATCCTGTTTTCTTCTTTAAATAAAATATAACAAAATACGGTTAATGTCCCACCATTTGGCTCAATTGACAAAAGAGTGTTTTTTAATTAAATAAAATGTTCACAGCTCTAGTGCTTTAAAAAAAGAACTGTTAGATGAATGAGCTATTCCCAAAGGGTGCTCAAAGGTTCATTTAATTTTAAAATGATTGTAGACTGAAATAACTTAAAAGGGAGAGTGGTACATTTAATCAAAGAAGGTAGCTGCTAATATAAAAACAAATTGTTTGACCATGGAGAATGTAAAAGTTGGAGAATCTTGCAAAACCAGCAGGGAAAATACCTTGAATATAGGTCTGCCCTCCTCACTGTGGGTTGAGTATTAATATTATTGAGGATACAGCAGAGGGAGTTGCCTACTGACACAGTGGAGTGAATTCAAAGAGCTCTGGGAACAGATAGGAAACACATCCCAATGGGCATTGAGCAGATGTTGGCTCCCCCTCTCCCCAAGCTGCATCTTCTGTAGAGATGCTAGTGATGCTTTCTGGGTTCAGCCCTTGATATACTGGGGTGTGGGCAAAAATGCTTACCTCTAAGAAGTGGCCATTGTAGGAATCCTGAATTCTTCATCAGCTCATATTAAAATCTGAGCCAAGAAAGAATTCCCCATTTACTAATCCAGGGCAGGTGTGGAGGACTCCCTGGCCCTGAATGGGGTAACTGAATAGGCTGAGACCCTACCTGCCTGCAGACTGTCTCGCTAGAGTGGTGCATGCTCTAGTTATCTCCCGCTTGGACTACTGCAATGCGCTCTACGTGGGGCTACCTTTGAAGGTGACCCAGAAACTACAACTAATCCAGAATGCAGCAGCTAGACTGGTGACTGGGAGCGGCCGCCGAGACCACATAACACCGGTCTTGAAAGATCTACATTGGCTCCCAGTACGTTTCCGAGCACAATTCAAAGTGTTGGTGCTGGCCTTTAAAGCCCTAAATGGCCTTGGTCCAGTATACCTGAAGGAGCGTCTCCACCCCCATCGTTCTGCCCGGACACTGAGGTCCAGTGCCGAGGGCCTTCCGGCGGTTCCCTCATTGCGAGAAGCCAAGTTGCAGGGAACCAGGCTGAGGGCCTTCTCAGTAGTGGCGCTTGCCCTGTGGAATGCCCTCCCATCAGATGTCAAAGAGAAAAACAGCTACCAGATTTTTAGAAGACATCTGAAGGCAGCCCTGTTTAGGGAGGCTTTTTAATGTTTAATCGATTATTTTATTATATTTTTCTGTTGGAAGCCGGCCAGAGTGGCTGGGGAAACCCAGCCAGATGGGGGGTATAAATAATAATAATAATAATAATAATAATAATAATAATAATAATAATAATAATATATTATTATTATTATTATTATTATTATTATTATTATTATTATTTCTCCCCCCCAAATAATCTTTATCTATATATATAAAAATGTAAAAATCTTGAAATTGTCGGCCGCTATCTTCTCCGTAACCGCTTGACCGATCGTCCTGAAATTTTGACACAACGATTCAGGCTACTCCCCGAGGGTTGCTGGGGACAAAAAAAACCTCAAATCACACACCTGTGCAGGTGTAGACCTGGTTTTCCACCAAGTCAAACAGTGCCCTCAAGTGGAATTCCTCCCACAGTACACCCCCTCCCTTCCTGTGAAATCTAAGCCACACCCAATCAAATGACATCAACCAAGCAACTGAAACCACCAAGTCGGCCATTATCAGACCCCTAGACCCTGCCAGGCTGCTAGGCCTCCACTAGGCCCGGGGGGGGGGGTAGATAACCCACAGCAACACACTTGGGGGCAGGGCAAGGGGTTTTTACTTTACAATTTAGCACCACTACCTCCCCCAAAGTCCCCCACCAAATAACCACAAGACAAAAATAAATACCATCCTTCAAAACGTCATGAGATATGCCAGTCATGGAGGGGGGGGGACAAACAGAATAGATCATGGATCGGGACACGGGGGGCAGTCACAGGGATTAGCCACAATGAGCCACACCCACAAACCCTGCCTCCGCCACGAGATCCTGTAAAACAGGAGGCCTTGGCTCCATTTTACAGACTAGGCCTCAGCTCTACAGCCCTTTAAATACTATCCCGAATGGAGCCCTGGGTGGGAGGTGGGGGTAGGAGAAGCCCCAATAGGTCATGGGTTGACGTAGGGTGGGGGGGGGACAACTGTCCAACAGCCACCAAAACAGCCATTCCCCCCAAACCCAAAGCCTCTCCCGGCGGCTGCATTAATAAATGCCTGGCATCATTAGGCAGTCGTTCATCATTTCTCCTAACACACACTTGGGGGCACAGCAAGGGGTTTTTGCTTTATAATTTAGTGGGCGTTGTGTCACATGCGAGGCTGCGGCGGCCATTTTAAGTAAGGGCAGTAGTGCCCCTTTTAACCTAGGCTTTACCATGTTTCTCTGAAAATAAGACACTGTCTTATATTTATTTGTCGTAAAAAAAAACCCACATTGGCTTATTTTCAGGGGATGTCTTATTTTTTATTACACGTCCAACCTTGCCTCTTCCTTGGGGCCCTCCAGAACTGCGCCTATCACTATGTCTTATTTTCGGGGTATGGCTTATATTGCGCAAATGCTTAGAAATCCTGCTATGGCTTATTTTATGGGTATGTCTTATTTTAGGAGAAACAACTGATTGTAAGCCTCTGTGTGTGTGTTTTTATATAAAAATCACAACCATGCACTTTCTCTCCCCAGTTTAAGTCCTCAGATATTTGCAGTGGCCACCCCCCACCCCATTTACTATCCCCTACCTTCCCCATGCCACTTCCTGGGTTTTTATGGAACTGAACAACTCGGGTGCTTCAGAATGCGCCTTCTGTTGCCAGGCCCTTGCAGGGCCACAAAGAGGCCCAGGCCACGTAGATAAGATAATGTAGCCCTGTTTTTAAGCCTTTTGTTACTTTTTTCATTTTACTGATTGTTAATATGCAGACCAAGGCCCCCTTTAGATTCGGAGGCCCACGCCAAGTGGCCCATATGACCCCCCTCCTTCTGTCTGGGCCTGTCTGTTGCTACGGGGCTGTGGGGCTTCGCTATTTGACTCCCCCCCTCGGGATTTTTAAGTAGTTCTCTGCGTCCCAGGGCACATCATCACCCCCCCCATCCTTAATCTAAATATATAGAAATGCTCACGATGCGTGCGCAGGGGCCAATGCATGGAGATACAGGGGGGAGGGGACAACAGAGGGCTCAGACAAAAGTAAATACTGGGAAATGGAACCCAGAAACTGACATTTCCTTCTCCAAGGTTGGGGGCCAATGTAGGAAGATACTGGGGGTAGGGGCCAACACTCCCCAGGGACAACAGAGGGCTCAGACAGAAGTGCATGCTGGGAAATAAAACCCAGAACCTAACAGTTCCTTCTCCAAGGGTGGGGGCCAAGGTATGGAGATACATGGGGGAGGGGCCAACACTCCCCAGGGACAACAGAGGAATACAGGGATGAGCCGGGGTGGAGGGAGGAGGGGCAGATTACGTCATGGATCGGGACAAGGTGGGGGGGAACACAGGAAAGAACCAAAGCAACGCGTGGCCGGGTCAGCTAGTTCAATTTATAAGGATGAAAAAATACAAAAGACAAAAAAAGCAAAAGCAAAAACAAAAAGACAAAAAACAACAACAAAACAACAACAACAATATTTCTTATTACTTAACATTGTTATATAGACTTCCTCGATTCCCCCCTCACTGGGTCCATTTTTAATACATAGCAATTTTCATATTATATCTTAAGCCATTTTCCTGCACTTATACATTTTCATCTTCCTCTATTTCCTCTTCATTATCCCTCAAATATTCCTAGCCTATAATCATCAATTATTCTTCACCTATAATCATCAAATATTCATAAACTTTAATTAATTTCTCAACATCTACCTTCTATTTCACCCCTTAGCCTAGAACTAACTCCCAAAAATATCCATAATTTTAAACATTACTTCTTCTATCCAAATAACATTTTAACACTTACATCTAATTCTGCCCCCTCTCCCCTGGACTCGGAATCTCCCAGACGGTTCAGCAAGTTCCATAAAGCAATCCACTTTCGGTCCATCTTAGCCAGTCTAAAGGTCCCTGTGAAGTTTTCGCAAGGTCAATTTCAGGAATGATGGTGAGTAACTCTCAAAGTTTGATTGGCTTCAAAATATTTCTGATTGAGAGCAGAGGAATAGCTTGGAAATGTTTTGGGAGACTATTTCTTCCTAGTCTATATAGGGTGGTTTTTTCTTGTTTGTAACGTCGATGATAGGATTTCCACATTAAATTATACAAAGGCCATGATCCAACTAAAATTAAGCCCTTTAAAGTCATTTGGGGAGTTAAATTTGGGCTGATTTTAATGGGAGGGATCTAAGTGCTTAACACTTGCAATTGGGCTGAAAAGAGCTTACTTTTTGGTAGATTTGTGTCCCCAGTGTCCAACTGTGTGCATCTTTTACTTTTCATTCACTTGCCCTTTGATCTTTGCAGAAGCGGGCTTATTTTCATGTCAGTATCAAACAGAAGCTTAACATATGAGTTTCTTCCTCATTCACCAGAGATGTACAGTAGCTTAGGACCTCATCAAACCTAAATCTGGCCGTGCCCTGACACCAATATCATTGCTCTTTCCTGGATGACGAAGAGGGACAGTGAGTGTATGACGGCACAGGCAATGTCCTGCCCCACTCCAGCTGTGTTCAGGTAAGCTGCCGTAATGCCTGGAGTCAGTGGGTGGCTCTGCCCTGCTTTTTAGCCAAAAAGGCTCCCAGAGCAGGCTTACAGATTAAACCCACACACCAATACAGTCACTGTTCTCAGGTTTACAATCTGAAAGTAAAAGAGATGGAGAGGTAGAAAAACAGAACTCACATTCGCTATAAAAATGCACCTCAACATTTTAAAGAAATATACACCATCATATACCATGAATCACAAACTATCTGGATATTATTCTAATATTATTATAATGATATCAGCCAACTCCTGCTCTTTCTGCACTCTGCATGGACCATATAAATCCACATTCAGAGTTGAAATCTACCTTAGGTTACCCCCCCCCCCCATGGCTGTCTATGTATTGTGACCTCTTTAATGAGACTTTGATTTTCCAGACATTTTGGAATGATTGATTAATACTGAATTCACAAAATATTTAATTACTAAAGCTCAAATCCACTTAAACCTTCCTGGCACACACACACCTCTTTAGAAAGATAATAAATGAGCTGGGAGTGAAGATTTTGCCCTCATAAATCAAAATATAGCAGTACAGTTGTTACTCTGCACAGATCAATAAACTGCCTTTTGGAAGCTAAAAGCACTGGAAGAGTCATAAAATGGAGCTGCCAGACCACAAAAAAACCTGATGGTATTTATGTATTTCTCACCAGGAAAACTCTTAACACAAATGAGTCGTAGTATTTATAATTGCAAATTTAAGATGCTATTTGTATGCCTTGCATCCAGAGGTTCTGTTAAATTATACTAATATCTCCAAACAACATGGTAACGGATATCTGGACAAGTGAATTTCATTCTCGATACATCACATTTTTGAAGTTTCATGAACAGCCGAAAGCTGTGTAGTATCTTAAAGACTAACAAATTTATTGTGGCATAAACTTTTGTGGGCAGGAACCAGTTTCATCAGATGTTATTGGTGCGATAAGCTTTCTTTGCCTGAAGCCTGTCTCATCATGAAATTCTTAGTCTTCGACAGGTTTCTTGTTTTTATTCACAGCGGACTGTTAGATATGTCTACTCAGAAGTAAGTCCTATGAAGCTCAACAGGACTTGCTCCCATGTAAATGTGTGTATTGGATTGCAGCCTTATACTGCAATCCTACCCCATGAAGTAAGGGTGCTGAAGTTCATTAAAAGTGAGCAAAAGGGCAACTTCTGCCAGAGCTTGCACGCTCTGCCAGAAAACCTGTCTCCTGCCTTATATGTGAGAGCTCACAATACCAATATGTTGGTAAACTTTTCACCCTGAACTTCCCATCACTGTTCATGATTTCTGAGATTAAGCTCGTAATTCTGCTGTTCAGCCTGCTTTTTATATTGTATATTTGACCTGCCTGTGCACTCTTCTTACATTTAGGTGATGATTTCTTACCCTGCATCCAGCACTACACAACAAACTTACAGAAGATAGATAGATAGATAGATAGATAGATAGATAGATAGATAGATAGATAGATATTCTATCCACTTCTGTCAGCAATCAGCAACATGCATTACCAAAAGCAGAAAATAAAGGAAGTAAACAAGCTTTGATTGCTAAAAATGTCATGATGGCATGCATCTATTTCTTTTATAACAATGCACACCATTTGCTCCTATTATCCCTCGTTAGCCTTTTGGTGATTTAATCTTATGCTGAATTAGAAAAGTTTTGTATTAGTTTGACTATCTGAAACTTTCTTCAGAAAATATACTTTGTTTTTAGGAAGTGAATGTTTTTCCAAGAAAAGTCAAGGACGGTTAAATGCTTACTTTTACCAAGAGTATATATTTTGCATATTTTGTATTTGTACGTAAAACTTTAAATTGGTCAGATGATTCTAATTGTGCCATTATTCTATTTTCCAGTGCAGCAAGATAAGCTAACAATTATGTTAGATTCACATTAAATATGATGTAAAAGTTCCATAGTGCGTCGACTGAATTCAGCTCAAGGTAGACCTATTTAAATCAGTTAGTCGTGCACATTAATTTCAAAAGTTCTGCCCCGAGTATGAAAAAAATGGATACAACCCAATGAAATTAAAAGACGCCTGCTTCTTGGGAGAAAAGCAATGACAAACCTAGACAGCATCTTAAAAAGCAGAGATATCACCTTGCCAACAAAGGGACGTATAGTTAAAGCTATGGTTTTCCCAGTAGTGATGTATGGAAGTAAGAGCTGGATCATGAAAGAATTGATGCTTTTGAATTATTATGCTGGAGGAGACTCTTGAGAGTCCCATGGACTGCAAGAAGGTCAAACCTATCCATTCTGAAGGAAATCAGCCCTGAGTGCTCACTGGAAGGACAAATCCTGAAGCTGAGGCTCCAATACTTTGGCCACCTCCAAGAGAAGACTCCTTGGGAAAGACCCTGATTTGGGGAAAGATGGAGGGCACAAGGAGAAGGGGACAACAGAGGACGAGAAGGTTGGACAGTGTCTTGAAGCTACGAACATGAGTCTGACCAAACTGCAGGAGGCAGTGGAAGACAGGAGTGCCTGGTGTGCTCTGGTCAATGGGGTCACAAAGAGTCTGACACAACTAAACGACTAAACAACAATAACAATAACAGTGGTGACTGGTGTCCCTCGGGTTTGGTGTGGTGGAAAGCAGGGAGCCCCACAGTTGATGGAGCCAGAACCCAGAACAGACAGAGCTACCTAATTCTAGTTATTGTACCAATCCTCTTCCATGCTAAGTTCTACAAGGGCAACATTGAGACTAAGGAGGTGGAATCTGATGGGCGGTGTCATCCCCTGGACAGGTTGTAAGTAAGAAGGCAGGCAGGAGGGAACTGGCGGAGGGCAGATTGAGGTTGGTGGAGCAGTGCCCCATTTGCCCTCATGCCACCACTGTACAATAATATCCCTTCATAAGGTGAGAAGTAGTTTTGGAAAGTATTAATCATATTTCTTTCTTTCTTTATGACAGAAGGATTTCATGAATTAAAAGTGTTTAGAACACTAGTCAGATACCAACAATTGGAGTGGACAAATGCAGCATATAGAATTGAGGAGACTGCTGTGATTTCCTCTCAAAGACAGATAGAGCATTCAAAAATACAGTTAAGAGAGTATACTATACACATGCAGCATAATGAGGCCATTGTAATAATCTGGCTCTGATTTTTATTTCCTTGGCTGTCATGTATTGTTTATTATTAAACGGGGTCTTGGTTTTGCTAATTGGTTTAACGCAAAGACAGGCCATCCTTGTCATCGTTTCCTTACAAACTGTCCATGTTATGACATCAAGCTTGTTTTTGAATGAAATTATTATGTCAATTCAAAAGCTCTCAGAATGATTTAATTAAAAATGATTTGTTTACTTTTTAGCAGGGAATGTATGGGTCATAAATATGAGATAACCTGCCATCTGCTCATTATACATTCTTCAGTGATAAATTTGTGTGCCAAAAAACAAGCGCTAATAGAAGCACTATGCATTCCCTAAGCATGCTTACTCAGAAGGAAGGCCCTTTACTACTCCCAGGTAAGCATCAAGAGGATTTAATTATTATTTTTTTGCTTTAGTAGGTTTTGTCACCTTTCTATATAAAACTTTTTTAAAAAAGTAATTCAAATCAGCAATAACTAAAAACAAGATTGAAACACATGTCAGCATTTACCCGTTTGAATAAGCTTGACCAAGCAAAAATGTTTTTAGCAGATGCCAAAAAGAATACAGTAAAGTTGCTTGCCTGATGTCAATAGGTAAGGAGCTCCCAAGTACTGATGCTGATTTGATTTATTAACAAATGTGGAATGAGCATTATGTGCATGTGTAACAGGGCCAATTCTACAGATCGAAGCAGTTGAGCAGGTATATATGCAGTAAGGCATTCTCACAAGTAAACTGGTCCCAAACTGTTAAGAGCTTTATGTACTAATAGTTACACCTTGAATTTGTCCCAGTAGCAAATCAATAACTGGTGCAGGTTTCCGAGCAGGTCTCACTCCTGTCAGCAATCGTACTGCAGCATTCAGCATTAACTACAGCTTCTGGTAGGTCCCGCATAGAGCACATTGCACCAATCCATTCTTGAAGTAACCAGTTGCATGGACTACTGTGACCAAGCTTTCCAAGTCCAAGAACAGTCACAGCTGTCCATGCTCTGGCATTTTCATGTTAGACTGCTGCAAAGCACTAAAAGCTGGCAAGATTCCTCCTCTGATTGGAAGGACACCACCCCCGTCATGAATATAGAGAAACAATTTCTGCCGCTTTCAGAATGGTGTGGTGATGCTTTGTAATGTCTTCTTGTTGTTGTTTAGTCGTTTAGTCGTGTCCGACTCTTCGTGACCCCATGGACCAGAGCACACCAGGCACTCCTGTCTTCTACTGCCTCTTGCAGCTTGGTCAAACTCACGTTCGTAGCTTCGAGAAAATAATATTGCATAATTTCTTGCTGTTAGTACGCCCTGTTCAGCCCACGTCTTAAGTGCGTGCATGGGCTAGGCGACTGGAGCACTTTCACCGACCTTCCGATCACAGGAACATAGACACTGCATTCCCGGAGAACAGGTCCTGGTGCAGTGGGCTCGCATCTGCTCATTGTGAGCACCAAAACTTAGCAGAGTAAAAGGGAAGCAGAGCTGCGGAGGTTTTGAAGCAGACCTAATTTATTTCTAACAGTCACTACAAATCACTACAGACATGCATGAGAGGAGCAGCTCTCATACAGCCATCTTATCTCTACACAGATAAGAACGAAAACCTTTTGTACCAGAGACGGAAGAACCAAAGAGCAGCTTCCGCCCCCTCCTTCCTCATAACATGAAAGCAAAACAAAAGATCAGGCAATTCTTGCAATGGGAGGGGTGAAAATGCCAACACTTGCCCAGTTGCTGCAAGTATCTCAGCCTCCTGCTGAGTTAGAACATAAGAAGAGGGCTGCTGGATCAGGCAAGTGGCCCATCTAGTACAGCACCATCTTCTCACAGCAACCAACCAGATGTCTATGGGAAGCCTGCAAGCAGGACATGAGCAGTCTTCCCTCCTGTGGTTTCCAGCAACTGATATTCAGAAGCATTACTGCCTCCAAGAGTGGAGTATATGAAATCAAGTTGCACCTTCCAGGTGGCTTTTCTTTCCTGGAGCCAGAAATGCAGCTTGGAGCCTGTAGAGAGGGTGGCTATGTGACATTTAAAGTGCAGAAGATTTTTATTTATTTATTTGTGGGAGGAAATCAAGGCTTTTTACATTTTGAACTTTCTCTGCAGTGCTTATCCATCCAGGGCAAGGAGGCTGACCATGTCAGGGTTTGATTTTTCCTCTTCTCCTTTTGCCCTTTAAATCTCATGCACTTCCCCCAAAGAAAGAGGCACAGCTGGAGAACTGCAGCGAGAGCTAAGGAGTGACTAGGATGAGTGTTTGTTTTCTTTTAAAAGCGAAGCTCAGCTGAGAGACTTACAGAAGCTATGTAAGGATTTTGTTTTGTTTTGTTGAACAAATTAAACCATCCTCCTTGTAAACCTTGTAAACTGCCCTAAGAATGATTGATAAGATATATAAAGTTGTTGTTGTTGTTTCGTCATTTAGTCATGTCCAACTCTTCGTGACCCCATGGACCAGAGCACGCCAGGCATTCCTGTCTTCCACTGCCTCCCACAGTTTGGTCAGACTCATGTTTGTAGCTTCAAGAACACTGTCCAGCCATCTCGTCCTCTGTCGTCCCCTTCTCCTAGTGCCCTCAATCTTTCCCAGCATCAGGGTCTTTTCCAAAGTGCAAGAAGATAAATAGGTACCGCTCCAAGCGGGAAGTTAAACGGCATTTCCGTGCGCTGCTCTGGTTCGCCAGAAGCGGCTTTGTCATGCTGGCCACATGACCTGGAAGCTGTACGCCGGCTCCCTT
Source organism: Zootoca vivipara (assembly GCF_963506605.1). NCBI lineage: Eukaryota > Metazoa > Chordata > Lepidosauria > Squamata > Lacertidae > Zootoca > Zootoca vivipara. The sequence continues at coordinate 33,363,387 of NC_083277.1, read as the reverse complement.
GGCCAATAACACGAGATGAGCGCCGCAACCCCAGAGTCAGTCACGACTGGACCTAATGGTCAGGGTTCCCTTTACCTTTACCTTTTGTTGTTGTTTAGTTGTTTAGTTGTGTCCAACTCTTCATGACCCCATGGACCAGAGCACGCCAGGCATTCCTGTCTTCCACTGCCTCCCGCAGTTTGGTCAGACTCATGTTGGTAGCTTCGAGAACACTGTCCAACCATCTCGTCCTCTGTCGTCCCCTTCTCCTAGTGTCCTCAATCTTTTCCAACATCAGGGTCTTTTCCAGGGAGTCTTCTCTTCTCATGAGGTGGCCAAAGTATTGGAGCCTCAGCTTCAGGATCTGTCCTTCCAGTGAGCACTCAGGGCTGATTTCCTTCAGAATGGATAGGTTTGATCTTCTTGCAGTCCATGGGACTCTCAAGAGTCTCCTCCAGCACCATAATTCAAAAGCTTGCGTGTGAAGAATGAGCTCTACCATCGAGCCAACACAGTTTTTCTTAAAGACTGAGTAATCCTGGGTCTGGAATTCTCATGGCTCAAGGAAGTGTGTTGAAGTGCAGATAAAAATATGACTCTAATGTTTGCTTATGAGAAGAAATGGTCAACTACATACTTATTTTGAGGTTTTTATTACCCTCTATGCTTGTTTCTACATGTGCCATATTAGCAACTAGATATGCAATCTACAATTTTGACCATGAGATAGAGAAGCTGTGTGTGTGTGTGCGCGCGCGCGTGTGCACACACACACACACACACACACACAAAAAATGGACCCATTTTATTCATCATGCCAGCTGTCATTTAGATTAATTTTTTTCAAAAAGGAAAGATTAAAAAATGTTTTAATTAAAGGATCAAAACAGAATAAAGCAAAACCCAGTCTGCCATATCTATACATTACTTACTTTGATTTTATTGTGGATAAGAGGGTTTTGCTAAGACTTTGGAAAAGCTCTTCATTTCTGAACCAACACTGACTTAATGAGAGAAAAGCCTGCTATTCAATGAGGAAAGCAACAGGGAAGTGCATAATAAAATCTGGAGTTTTTACAAGAAGCTCGGTGAAACAGCTACGTGAATGCTTACATTTCAAAATGGTCCTTTTCTCTGATACTAGAGCATTAAATTCTGAAGTTTACATTTGTGTGGGCGAGTGTTTTCCCAGCAGTGAAGAAGTATTAGAAGTAATCTCAAAAGACAGAGGGGAGGGCACTGAGGGACTGTGGTGGAGAGACCCGACATAGGATTAGAAAACATTAAGGGTGGGGAATATTTTTGGGTCTGCAGGTTAAATTTGATAGGTGGGTGGATTGCCTGTCAGGCATCTGGTTTCACAGTCAGATCAAGTGATTGGGCACTTTGAAGTCCCTCCATGGGGCTTCAAGTCACCAAGGGTGGGGTTGATCCACAGTGTTTTGGCTCAGCTGATAAACAGTAGAGCCCAAGCCCGCTTTCTGCAGGCAGCATATGCCTGAGGCAGTTCCCTATAAGCTCTCTTCGCTTCCTTTTCATGAAATCCAAAATCAGCTGCTTCAGGCAATTGCCTCACCTTGCCAAACAGTACGGTCATTTTCTGCTGCTCCAGAAGCGGACACGGAGCAATGGATTCAAACTACAAGAAAGAAGATTCCACCTAAACATTAGGAAGAACTTCCTGACAGTAAGAGCTGTTCGACAGTGGAATTTTCTGCCAAGGAGTGTGGTGGAGTCTCCTTCTTTGGAGGTCTTTAAGCAGAGGCTTGACAGCCATCTGTCAGGAATGCTTTGATGGTGTTTCCTGCTTGGCAGGGGGTTGGACTGGATGGCCCTTGTGGTCTCTTCCAACTCTATGATTCTATGCTTCGATGACACTAGCATTAACCCCTCTCACCTTCTGTCATGGCAAAATAAATCATTCCCAAGCATTTCTAAGAGTTTTGCAGATTTTCTCACACCCTCTTCTGAGTTTTGTTTTCCTCTAAGCCACCCACTTCCATATATTTGAGACTAGGAGCAGAAACGCACACCTCAGGAAGCCTGTCTTCCCAGGCTAATTGACTTTGTAAAAGGACTTCCAGAGCAATCCTTTACATCAGTGATGGCCAAGCTTGGCCCTCCAGCTGTTTTGGGACTACAACTCCCACCATCCCTAGCTAACAGGACCAGTGGTCAGGGATGATGGGAACTGTAGTCCCAAAACAGCTGGAGGGCCGTCTGGCCATCACTGCTTTACATGGTTGCTCCTAAGAGTACCATTGTGGGCATATGATTGCTGCTTCAGTCACTGAGTCCAGCACACATTGATTTCCCACCACTGATATGAATGGGAACTGCTTCAGAGTAAAGAAATGGGTTATGAGTCTTTTCCCTTCCTGTCATCTTTCAGTTTATTGTGTTTTAAGGATTTTGTGTCAGATGTGCCTTCAAAACATTTCCTAATTGGGATTTATTGTAAGCTGTTGAGTTTTGTGACTTCAGCCTTTATCTGACGATCTACACGCAATCTTTTTGTCTGTTCCTCCTTGTTTTCTTTGTTTGGAAAAAAGGGAGCACAACAGATAGATTGAAATAGCTTGATTTTGCTTGATTGTGTTTTTAGCTCAGCGCTGCGGCAGATGCCTTCATGCTGCAAGACAACTTCACTCCCTAGGGTGGCCTTTCAGTATATTTAGCAATTCCCTTTAGTTGACTCTCAAATAATGGAAGCAAGTTAGTGGAGGATGGCTGATTCCATCAATTCACAGAAGAATATCTTAAGACTGTCATTGTGAATGAGGCCTCAGGGCACCCCTCTGGGCTTCTCCAAAGTGGCACATAAGAGACTAGTTAGGAAATAGCAAGGATAAACAATGGAAAAGAAATCAAGAGATGGAACTAAAGCTCTGCTCAAGTATAGACCTCACTCCATGGCTCTGTTATGTGGCTGGTATTTGTCTATATTAGGGTGAGTTTACAGCTGAGATTTCTTCTGTATATTATGCCTCAAGCACATATAGAGCCTCATGTGAAAAGTCCTGAGACCTTTGGGTGTAGGGCGGTATATAAATTCAATAAATAATAATGATAATAAGTGGAAGCTTTTAAAAACTGGTTGAGAAACTGGTTTAGTGTTAGGCGAATTTCCCCCTGCTCAACTGAGAATGTGCGTGAGAGAATAAAAAGCTGTCGTTGTCCCCCCTTCCAAATGATCAAAACCCATAAAAATCTAGCTGCTCAGAAGGGCTCTCCCATTGTGTTCCCAATGACACCATTTGAACATAGAGCAAAGGTCCAAATGCCTTCCAGCCCTCAACCCCCTTCCATTTCCTTAAGCAACCTGGTGTTGGTTCCGGCGGCAGCAAGAAGGTCCTCTCAAAATATTACACTCTGAAATGCTGCCTAGTGAAATCCCAGGAATTGGAAAGAAACTATGGGTATTCCTGCATAGCTCCTGAAGTCCTTACTAGGTTCTAAGCTAGGGAATCCATTTCTAAAATCCATCATTCTGAATCTCGCTAAACAAATTAGTGCTAATTCTCTCTTTGTATGGGAAAAGATGTAGGCGGTTATTAGATGCAAACCACTGCTAAATTAACCTACTTATTTTGAATTCTCAGCAAGCAGTCAATGCATATTTAATGGATTTTTATTGTTCAGTACTACTTTATTTTGCCTCATGATTACCCTTTCTGAAAGTAGCATGTGTGATATAAGGTATAATTTTAGAGGAATGGAGTGTTCATTCAAGCATGCAACCGTGCGCATGATAGTCCTCCTCTATGTAACTCTGTAACCCCAGAATGCCTGTACAAAGTCACTTTAGTACCTTCTATTGGAATATAATATATATAATAAGAATAATATTGGAGAAAACTGGATATTGAAACCTGCTTAACCTAAATCATATATCCCAGTTTTACAGCGGCCCTTTAAAGTACGCTTCACACAGAGTATACGCAGTCAGAAGTTGACCTGGCTAAGAAAACACCACCAAGAGCATAGGGAATTATCTCCCTTATATGAAACCCCTTACTAGCTGCACACTTGTAAAAGTATGCAGATGAAAATACAAACAGTTGGGTTTCTTTAACTGAAAAACAAACTGACTCTAAAGAGACTTTAAACTAAAGATAAATGCTTTCTCTCTTAGCAATGTTATCTACCCACATTCAAAACCTCCCACAAACCTCCCATTAAACTACCCGAGAATTAACAGCAAACTAGCAATATAACTAAGCAATCATACTAAGATTCAACTAAGGAATCTCTTAAACTGAGAACAACTGAGAGAGTGATCTACTACAAGATGAATCAAACTGAAAGATCTAACTAAGAGATACAGAAGGCTTTCTGGCAGAGCCTTATATACAAGGAGCAGAGCCCACGCCTATGGGCAATTAACAGAAACACCGGCACCTGTTTCTCTTAAACAGACAGTATTTGCATTAGACCGGCTCTAAAGTAACTTGACTATTCAAAAAAGCCAACACCTTCATGTGAAAAAAGGGGGGGGTCTTCACAGACACATAAAGAGCACAAATCAGGAAGAAGACTGATCCATGACCAAAATGCATATATCTCGGTCTCATAGCTGCCAAGTTTTCCCTTTTCTCACGAGGAAGCCTATTCAGCATAAGGGAAAATCCCTGTAAAAAGGGATAACTTGGCAGCTATGCTCGGTCTTGTAGGAACATCTGAGACTCAGTTTAAATGTTGAGGCCAGTATGTGGTGCAGTCCTCCACACAGTTATATAAAGAGGTTAAAAACCCCTAAAAGGAACCATGTCAACTTTCAAACAAGCAATGTGTTACAGTTGCATGTTGGGTTGTTCTTGCTGAACATTTGAGGTATGAGTCACATAAACAACTTCATCATTTCTTGTCCCTTGATGACCTATTGCCCAACAATTTTCAGCTGAATGTGTCTCGACTGCCTCCACTGAAAAGCCTTTTGTTTCAGGCGATGAGACTTGATATGAAAGTTCTTGTTGTGACCTTCCAACCATGATGGCTGCTTCACTAAGTTATGAACATGTATGTGCAAAACCAGCTCTGCAGGTACACACCTGCAAGGACTAGATAACAGCAGATGGTTCCAAAATGGAGCTGCCACTTTTTAAAAGGCAAACAGTTGTCGACACCACTAAGGGCAATTTCATACAGTTTGTGTGCAGACAGATTGAAAAATGAGTGTACACAGGCAGGAATCTGTAATTTGTCCTGACTAACTGATGACTTTCCATTGTAGGATACACGGATTTGCAAACACATTATGTTTCTTTCAAGTTTTACAAGAGATTACGTAATGAAATATCTTATACGTCACTTTAAAAAAAGGCAAGAGGTCCAATTCCATCTGTCCACTACCAATAAGCCTGCTATATTTGTTTAGGTGTTGTTGTTTTATTATTAAACTTAATGGTTTTTAATAGAATATGCAAGTGCCTAAAGACATTTTGTATTCAGTGACAAATAAAACAAATAAATGAATAAGGCCTGTGTTGACTATTGGGAACAATTGAAGGCTATGGTTGTTCACTCTAACTTATCCCAGAACTTAGTCAACTCTTCAGCTCTTGGTATAAAATCCAGAAGCAACCAGAACAGCAAAGAAACCAGAGAGCTAGAGGTCTATGGAGCTTGGACAATCCCGAGAGGAGTCCACCTAACCAGTCAAACTACAGTACTTTTCTAATTCCTTTTGTCTCTCCTCAGATAAATATTTCTTTCTTTTTCATCTGAGATAGTTGATGGTTTTAGAAGTGAGAAGGAAGTGCTATCCAGGTCGATGGGAAATACATTTCATTCACTTCACACCTACCCGATCCTTCAAAATTAGCACTTCCCTGAATTTTACAGAGCAGTTCTCCAGCCAACTAATGGGTACAAAAAAAAATGTATATGCTGGGGTAAAGTGTGGATAAAAATGCATATATTAGTGAAGATGGCATACAAAATGCATTACTTTAGGGAGAAATGTGTACCTGGGCAAAATTGCATACAAGGTGTGTGCATTAAAAGAAATTCACATCAGAAAGCTGATAAATGAAAACTGATGAGGAATTGTGCAGAACTAAAGTTTGGGGGAGGTGGGGAGAGAAACAGAAAGAAATCAGAATTTACAGTTTCACCCATTTCGATATGCAGGTTGATTTGGATTCAAGAGTTTCCAGATTTGCAGCTTATTTGGGTTAGAAGGACTTGCTCAGGCTACTGCTGGGGGAAGAAGCGTTGTATACAATGTGCAGATGACTCCATATCTCTCTCTGTGTGTGTGTGTATGTGTAGCTGGAGTTGAAATTTATTTTCAGGTCCTTCCTGTCTCATTTGATGTTCCTTCAGATACAATATGGTTTCCCTGTGTCAGGCATCCTTATCATCCTCTTGAGTTGCAGGGCTGCCAGCAGAGCTATGGATGTGCCAAGCCATCATTTTTACCAAGCCAGGTGTTGACTGCTGCTCCTGCAAAAGCCAGTTCTCAGCCACTCAGCAAGAGCATCTGCTTCTGCATTTAACTCCCTGCAGCGTATGAAGTTAATGTTCTTCATAAAAGCGCAAGAATTATTTCCCCCCCTCCCCTGCCTCATCTGGGCCTTATGATATCTGACTGCATATTGTAAATTGCTGCTCATTCCCCAGAATCGTAAAACTGGATGATAATTTCCTGGCTCGAAGGATCTGTGGTTGTTATTCCCCGCCTCTTACTTCATTTAGGGAGGTGATGTCAACCGTTCACAAAAAAAAAAAACAACTCGGCAAATGGTGTGGTGAAATAAATTTACCTGGAAGGAAAAGTACAGCTTTTGGCTGAAAGCCAGGAGGGGAATGAGCAAGCTATAATGCCCTCTGACAGAACTGAATTTAAGTGTAAGCAAACCATGTCAAGGTGGTGTTTGCTTGTGAGTAGTGTAACCTATATAAAATGTACTTTAAAAGGTGAATTCCTGCTGTTCATGATATTCTCCTGTTTCTGCTATTTCTGTTCATACTGAGTATTAGGGGGCAAAGACAATTCAATGTGACCTGCAGTATATCTCTGGGAAGGAGAAAGGCCAAAGCAAGGTCCTCTTCTCTGGTCCATATTTATTGCCAGTGTGGCCCTTGTTCTTTACACTGGGAGAGGTAAAGGGGGGTGGAGACATATAAACTCGCTGCTCCCTTTTAAATGATAAAAACCAGTGTTATTTTGAGCCTCAAACCAGTTCCAAAAACTGAACTAGATAGGTGCTTCCATCCTTTGGTCATTGTCTGCCTCTGATACAAAATAGGTGCACATCAAAATATGTCCAAGAGATCAGTAAATTCTTCATTCGCTGCTACTGTGACATGTGTATTTCTTCTTTGCTCTGTGCATAGCAGTGGTAGCTTGAGATGCAGAATTATTATTATTTTTTACAAATCATGGGTGTACAAGGGGAAGGGCCACAGTTTAGTGCAGGCATCCTTCCCCAAACTTCGGCCCTCCAGATGTTTTGGACTACATTTCCCATCTTCCCCAACTACTGGTCCTGTTAGCTAGAGATCATGGGAGTTGTAGGCCAAAACATCTGGAGGGCCGCAATTTGGGGACGCCTGGGATAGAAGATCTCGGTGAGGTGTATGTTTGGTACACACCGGGGCAAAATAAAGATGGGGAATAAAAATTTTATTGAAATTGGGAAAAATTTGGGGAATATCTTAAAAAGCAGTGCCCCATGATAAAAACTTGGATTTACTTTTAATATTCCATACAGATCAAAGTTTGGAGATTAAGTGAAGCAGTGTAAAAAGGTATGAGTGTATTAGCCTGGGAGGAAGACAAGTAGAAGTCGGTTTCCAGAAGAAGGGTGTACATATTGGATTTAATCGAGTCATTTGATTTAGTTGACTTATTTGATATATTTGATGTTGAAGTTTTTGGTTATGTATAATTTGTGTTTTAGGTATGGTTTATTCGTTTATATTATTTGTATTGTTTATATTATTTGTATTGTCTATATTATTGGTATCGTTTTTATTGTTATATTTTGCCATTTTTTATTTTAATCTCAATAAAGATTTTTTTAAAAAAACACCTGGAGGGCCGCAGTTTGGGGGTGCCTGGTTTAGTGGGAGGTGACAGGCTCCGAATGCAGGGGGACCTGTCCCATCTTGTTGCCTTAGGCCGAATGGGAATTTTCACCACTGTTATGCCCTGACTCTCGCTGAACTCAGCAGGATCCAAGGCGGTCCTCAGAATGTTGCCGATATGCTTCCCTCTGCCCTGAGGGAAGCTGAACAACAATAAACATGCAGGAATACCCGGGCTCTTGCTGAACTTGGTGGGAGCCAGGGCACTCCTCAGAGTGTTGCTGCTCACTCAACTTCTCTGCCCAGGCACAGGGAAGATGAGTGACAACGCTGTGCACTGAAACACCTTCCTTTCTTTTTTTTTTTAAACATACTTTTTATTAATTTTACAAAATACAAAAAAACAAAAAAACGGTACATACTTAAACCCCTTTTCCACCTCCTTCCTACCCACCCACATGGGTCCTCCCCTGCCACAGAAGTATCCCATGTTTGTGAACAGTCAGAAATGGTCCATTTTATGCTTGGATTTCTGTCCTCCTCCCCCTCCCCTGACCCCAAAGCCCCCCCCTGCCACCAGGGAGCTCCAGCAAACCAGGGCAGTACGCAGGAGGACATCCATCCAACCATCTATTGTTATACCAAAAAAAGAGAAAAATAGAAATAGGAAAAAAAGGGGAAAAAGAAAGGGCGAAGAAAAAAAAGAAAAAGAAAAAAAACAATACAAAACAGAAAAATTTTTCTTGCATTCATAGTTGAAAAACCATATTTTATGGGCTTCCCCTCCCCCCCTTCCCCGGTTTTCATCCCTTTTTTATCATCTGCAACAGTTTCTTACTTTATAAAAATACACCTTTGTATCTTATACAACTTATAAATCAATTGTTAACATTTTCATCTAATATTCAAATCACTGAAAATTCAAACTCCCATTTTCTCTTCCCGTGCCTAATTTTTTTTTCTCCCTCTATAAGCCTCCATATTTTCACATTTTCCAAAATCCATTCACTTTTAAAACTATAACTATTCTCAATTTAACCTTACATCCCCGATTACCGGCTCCACCCCCCCCAATCCAGCAAATTCCAAAATCAGCAGACCAGTTATAAACCTGTTAATCCATCCTTATAATCACAACATCACTTTCCCTTCACCCCACCCCCTGTTTACAGTCTCTTGCCATCCAGGTCACCATACAGGACCCCTGAATTTCTTCTCTTCTCTGCATATTTTTTCCTTCTTCCCTGTGGGCGTTCTGGAGTTCCAATAATACCAATCGTGCCCCCCTCAAAGACAGGGCACTCCATCCAACTTTTTGTAGAGTAGAGTCATCATTTTTTTCATGGTGTGTTTCATTTTGTGTTGAATCATCACAGTCCTCATCTTCATCTTTTCCTTCCCCATCATTGTCATTCTCACATTGCTCTTTTTCAGTGTCAAAAGCTTCATCTCCTAGAAAATCATATTCCGCCATCACCTCCTGAAATTTCTGCTGTAACTCCTGTCGTCGTGTCTCCTCTTGACATAACTCTATTCTTGTTTCCCACATTAAGGTCAAAACAGACCGCTGGAACTCAGGGGAACACTTTTTTGTTGACATATTTCAGTCCTGCCAAGGTCAAAACTTATCACGTGGGGTGGAATATGATCACAGTTTATTTTCTCGACTCCATTTTAACAAGCTGGCTGCATTCTTCAAGTCTTGTTAACAATAAAGTTCGAACTCACATTTCACAAGCACTTAAGCCAAAAAAGAAATTCCACAAAGTCCAGAAATACAAAGTGAAGTAAAAATTGACTTATAAATCCTGATCAACTCACTGAATTGCCTAGGCTGCCGGCTCCCGAGGGAAAGAAAGGTTTTTCTTAGGCTTTACCTCATTGCTGCAGGGCAGTCATAAACCACAGTCTCTCTCCCCTTTTCACCCTGCATCAAAGGGGATATTCTCTTTGATGCCTTTGAGGGATCCTTTTGAATTACAAATCTTCTGTTTATGGCTTCGGGTTTCTATTTACTGTCTCTTTGTTGCCGTGGGGGGGGGGTGGCTTCCTCTTTTCTCCCCTCTCTCCCAGACCAAATTGTTTTATAATCCAAATCGTGAGGTTACTTACAGTCTTTTCCAATCGTTTTATTTTCGGAAGAATCCAGCGCTCTCCGCCTTCGGCTTGAAGCTTCTCCCTGCTAGAATAACGTTGCCGCTCAAAATGGCCCCCGCGACTTCTACCCTCCTCGCTCCGGAGCTCTTATTAGAGCTAACCGAAGAGTTGGGGAGTCCGGATTGGGTCTGTGCCGAGCAAATTGCCCTCGGGACGCCCTTCCCGAGGTTCTAAGGGGCGCAGCGTTGCTCTCGCTGCCCTCCCCACTCCTAGCAGAGACGGGCCGTCTCGGAGACGAGACGAAACCCCGCCGATCGACGCTGGCGCTGAATCCGGAAGCCTGAAACACCTTCCTTTCGGCAGTGGAAGGATTGGGGTGGTTGGAGGGCTGCCACTTGCACTTCCGACACCCAGTTTCAGATCCTGGTTTCTTCAGGACTCCTGGCTGAAATGCTGGAGAGCTCCTTTCAGTTGGTGTTGAATATACTGAGAAAGCAGCTTCCTATGTTCCTGTAGTTCTACAAGTGGACTTCTAAATTTCTTAATGAATTCCAAACAGAAGAACAGAACGTCTATTCTGGACCAGGTCAAAGGCCTATCCAGTCCACCATGCTGTACTTAACAATGATCAACCAGCTGCCTATGGCACTTCTGCAAATACAACCGAAGTGCAATAGCATTCTTTGGACTTGCAATTGGTATTTTAGAGGCTTACTGACTCCAATGGCAAAGGTAAAACACAGTCCTCATTATAACCATTGAAAGCCTTCCCATGAATTTGTCTCTTCTCCTCTCCCACAAATGCATTGGTGTTTTGGAAGATTCATTGCAGGGACCAACCTATGCTAATAAGTTGTAGGACTACTTGCAGCCTAGTGAACATATCTCTCCTGAACTAGGCTATTGGCAGAAATCTGTATTCAGGTGAGAAGACTACATTTGCTTGTAGGCTGCCTGCCATTGTTTTTGAATGCCTGTCTTAGAGAATTCAAATAGGTCATAGAAAGTCAAAGAATCATAGAGTTGGAAAGGACCATGAAGGTCATCTAGTCTAATCCCTCTTGCAATGCAGGAATCTTTTCCCCCCAACGTGGAGCTCAAACCCACAACTCTGGGACTCTGAGATTCAGAGTCTCATACTCTACCCACTGAGCTATCCCAGCTTCTTATGTTCTCAGCTGACTTGCATTAGACCATGAGTTCCAAAAGTCTAGAAGATCCACTGAATCACGGGTCTCACAGCAAGTAAAAATGGAGGTACTGTATGCGTCTGAATGCCAGTTTCTGGAGAAAAAACAGTGGGAGACACCTATTGACTTCCAAGAAGCAAACGGCTATACATTTTTGGAAACAGAATGCTGGAATCATTGATTCTTTGGTCTGATTTTGCAAGGTTCTTAAAAATCACAGCAGCATTGTAGATGTCTGTTTGTGTATAAAGTGGTACCTCTGGTTGCGGACTCGATCCACTCTGGGGTGCCGTTCGCACCCCAAAAAGTCCCCAACCAGAGTGACGCTTCTGCGCATATGCGAACCACGCAGAATGCTTCTGTGCATGTGCACGTGGCGAAACCCAGAAGTAAACACTTCCGGGTTTGCTGCATTCTTAACCTGAAAAGACGCAACCTGAAGCAGACGCAACATGAGGTATGACTGTATGTTCATTTGGGAAGAACTTATCAGGAGAGGCCATTGGCTCCTCTTTCTTATAACTCTGATCATTATATACGCTGCTGTTACAGTAAGCCATCCTACAAGGTACATAAGGTAACAAATGTAATCCTAAAATGGTCATCAGCTCTAGGGCTGTGTGACTTTTTTGCCTGCTGCCACCCTGCACTGACCACAGCACAAGAGAATATATTATCTTGCATATTGGTATTTAATAACTTCATAAAGCTAAAACAAGAATAACATAATGAATTAAAACGTACTTAGCTTAAATTACTAGAAGTTCCCAGTTAATTACTTAGAAAGGAAACTACAATCCAGTTTTTATAGGGACTCCAGGATGTCACACTAAAAAAAAAAGCTCTTTCAATAATATCCCCATTAAATTGGCCAAAGACCTCAAACCTAGCATTGGAAAATATGCTTTTCTTTGCCTGCTATTCCAGATGATATCGATTATATGATTTGCTACCCATGAAAAACCTGGAGACAATAATACTTGTCAAGTAAACTCCCAGTGAAATAGCAAACAAATCCCCCAAAATGTAGCTACACAAGTCATTGAAAGTACTCCAAATACAGTAGGTCTTTTTTAAAAGTATTTTTATTAAAGGCTTCTTGATTTACAAAAGTATGTGCAATGTCTCTCTCTGCCCCCGTACTTCTCTTCTCTTTCTATCCTTTAGGCATTTTGAGGTGGCTCAGTTTTTATGTAACCCCCCCCCAATAAAAACCCTATTGATTTGCCAACAGTAGGGAACACAGAGCAGTTTAAGCATGCAGGTAGGCTTAGCCCAGGTGTGGGGAACCTGTGACCCATCAGTTGTTGTTGGACTCCAATTCCCATCAGCCACAGCCAGCATGGCCAATGGTCAGCAGCAGCTGGAAGGCCAAAGATTAACTTCCTGGCTTGCAGGGTTGAGACGCATCAGCATAAGAAAGTAGACAAACTGGTTTATTGTTTGGAAATAATTATACCATGCTATTCAGTAAGACCCAGGTGGCGCTGTGGTTAAACCACTGAGCCTAGGGCTTGCTGATCAGAAGGACGGCGGTTCGAATCCCTGTGATGGGGTGAGCTCCCGTTGCTTGGTCCCAGCTCCTGCCAACCTAGCAGTTCGAAAGCATGTCAAAATGCAAGTAGATAAATAGGAACCGCTACAGCGGGAAGGTAAACGGCGTTTCCATGTGCTGCTCTGGTTTGCCAGAAGCGGCTTTGTCATGCTGGCCACATGACCTGGAAGCTGTACGCCGGCTCCCTCAGCCAATAATGCGAGATGAGCGCGCAACCCCAGAGTCGGTCACAACTGGACCTAATGGTCAGGAGTTCCTTTACCTTTTTATTCAGTAAGAAAGAAGGCATCTCAAACTCTGGTTGAAAACCTAATTTTCTTTAGCCCAGGATAATATATGAAAAAAACCTTGGCTCATTCTTGCAGGATTGCAAGAATGTAGGATTTAAAAATCCACTTCCCAATTCCATGGCAAGTACATAGAACAGCTTCCATTATACCCAAGTAAATTTATCACCAGTCAAAACTGTTTCCCAGGGTGTGGCCATTGTCACATGCTGACAACTTCAGCGAGACACAACTGAGAGTTGAGTGCAGAGTGTGGACTAAAGGTGGAAAAACTACCCCAGAAGGAGCACATTCCCCGCCAGAGATACTACCCCCTCCCCCTAACACTCCATGCACCCCAAAGTCTAGTCTTAGAAAATCCAGGTAGATATTTTTGTCCTCAATCACATTGCATTCCTATGATTCAAAGGGAAGAAACACAAGGATGGTGGTTAGTTGTCTCATTGGCTTCTAGCACCATAATAGGATGATGGGAACCTCTAGTGCCATAGAAAAGAGGATGATAGACAGCTCACCATACCTCACTGTCCTAGATCCCAAAACTCAGTTGGTGGAGAAAACAAGCACTTTCCCAACACCTGCTTGCTTTTCTGCCTTAGGAAGTCCCAACTATACTGACAACCATGAAATGAGTCTAATCAGGCTTAACAGAGCCGCATCTTCTGTAGCTAGCAAAACAGCAACAACAATACTTCTGTGCAAATAACAGGGTGCAATGTTCCATAGACAGTAGTAAGTAGCCTTAAAATAGGAAATTGCATAAAGGGGTGTGTGTGTGTGTGTTCTAAAGTTAGTTAAAATGATTGCATTTCAAATTGCAGTACAGAAAGCGAAACGAAATCATGTGGAATGTGGAGTTTTAAAAAACTTAGACTGCCATCGTCCCCCCCCCCCAAAAAAAGAACCCCAGTGTATATTAAAGGGAAGAAAAGGTCCACAGATTCCCACCTGAAGCTGAGGATAATGATAGAAGCATCAGTATAATTGTGAATTATCTGACATCCCACAGTTTGGGGAGACTGCTATGAGTTATCATTTATTCTGAAGGAAATGCTGCTTAATATTTTGGTGTTGCTAAAAAAAAGAAAAAGAAAGAAATCCATTGTTGGCTCACAAAAATAACAGAAGATCCTGGTGATACGTCTTTTGTTCAGAGCAGCCGAGGATTTTCTGAAAGGACCAAAAATCAATGAAATCCTTTTGCTTTCTTTTGTAGCTTTTGTAAAGTTGGTAGCCATGCTCTCTGACATCTGTAGCACGCTTGAAACTTACACACACACACACACACACACACAGAGAGAGAGAGTGAAGATTATGACCTGGTTCACACACACACACACACACGACAAAACCAAGTTACAATCAATTCAAAACAATCTTCACAATCTCGGTTCTTTTGCTCAGATGTCTTTAAAAAAAGCAAATAAAAATAAACTGCATATCAACATCAGGCTACTCACTATAGTAATTTCTGCAGAAGGAAATGTGGCTTAGTTTTTAAAGCGTTCACCTAATTAACTGTCACAAATTTAATCTGTCATAGATTTAAGACTGCACAGTTAGAGTTAGGGTTATGCTCAATGGGACTTGCTTTTGAGAGTATATGCTTAGAATTGTGCTGTAGGCAATATATTATCCAGTTATTATGACCAAACAAAATGATTCATTCATTCATTCAATAGTGCTACTGTTTTCTCTGTGAGTTTTTTCCTGGTGCTGTTTAAATTTGATTTTGTTACCATTTATATTTTTTATTTGGATTTTCTTTTCTTTTTTAAAAAGTCAACTGCCCAGATAACTTTTTTGTTAATGGGCAATATAAAAATGTTGCAAGAAATAAATAAATAAAGTCCGTATCTCTGAACAGCTCATTGAACATGGATGTTCTTGTTGCCTCTCTTGGGGGAGGAGTGTGCCTTTTGGGGGGGTGAAGTTAAACTGCTGGAGAGTTACAGCACCTGCTGTGGCTGTAGAGACCAATGCAACAAAGACATGTTTTGTTGCAGCTGGGGCAGATGAAGGTGTCTGGTTGTGCCGATGCAGGTATAGCATGGTGTTTCTTCTCTCTGCAGTCCTCCCAGCGGTCAGAATGGAAGAGCATCGGTGCCCAGTGTGGTAGAACTGGTTGCACTGCCCAAAATCTGCCTCTGTTAGTAGGAATCCTGGATGTTTAAGGGGAGAATTTGATAAATTGGAGCCTACACAACACAAAACACTGTTGCTGTATATAGGTTTTATTTTATTCGTTTTTTTAAACTTATATTTTGGAAATGTACATCCAGGTTATTTTTTTCTTTAATTTTTTTAGGGATCCCCAAGAGATTGGGGCCCTAAGCTATAGCTTGTTTAGCTTATAAATAAATCTGGCACTGTCTACACCATACATTTAAAGCACACCGAACAAACAGTGAATGCCATGAGCTTGAGTGAAGCAGCTGCCTCAGGCGGCAAGAGCCTGTGAAGCAGCGCCCACACCCCACTACCTCAGCATCGGTGAAGCAGCATCGCTGCCCATTTCTGGCAAGGCACCACTGGAACCTGCCACCGCGCAACCTAGGTAAGGGATGCTTTGGCAGGGGTGGCACAGCACGGCGGTGGCAGGGCAGGTTGGGAGGCACTTCCCTTGCCCTAAATGCACACGACTTCCCCCAAAGAATCCTGGGAACTGCAGTTTTCCCTCCACAAAGTGATGGTTGCATACACTCTTAACAATGCAGAGTTCCCAACGGGGCTTTTCTTGTTCCAGTATTACTTTCAGTCAGGGCCGGATTTAGGTTTGATAATGCCCTTGGAGCCCTTTATATGTCCAGCTGTCCTTTGTCAACAACAAATTGTCGCTGTTCTTTGTCTTGAATATATGCTATATGGTCATTTATGGACCTAATAGTTATCTAAAGCTGTTTGCGCATAACAAAATATGATTTTTATCAAAGTAATTGTTGAACTGAAATACAAATAAGAAGAAGCATATTAATAATGAAATAATTATTAAGTAATAATAATAATAATAATAATAATAATTTATTTATACCCCGCCCATCTGGTTGGGTTTCCCCAGCCATTCTGGGTGGCTTCCAACAAAATATTTAAATACAATAGTCCGTCAAACATGAAAAGCTTCCCTAAACAGGGCTGCCTTCAGATGTCTTCTAAAAGTCTGGTAGTTGTTTTTCTCTTTGACATCTGGTAGGGGGGCGTTCCACAGGGTGGGTGCCACTACCGAGAAGGCCCTCTGCCTGGTTCCCTGTAACTTGGCTTCTCGCAGCGAGGGAACCACCAGAAGGCCCTCGGCACTGGACCTCAGTGTCCGGGCTGAACGATGCGGGCACAGACGCTCCTTCGGGTATAATGATTTAAATGATTGGGGGCCCATTACTTACATCATAGGAGCCTACACAACACAAAACACTGTTGCTGTATGTAGGTTTTATTTTATATGTTTTTTATCTTATATTTTGGAAATGTACATCCAGTTTTTTTTCCATTTTTTGGGGGCCCCCAAGAGAGTGGGGCCCTAAGCTATAGCTTGTTTAGCTTATACGTAAATCTGGCACTGCTTTCAGTAAGATTTTTAGCCCACATTGTGCCCTGTTTGAAAGATACATAAGATATTGTTTTTAAAAAATGTTTAAAAAGTGCTAGGAATGTACAAAGCTGCCTTATAGTGTGTGAGACACTTTCCTTCAGTTAATGTGGTGGTGCCTATGATATTACTCACATGCAGACCTCTCTTGAATCCCTCACCTAACACTCAAGGCAATATTGAGTGTTCCAGCAGGCGTGCCAATCCTGCTGATTTCAGTTAAATTTACAATCCTGCCAGTGGATTAAGGATTGCAGTCATAATACATATGGTGGCTGGGTATATTTAGAAAGGTCAGGAGCTCAGCATTCACCCAGCCAGCTGCAGCTCCTTTATCACAGGATTAAGGCAGATGAGACGGGATGCATGAGGAACGTTGTATTGCCCTTCTGATTCTTTGAGCAAATGGAGAAATTTAAATTGCAGCAGCATATATCCAAGCCGTGTCTCAAACTGTTAAAATGAAGGACTAAAACAAGAACAGATGGGAAGGAGATGTTAACACTGAGAAAGAGGTTATCAACAGAACTTGCACCGGTGATCAGAGAAAACTCTTGGCTTGGCAAATGCAAGGGCGCTTGAGAGATATTTGAAAGTACATAACAGCAATAGGAACCGTATGAGGTTGCAGAACACATTTACTTTGTTTTGGGCTGTTTCCTTCTAGTTGTAGTTGATATTTCTAGCAACAGAAATGGTATTAAAATACAATACAGAAATATCAAAATACAATAGTCCGTCAAACATGAAAAGCTTCCCTAAACAGGGCTGCCTTCAGATGTCTTCTAAAAGTCTGGCAGTTGTTTTTCTCTTTGACATCTGGTGGGAGGGCGTTCCACAGGGTGACGTATGGTTCATTCGTTAGCATCCTGCTCAAGCGTGGCCCAGACTAAGTGCTCCATGACCTTCTTGGCTGTTTCTTTTCTGGCTTTTGAGGTTTTGTGAAACTAACCACACATTGTTAGTGTTGTTGCTCCTGTGGCACATTATACGCACTGCTTACCTTGAATGCTAAATAAGTTGAAGGTCACATACAGCAAGATATGATCAGAAAATGGATGCTGAAGCTATGGTTGAATATCCATTTTGTTAGCTGCCTGGCTTTTTCTGTTTAAACATAAAATAGAATAGTGTGATGCTAAAAGACATTTAAGGGACCGGAGGCTTTATCCACACCCTGCTGTGCTATAAGTCTGCTCTCTTTTTCTACTAGCCTGGTATTTCATGCAGGCAAGTGGGTGGACTTCCATGTGGTTAAGTGTGCTGGTGGCAGAGGAACAGATCACTCAATTCCTCCTCATCAAGCCTGTGTAAATTCTGTGTTAGCTGGAGTAGAAGAGAAGTTTAGCCTTTCACAACCAGCATGAAAATGGTGTGGACTGGCAGGAGATTTTATGCTTATTATTGATTGGATAATTTCAATTATTTCCCTATATTTCTTTATTTTACTCTCTAGCTGTCTTGAGTACCATTTGGTAGAAAGGATAAGAATTCAATGAGCTAACAAATAAGTAAATGCAGGCAAAGTTAAGTACTTAAAAATTTCACAGACTTCAAAGGCAGGCACCCTCCCACTGAACTCAATGAGACTTAAAAGCAGGGGCGGGGCAAGGGGGTGGGCCTCCAGGGGTTCCATCTTTTTTGGGGGGTGAAAAGATGGCATCCCGGTGTGGCAGCGCAAGCCGCCACCACCACGCCACCGCAACTGCGAAGGGAGCATCCTTCGCATGCAGCTGCACCCTCCGTGGCCGCCCGTACGGTGGCAAACTGCCTGCCGGTACATGCGTGGATGCCACTCAAGTGGCAGCCTGTATGGCCGCCATGCAAGCGGCAGCCTGTATGGTCTGTGCATGTGCAGCATTCCGTACAGAGTGCGCATGCGTGGGATGCCGCACATGTGCAGTCTGTACTGGCTGCGCTGCCCCAGGTGCCAGAGAGGGTTCCTCCGCCACTGCTTAAAAGTGTTTAACTCTGGTGGGATCCCAACCTGTCTCTCTTATTTGGGTCTGCAAAGCTGCTTATGCAGTCAATCGTGCATCTTAATGTACTCCACCTTGTTTATATATCAAAGAAGCAATAGGAGTAAATGAAAACAAGGCATTTGGTATTATAACTATATATTTAAGACAGGGACCCATCTTCAGTTCTCAGAAGTAGGCACGGAGGATGTCCCCTCTCCAGCAGTGACAAATTACTCCAGGAAACCTTCGATGAGCATGAAGGCCATAAACTCAGTAGGCACCTCTCCAGGCATGTTGTCAACATCTGCTGATGAAACCAGCTGAAACTGATTTAAGCAAGAATGACCAAATGAGACAAAGGACACCTTCAACTCTCATTGCGGCATCTAAGTTGCGCTGAATGTGTGCAATTTTATGCAAAAAGTTTCTTCTAAAAGTGCAACAGCCAGTCACTGCTAGTGAAGTGGAAGGAAGGAAGGAAGGAAGGAAGGAAGGAAGGAGAGAGAGAGAGAGAGAGAGAGAGAGAGAGAGAGAGAGAGAGAGAGAGAGAGAGAGATGGTCACTGCTGGTGAAGAGAAAGTACAGTAAGGAGAGGGAGACTCTTTACCAGCATCAAACAGGCTCTGTCATGCTCAAGGACGCTTGCTTCTGTAATCCAGCTATTTGGGACTGCAGTTCCCATCAGCCCCGCAGCAGTGTTGGCTGGGGCTAATAGGAGTCCCAGCGCAAAACATCTGGAGCTCACCAAGTTGTGTAAGAGTAGTTTAGCTCTTGTATTGAACCATGATATTTTATTCTGTGATCTAACAGTTGCACAGCATAGCCTGATAATTTTAGGTGAAGTCCGATCTGATGAATTTATAAATGCCTTTGAATATGGTGCAGCAAAATACCTGTAATGAATTATAGCTAATTAGAAAAAGGGTAGGAAAGAGAAAGAGGAAGTTGCACCTGGCAAATGACACCATGAAAACAAGCAAGCATCCAATTGGTTAAAGAACAGAAAGGAAGGGGAAGTGGGATCTTTGGAGCTTGGATGCTGAATGTGGACGGAGCAAAATTTCACATCAGAGGTAGCCTTGGATCTGAAGGGTATTTGTCAGCCTTCATTACTTTGACTGTGGGAATTCAGCTGCACTGCTTAACATGGTGCTCAGGTCTAGGTCAACCTGAGAAATATATTGACAATTATAAATCCTTTTATATTTAAATTTGCCTTCTTCAGTGAATGGAAACTACACTGTGGGAAGAACTGAGGCCCTTTCGGGTGCAAATTATTGAACCAGCTTCAGATGTGATGCAATTCAGCAATAAGTCTTTTGATTGCTCCCAGGTTCAGAGAAATGTAACTTTGAAAAACTACTGAAACAATAACTTCTCCTCTGACGAGAATCAATTCTAGGCTTTCCTCCTTCCCAGCCACAACTATTAAAATTAGGGCTACTGTTACTAAATGGAACATGGCCTGCCCTGAAAGAGTAAACAAGACTTCTTCGTTGGTATACTTGTATGCTCTTATTGAGGTCATGTTTGCAGTGCAAAATGTTAGCAAGCTGTGAAATTGGAATTTAATTGTGATAAGATTCTCTCTCTCATTTCAGTGTGAAACAGAACCTGAACATTGTTCTACTGGCAACTGGTTTTATTTTAATTAAATCCAATTACACACACAGTTGAAGTGAAGCACAGGACTTGTAACGGTGGACTTGGCCTCCATCATATGTAGGGTTGCCAGACTCAATAGAGGACAGGACTTCTGTGCCTTTAATTGCCCTGCTCTCTTTTGAGTCTGGAAACCTTAAAGAGAAACCAGCAGACCCTTTGTTTAATTTCCAAGCAAAGGGTCTGCTGGTTTCTCTTTAAGGTTTCCAGACTTAAAAGAGAGCAGGTCAATTAAAGGCACAGAAGTCCTGTCCTCTATTGAGTCTGGCAACCCTAATCATATGCAGACTTACTTCATATATTCTGTCAAAACCAATAACATTAACTTGCACATATACTTAGAAGTGAATTGTTTTCTGCTGCTCATTTGGTTTTTAAACCCCTCCCATTTTACTGTACATCACCTTGATAATAAAATGAAATTACCAGCTTTGGGACTGTTTGATGAAGCCAGCTAGGGAACCAACGGAACCAAATAATGACAGGCTTGCAAGGGTGACATGATAAATTTGATTTTCATGCTTTCTGAAATCTACTAATAACATGGATCAATTGGCTCTGAAAGTTATAATTAGCTCAGCCAAACCAATAAATATATCATGTTCATAATCTTTCTGTCTCTAAACGGGGCCAGATTTTGCTTGGTGTAAAATCCTTGTCTCTCTCCTTCACATAATTTGGCAAAACAGCTGCCTGACACCAGCTGAGAAGTTGGCTCTGTGCAATTTCTGTGCTTTAAAGCCTTTCTTTAAAATAAATAAATAAAAATAGGCTTGCACGGCATGATTATGCAAATCAAGGAATCCAAGGACATTACTAAAAACGTTTCACACTTGAAGTTCTTGGTGATTATAATCTGAATTCAGAAAACCAGCTTGAAACAAGGCCTTCTATTTCAGTAATCATTACATCACTGATCAAGTTGTGAAGGCTTATGCCACTGCTTAACAAGACTTACTTCATCAGTTATAGTGAAATCTAACCTCTGTGTGCCTTCCCTTCTTCTCATTCTTCTTGAAGATGACTTTCAAAATGTGAATTGCAGTGTCTTCTGCTGCAGATGACACTGAAAAGATTTTTGTGAAATTTGGTGTGAATTCACTGGGGCATGGTAACATAGAGTACACTATATGTTATGTGGCTAATAAGAAGTTCGACCCTAAGAGGAGAAAGTTCTTTGAATTACAGTATATGAACAAAACCAAAGGAGATACAAATAAATCAGACTAATACACTAGCATAAGCATAGCTGCCTTTTCCCTTTTCTCGCGAGGAAGCCTATTCAGCATAAGGGAATTTCCCTTAAAAAAAGGGAGAGCTTGGCAGCTATGGCATAAGGTTACCAGACGTCTGTTTCCCGGGGACAGTCCCTGGATTTACAAATAATTACCCATACAAAATCCATTGACGTTGAAAAGTGTCCCTGGATTCATTGAAAAAAATCTGGTAACCAAGCACTAGCATGTACCATGTCTTCCTCATACTGTGTAAGCCTTAGGGGGGAATTTAAAACTGAGAATGTGAAAGAAATCAGGGATACTTTTCAAAATGATTGATGGACTGGAAGATGTATAGATTTTCTGAGTCAGCAAATGCATCAGTGTCATAAGAGGTTTTTTTGGGGGGGGGGGTGAGAAGACCTCTGAGTTCTTTGGAGGAAGGATAATATAATATAAAAATCAGCCCCGAGTGCTCACTGGAGGGACAGGTCCTGAAGCTGAGGCTCCAGTACTTTGGCCACCTCATGAGAAGAGAAGACTCCCTGGAAAAGACCCTGATGTTGGGAAAGATTGAGGGCACAAGGAGAAGGGAACGACAGAGGACGAGATGGTTGGACAGTGTTCTCGAAGCTACAAACATGAGTCTGACCAAACTGCGGGAGGCAGTGGAAGACAGGAGTGCCTGGCGTGCTCTGGTCCATGGGGTCATGAAGAGTCGGACATGACTAAACGACTAAACAACAACAAATATAATGTAGAAGAGATGTGTCAGCAAAACGGCAGCTATTGTTGAAAATGGCTTCTGCATCTCTTGACCCTTCCACCATCCTTCTTTCTTCACAATATTACATGTTTTCTTGCCGCTGCCGCCTCCCAGCTGCAGACAGGCAATGACACTGAGGAGGGGTGGAAAAATGGAAAAAACATGGGAAAGACTATGCCATTTAGTACCATCACATTACAGAGAGGGCTATTGCAATTGGGAAACACTGATGGGGAGAGCAATTTTGGGTTCAGGTCCTGCTTTTGGCCTCCCAAAGGCATCCAGCTGGCCACAATGGGAACAGAATGCTGACTAGATGGGCCTTTGGTCTGATCAGCAGAGGTCTTCACACGTTCTTCTGGAAAGCCAAAGTTTCATCCTGAAATGTAGATTATCTGGTTATCAGCTGGAAGCAAAAACTCAATTTTGTTTCAAGGAAAAATCTTGAAGGTTCCCCACTCCTAGAGCCTTAGACACTCATAGCTGCCAAGTTCTCCCTTTTTTTAAGGGAAATTCCATTATGCTGAATAGGCTTCCTCGCAAGAAAAGGGAAAACTTGGCAGCTACCGGTATGTAGACACTCCCAAGTTCTAGCGTATGCAAATACACCGATTAAACTATCAGGGCGTGGATTTACTTTTAATTAAAGCATTTCTGTGTCTCACTGTTTTCTATAGAGGCTATGGACCTCTTACAGACTGATGTTACTATGTTTGCTCTGAATAATGGCACAGCTTTAATCAAAAAGTATATATTTGAAGTGACTGAGCTTCAGGAAATAATAGTTTTATTCTACACACCTGAGATCACAGGAGAAAACACTATTTAATTATGCCCAGCATTTAATGATATTTAAATGACTGAAATAGTTTCTGTAAATGAATACATTATAAGGTTCATGTTCAAATACCACAATAAACTGTAATGGGCTTCACAGCTTATTAGTTCCATAAATGTCACCTTGTTATTAACAATAAAGGTAAAGCAATTTTACATGAGGTTCCATTATCATCTGGACAATGAAATATTGTACTTGACATGTGGAATATTTAGAAATATCCATTTACTATTAATGCATTTCTAAGTACAGCGCCAATAATTGTACATCGTAACAAACAGTAAGTTACAGTTCCCAGACTGAGTCCTGTGATAAATTTGCTAGCATTGTACCTAGAGAGTCAACGGATCCTTTATTCATCCAATGGACTTGCTGTGATTTGTTAAATTACATATATAGTGGAGGTTTTTTCAAAAAAGAAATCATTGCTATAGTTAAATTTTGAGTACAGTGGTATCTCAGGTTAAGTACTTAATTGGTTCTGGAAGTCCGTACTTAACCTGAAGCGAACTTAACCTGAAGCGAACTTTCCCATTGAAAGTAATGGAAAGTGGATTAATCCGTTCCAGACAGGTCGGCGGAGTACTTAAATTGAAAGTATTCAACCTGAAGCGTACTTAACCCGTGGTATGACTTTATTCTGTCATTATACACTGGAGGGTAAGAACACACTAGAAATTCTGAGAGCCTCTTGACATGGATTCTGTGCATACACATTGGAATACTACTCCCAATTGCCTTTTTTTTAAAAAAAACACCACTGATAGGTACTGTAAAATGCTTTCTGTTAGATACTCCTGCTACAAGAATGTAAAGCCCAAGGGGCTTTGTGGAGTTCAAAATTTCATACCTCAGCCTTTTAGCTTTTTCACGCACCCCACTTGTATCTAGAAAGCTGCCTTTTCTTGCTGGCTCTTTCCTGCCTAACCTAGCATTGCTCCTTGCCAGAAAGTGACAGCATCAGCAAAATCCCAAACAGGATGTTCTGAATAAAACAACTCAAGTTATATTTTAAATCTCACCTGGTGGCCTCAGGTGACCAGGAATAGCATGCAGGCAAGTGCAGGTTGACAGAGGCAGGATGTGTTTCCTTGTCCCTACTACTCTGCCAGCCTGCGGGTTGTTGTCCTAGCTGCAGAAGAAGGAAAGCGGAGACCTGGGCTAGTGACCTATTAGCACTCTAGGGTGTTTTATTGTTTGATGATTGTGATGGTTATCAGTAGCTGTGGGTGGAGATGTGCAGCTCTTCTGTCTTCTGAATGCAGCGCATCATTGTTTCTTACCAAGAGGAAGAGGGGCAGTGGCAAGGCAGTGGCTCATTCACAGGTGAGCTGGACAACAGGTAAGAACAGTGAGCAAACCTGAAAGGTACACCATATCTGGAAGGGACAATGTCTCACTACCATACAAGAGGGAGTAAGATTCTCTTTCTTTCCTCTTGCATGCTACCATAAGGTTAAGACTTTATGAAAACACAGATAAATGTGCTCAAGTGTGTCATATCGTCAGTTAATTAATATTCTGCAAAGTGCTCTGAAGGGGGGGAGCACTAAATATCTAGTTTTATGAATATATAACCATGATCGATAAAAAAGAAATCTGACACAGTTCACTGTGTTTCCTTGGGGATTATTCCCCAAGCAAATTAAGCAATGATATCAGATTTGATTCTCAAGTTAATCTTATGGTATCATGGGTAGTTTTGGATCTACGCTTCTCAGAAATATTAAGCTTAAGAAGTCTAAATCAAACATTTAAAACCGTTTTTTCTCAGGATGACGACGAAGGTCATTGTGACAAGTATCCTATTTTTCTAAGCCTCATCTCAGATATGAATATATGTGTGTAATAGGGGTGAAAATACATTCAAGAAAAGCTATTTATTTTCTTGAAATTCTATCAGATTCCCTGTGAATAAGCTAGAAAGATTGATTTGGGGGGAGGGGGATGTGAATCGCACAGATAAGCCTTTGAAACTTAAGACTGCAAACCTAAACACAGTTACTAGGGAACCCATTGAACACACTTCTATGTGTTACTTCTATGAAAAGATGCATAGGCTTGTGGTATTAGGCTGTGAATCTAAAGAAAAATTTCTGGGCATTTACCGTATACATCAGTGTGGCTTACTTCTGAGTAATATGTTTTGGAATGGGATGTTAGGATGCTGTAAAACCATAGCAGGTTCATATATGTTAGCATTTTTAAAAGATGAAAATGCATCCAGCCATTAGAGATAATATGTGAACAGGAGTTTATACTGTATATCTTGGACAGAAACATCAGCACCAGTTTCCACGCATACCCTGCCCATTTTTTGGATGTGATCTGCGTCACAAGTGAATGCTGATGAAAATGGCAGTCTGGATACTTCACTGGGCATAGGGATCATTACGGGCTGATGTGGTGGGGAAAACCAACCTTTTAACCATTTGTTCAGCTTCCACACAAAAAACAAGCCAACTCATAGCTCAGCTTACAATGGGGGCATGAATCAGCTTGGGATGAAAAAAATAAAACTCTCCTCTGCCTTAGGTACATATTAAATATGGACAGCAGCTCTTTTGTGCATTAAAAGCATGACAGTCCTATGTGATTAAAGGGGCAGCAGTTTTGGACCACTGACACTACAACTCCCCAGCCCTCAATATCAAAGAATTGAGAATGGGAATCAGGATCATAGCTGCCTTGGAAGTTTATTCATGTAGAGGTTTCTGTTTGTAGGTTTCTGTTTTTTAAACATCAATGCACATGGATAGTGGGATGGAGAGCTATGGAATCTCAGGGGTGGTGTGTTTCCACTACCCCTTTAAACCCCATGAATGGGGCTATGAAAGGGGCTATATTTAGGCTTGCTTGTTCTTGACTCTCTTCCTAGGCATATATGGGGAATATTTCAGTGAGAGACAATTGCAGTAAGCATTCTTTTTTAAAAGCATGATTAGTACTAGTCTCTTTCTTGTTCCAGGAAAATCAGCCATTCATGGCCCCGATCTTAAGCACTCTGGATTCCATCACGGTGTTCTGTTGCGCCAGAAGCGGTTTAGTCATGCTGGCCACATGACCCGGAAAGCTGTCTGTGGACAAACGCCGGCTCCCTAGGCCTGAAAACAAGATGAGCTCCACAACCCCATAGTCGCCTTTGACTGGACTTAACCGTCCAGGGGTCCTTTACCTTTTTTTCTTTTTTCTTTACCTTAAGCAGGATTGTGGAATTTGAGAAAAGTGCCTATTCTTTCTTTGCTGTACCATTTGCCATAAAAAAAATTCCCTACCACTGCTGTTGTTTTCCCCTCAAGATTTTGTTTACTGTAGTTAGCACCTTCAGGTGCAAAGAGCAACAGTTCTCTCTCTGACAAATTGGAGGGTTGAATTTCAGTTTGCAGCATTACCATACATGTCTCAAAGTAACGACACCTTAACATTGTGCATTTCCAATCCAATTGCAAGCACCGCAAATGTGAAGAGCTAAATTTGTAATACACAGGTGCTAGTCACATAGCCACTGAAATCCAAGTTCTCTTAAAATATTTTGCATTTAAGAATTATTCTCACCAATATTTAAGTGGTATAAAAGCACTTATGCCTACAAAGGTCCCACCCCCACCCCCAATCTAAGAAACATAAATTAAATTAAGGTGTATATTCAAGGGACATGATTTTAGCATTATATATTCTGAAGTACCGGGAAAATCAGTGGATTGCAATGAAGTTCTAAGCGTGGCTTAATTGAGTTCAATGTGATTTACACATAGGGAAGGGTGTATAGGATTGCTGCCTCCTTTTTATTTTATTTTTAAATTTAAAACATTTATACCCTGTCCTTCACCCAAGGGTCCCAGGGAAGGTTACCTCAAATATTTTAAAATCTCATTAAACAATACATAAAACCAAACCAAAATAATCATAAGTCAACACCAGCAGTCACATAAAATGGCAAAAGGGACACATAAAAATACAGTTCTCGCACTCCCAAAACGTGCAATTGTTTAGGGTCAAATAGCTAATTAAATGCAAGCATTTCATTTCATCACAGAAATCATTATTCATTATTCTCTTCTAAATGAAAAAGTTTTGTAGTAGATCTAGAGGATATTTTAGGTGTGATCAATACATGTGTGATTGTGTACACGCACATGGCGTCAAACCTGGAAGTGACCCGGAAACATAATAAAATATGTCACTAAAAGGGCAGAATAGGGGCAGCGCGGGAGCGGAGTGGGCAGGGTGTTTCAATTGCATGTGATTTTGCACAAGCTTGCAGTAACCAGGAATGCAACCTCCACACTGATTGGGAGTTGCCTAGATTTTTGTTGCATGCACTACATTGCTTTCCCTTCAATTACTAGAGTTGTGAGCTCATCCACATTTACCTTTTGCCCTGCATTTCCTAGGCACAGGCCTGTGCTTTAAAGCTCTGCATGTCAGCACTATTTGTTTTTTTGCCACGCCGCTTTCGCCAGGAAAACCTGCTCTTCAAGTCTGAATTGGAACAAATGGCAATTCAGGTTTCCACAGGTGCCCTTTGCTCCAATTCATCTGTAAAGAGTGTGTAAAGAGTGGGATTTTGTGGTGGAAGTGCAGCTAGGTCATGGAGCTTTAAAGCGTGGACGTGTGCCTAGAAATGTGTTGCAAAAGTCAGCCTGGATGAGGCCTCTGTGTACATCCTCTTTGGCATGAAATAAATGATAGCTCTTCTTTAGGCATTGCCCTCACCAGTCCTGAGCACAGTTGCTTGAGGTGGCAGCAACTGATTTTAGTAACACTTACTTCTGAATAATAATGTGCTTAGGACAGCCCCATGTAAAAAACACATTTGAGGAAAGAAATCACATTTGCACAACAAGTACAGTGGATGCTCAGGTTGCGAACGTGATCTGTGTGTGAGGCACGTTCGCAACCCGCAGCATTCGCAACCTGCACCTGTGCACGCACGGGTTGCAATTCGGCACTTCTGCGCATTCGTAAAGTGTGATTTAGTGTTTCTGCGCATGCGTGTGTGCCCAAACATGGAAGTAACCCGTTCTGGGACTTCCGGGTTTGGTGCGGAGTGAACCCGAAAAGACGCAACCTGAAGTGGCTGTAACCTGAGGTACGACTGTAGCTGTGAACTACCGTATTTTTCGCTCCATAAGACACACTTTTTCCTCCTAAAAAGTAAGGGGAAGTGTCTGTGCATTTTATGGAGCGAATGTGTTGTCGATCACTGGCTCCCTTTCCGGCCCTGTCCCCTTGCCCAGGCCTCCATTGTTGAATGTTCTGCAGATGGAGGCTGTTTGTTTCACCAGCAACATGTGACTGGCTGACAAGATTATCAGTCTGGAAACTGTAGAAATATGTCCCTTTCTTTTCCTAAAGAAGCTGCAGAACTGTGAGTTGAATCCCATAAAAATAGGATTTTTCCCCTTTACAAAGTAAGGTCAACAACTTTGAGCTGATCCTCAAAAAGGGGGCTTTCCCCCTTTGCAAAAGAAGCTGCACAACTGTGAGTTGATACCCCCCAAAATGGGGTTTCCCCCCTTTCCTCCTCTAAAAACTAGGTGTGTCTTATGGTCAGGTGCGTCTTATGGAGCGAAAAATACGGTAAGCAGCCAGAAACTCATTAATAAGGGTTGTGCAATGTGCACTCCTTTCATTTTTTGTTTTCAAACTCATGGAGTCAGTGTGCCATTGGATATTTTTATCCTTGAAATGGAAATTTAAAATGACACCCTTGCTGTTGCCTGGAGCTCTCTCTTTCCCCCCTCTAATACACAGAGATGGGTATTGGATGCAAGAAATTGTGTCCACTCTGGAACCTGCACCCTGAAGCTACTGTTTCACACGTTGCTCCATGGCAACTCTGACTCACCATGGCCATTTGGACAAATGCTGACTATCAAATGCAATCCTGTTGCTAATTTTTTTAAAGGAGTTATTCAAAGTGATACACTTGAAATGGATTTTTTCCCCACTTAGCAACCTGGAACTCAACAGGAAACGACATAATTGGGTATCATCTGTCTGCTTATTAAATGAAAACCATTTATCTGTTCGGAACAAAAGCTTGCAAGCTTTTCGCTTATGTTATCTTCACCTGTCAGAACATCTGTCTAACCAATACTCTCACAAACTGTGGAAAACTATTCCCACCCATCTCCATTCATACAGAGAATTTAAGGTTTCCGTTACTGCTTTCACCTGTTAATTTGCATGGAAAATGTATTTCATATCCCTGTGTCTTGTCAATTATTCATAACCGATATTTTAAAATCAGGTTGTTTTTGAAAAAACAAAACAGTTTCTGCATCTTAATTACCTTCACTTCTGTTAAAATAGCTATTTTATATACTTAGCAACTTGATAAGAGGAGAACATGGCATTCTAATATTATATTTAACTCACAAAGGCACTTTGGTGCTGGGATTTATAATGCTAAATTAAGCACCTTTATTGTCTCTGAATTTAAATTCTTTAGATGGATTATAATTTGTTGGGTATCCATGCAATGGGACTCTCGGGGTGGGGGGAACACTTTTTATTTATTTTTATTACATTTATATACCACTCTTCCTCCAAAGGGAGCCAAGGGTGACAAGCAGCAAGTGATAAAACAATAAAAATATATTTAAAACAATTCCAATACAAGTGCAGACTGGGAAGCATCTCAGCTTAAAAGGTTTGTTGAAAGAGGAAGATGTTCAGCAGGTGATGAAAGATGACAGAGATGGTGTTTAAAGAGACCTCAAGGTTTGTGTTTTTAAATCTACAACAACCACTTAAAAAAGGTAAAGGTAAAGGACCCCTGATAGTCAAGTCCAGTCGCAGACGACTCTGGGGTTGCGGTGCTCATCTCACTTTACAGGCCAAGGGAGCCGGCATTTGTCTGCAGACAATTTTTATGGGTCATGTGGCCAGCATGACTAAGCCACTTCTGGCGCAGCGGAACACTGAAACCAGAGCAGCGCACGGAAACGCTGTTTACCTTACTGCTGGAGTGGTACCTATTTATCTACTTGCACTTTTTGGCGTGCTTTCAAACTGCTAGGTTGGCAGGAGCTGAGACCGAGCAATGGGAGCTCACCCTGTCGCGGGGATTCGAACTGCCGACCTTCAGATCAGCAAGCCCAAGTGGCTCAGTACTTTAGACCACAGCGCCACCCACGTTCCAACAACCACTAGAAAGCTTTAATTGTCTCTTTGTGTTAGGCATACAGCCAGGGCTGCCATTTGTCTCTCTTTTTTAACCTGGACAGAACAGGAATGGAAAATCCAGGTTTGGTATCCAGATCCAGCTACTCAAAATCCAGGGAAGGCTGAGAAGAAACAGTCCTGTCTACAGTCCAAAACGCGCAGACATAGGCTCTTGTAAGTAGGTCACAGATCTTTATCCAGGCAAGTAACGGACAGGCTCTGCAGCAGACACTGTGCTCAAGTGTCACATTCAGAAGTTCAGGAGCAGAGCAAGAGGTTCAGAACCAGGCAGAAGTTTCCCTGCTTGTCCTGCCAGGCTTTTAAGGACAAAGTATGGTGTGCTCACTCGCAAGACTATCTTGCCTTGCAGGTGTGGTGGACAATTAAAATGGGAACTTCGCCTTCCCCCTCCATCAGTCTACACATACAACCAAATTAGGGTGGTAAGTCAGAATCCTGGTATTAGAACAGAAAATATAATTTCAGATTGCAGATGGGAATTACATTGCCGAGTGCTCCTCTATGTAAAAACACCCTGCAATTGGGTTGTTGTTGTTTTTTAGCTTGCAATGACCTTTGTTTGAAGGAAAAAAAGTTGGACTGGCTGAAGGATTGCAAGTGGTTGTAATAAAGCGGTTTTAGAAACAATGGTGCCAGGCAAAACATTCCTTTTGAATTGCCCTGCCAGTCTTAGCAGCAGCAGCAGCAGCTCTGCACGGTACCAACCGAGCTCAAATATTGCTGAACAGTATGTCCTCCGTAAGTAAGTTACTGCTGCTTCGTGATTCATTTGGCATCCTCTGTGAACACTGTGGTAACCTTGCACACTTCACCAGAGAGCTACAGTTAAACTGGAGGTCATTATTTCTGAAAGTGGTGCCCTTTAATTACCAGCCATTATAGACAGCTAGAAAAATCAAACCAAGCAGCTTGTGCTACTTCCACGCGAGCCCTAAAATTTACCATTGTTTCGGATAATGTTGCATCATGGTACATAAACTCTGTAAGGTGACCCATGAGTGTTTGCTGGAATTTACTTTAGGTTCACTTATTGTCGCTTAGCAGACTAAACAAGAATAGATGGCTCTTCAAGCAGTTATAGTAAATTATACTTATGGCAAACCCTAATGCCTCATTAACTCGAGTCAAGGTCTATTTCCTTTTTACAGCGTTAACCATTGGAAAGCATTGTTTTAATTTATGAATAAGGGTGTAGAGGAACCTTAGCTCTCATATTTACATAAACACGATGTACAATTAATCTTCTGTAAAATAACCAGAGCACCATTTGGAGAATAATAGTCGCCTTTGGAAACCCATCTAAAAAGATGCTGGTAGGGAACTCATATTAGTGTGTGCTTACGCATCGGCAGTAATTCGTTGGATGCATTAATATAAGAAGAATGGCACTCACACTTTACATTGTGGGTGCCCTGTGCGGGATTGTGTGCAGTGCTAGAGTTCCCAGGGAACTTACTGGCAAACAGGGACTGGCCTGTCTCTCAGTGTTAATTTTTGGAGGTTCACGCCCAGCCTCAGTAGTCAAGTTTCATTGCTGGGAGGTGGGGCCAGTCCCATAAGGGGGTGAAACCGACAGTATCCAGGCAGTCGGCTTAGGAGATTCACCCTCCCAACCCTCCCTTTGTTTAATGTTTTCTTGTTTGCAGGTTAACTTTTTCTTCCTGTTTAGCGGGTGCTGCTACGGTCTTTGACTGGCTGCTGTTGAAGGACCGGGAAGAAATTTTCCTGCATTGGCAGGTTTTGTCTTCCCCATAGCAGTTCGTCACAACTTTGGCGGTTATGGCCTTGGGGTGAATCCTTTAGTCTTTTCTTCCCTATAATGGGGGGTGTCAGAGAAGCCGGGGTGGCTACTTTAGAGTAACGACTCCTCACCGCTCTGCATTTTATCCTTTTATTGGTGCAATCTATTTACAGTGCTGAAACAGTGCTATATACAGTTTGTCAGTACATGTTCTCAGTCTGGCGCAGAACCTCCGAATGGGGATTCCCGCGTTTTCCTCCAGCAAAGTAGCCTGGGAATACTGAATCTCCTCCCCCGGCGCTTCTTACGCAATTCCGGGGTCGCTGGGATCGGTCTTTTTACCACGGTCTCCCTGCTTCCCCTTTCCGTTCCCAGGCGGTGCCTGGGCTCAGCTATCCTACCTGAGCCCGGGCTTCTGCTTCCTGAATCCCCGCTCGAACTATCCCCCTCTCCGCTCCCACTTCCGCTGGGCGAGGAGCTCGTGTTCAAGATGGGAGGGGGCTGTCTGTAGCTCCTGTCCCTCACAGGGGGGGATTGGGGCGTGAAGTGATGATCTGCCCCCCTGTGGCAGCTATTCCAGGTTCCCCCTCTTAAAGGGGTTAAATATATGGGTGTCACTGGCCATACACTGAAAGGTCATCAGTGAACTACCCTGCATGCGGGGATATGGGCTTGGCTGCCTGCTACACTTACATCTCACAGAGCACCCCCATATCCCATTTACCCTGATGAGACCCAGTTCCCCCAAGGTCTTCCTACATTCGGAAGTTTAATAAAGTTGTGGCCTAATTTTAATTCCATATAACGTTGTCAGAGTCTTTATTCCTTCCTTATGATCCCTAGGGGCTGGGGCTGTTGCTGCCTGGTCACGCAATGAAAATCACCCCATATTTTCTGGTAAAAAGTGAATTGAAGAGCTGGTGGGCTTTGAATGAGTTCTCCAGTTAGGTCCAGTTTTATAACCCCAGGTAGATGTTTTTAGGTAACGAGTTGCCCTTGCCCTTAATGACTGCGTCATGCAATTTCGATTGCACAGGCCCTTAAAGACATCCTATTATTGCCATAGCGGATTGTTGTGGATCACACTCGCTTCTAGGGTGGTCACATGTCCTACTCTACAGATGTCAGCCTTCTATTTAAAGGAGCCCTCTGTTTGAAGGGCTGCCGCATCTGATTTAAATACGAAGTACCATGCCCTGAGGTTGTCACACAAACAACCGGCACCTGGACAACAGAGTGAGCAGGCACACAATCAAACTGGGTGGCTACCAGATGAAAGGGGCCTTCTGCTTTTCTCACTAATAGCCATTTTCCAGATCTGTTTTCCTACTTGGATACAGCATAGGAGGCAAAGTAAAGGGAGAAATAGCATCCACTTTTTTTGATGCATGGCTACATTTTTTTAAGCTCTCATGAGAGAGGAGGGGGAGGGAATCTACACTGGCATAACTGCTCTGTGGAGAAATCAAAGATGGTCAGTCCCAGTGCTACAGATCTAGCCATGTGCTGCTCTTTTCAGACCCTTTTGACCAAACTTTCTTGCCTTGTACAAACAACTAGCATGATTACAAGACACCACAGTATTCCAAATGAAACACAAGCCCAATGCAGAAGTGTATTGAAAACCATGTTATCTGGCCAAGCTCTACATCAGCAAATAAAACCATTGAAAAGATCAAGTCAGATCCCTTCCAAAGAAGAGCACCGATGGCATGAAATGTGGTG
This sequence comes from Zootoca vivipara, assembly GCF_963506605.1. NCBI lineage: Eukaryota > Metazoa > Chordata > Lepidosauria > Squamata > Lacertidae > Zootoca > Zootoca vivipara. The sequence continues at coordinate 33,329,558 of NC_083277.1, read as the reverse complement.
GGTCACAATATGTTGCTCTCAATGCTCTTTTAAGACCTTTATTTTTCACATCAAAACACATGACATGAAAATATTTTTTTGCCTGTCTTCCGCAGAAAAGCTTTCAGATAGGGCTGTGTGCTTATGTTGTGCTTTTTTGAATGCTGCTTTTAATTACCGCCACTGGTCGCGTAATCATTTTTCTTTTATAATCTGAAATAATTCCAGTTCATTCATTCTGCTTCATGCAGCCCTCATCCCCATTTTAGAGAATACATCACATGCCAGAGCTCTCAGCCTTGTATTGATTGATTCCTTGCAATGGACCTTAAAACTCCATTAAGGAAGGAGTTCGAAATGTGAATTAATTTTGCATTCTTTTATTTCCTTACTTTCTTTTCTTGTATGGCAAGGCTAAGAGAAGTTTGAAACAATTAATCTTACCTCAAAATACTTCTCTAACTTTAAAAGCAACTTGAAAGCAAAGCAGAGGGTAGAAGTGAGGCAAAATAGATCGTTTTCCCCTGCGTGCATGAAACTTTAATGCAGTGACAGAACAGGATTACCTTTTTTTCTCCCTCCCTGGTGCATTATGCTGATAGATAGCACCTTGCCACATTGCCTTCTATAGCAAAATGAAAGACTTAAGACTGTACTTTAATAGATGAAGTATGTCACCAGGTTAAAACAAAGAACAAAAAAACCCCAAAACAGTAAGGCAATAAAATTTGTGCTGTGACAGCACTGATCACATGAAACCTAATTTAGACCACCCAAAGCCTCTCCAATGTTAATTATTAACATTAATTTTTCATTAAGTGGCCTATTCACTCTCTGCTCCCCATAACCTTTCAGTCATAAAACAATGAAGTTACAGAAACTTTAAACACAATGTGAGGTGCAATAGAAATTATATATGGTAGTGCATGGCAAAAAGGGTAAAATTTCGACAGAAGGAAGTTTTGCAGATTTTAATATACCCACTTCCATTCATGCCCCAGTAAAAGATTAGAGTGTTTGGTTGCAGGTATATCTACAGTTAATGATATATTTGCACATGCGTTCCTCCACAAGATTTTTGGAAGATGATGTCCTTTAAGAGGGAAGTAAAGAAGTCACAATGAGGGTGTTTGATTGGATGCTGCAGACATTTTGAATCACTATGGGAGGGGGGCAGAATAAACAGAAAGTATATGATCATAAAAGGCCTGAGTATCTAGAGGATGGGGTTTTTGGGGTGTGTGTGGAAACATTATCATTCTAGTTCAAGGATTGCTTTTAACAGCAAATATTACATTTTCCCACCACACTTCCAAACATTGAGAACCAGTGTAGTGTAGTGGTTAGAGTGTCAGACCAAGAACTGGGCGGCCAGGTTTCAAATCCCCACTTGGTCAGGAAGTTCACAGGGTGACCTTAACCAGTCACTGCCTCTCAGCATAAACAACCTCACAGGGTTGTTGTGGGGATTAAATGAGGAGGGGGAGAACCACCTTGAGGTCCTTGGAGAAAAGGTAGAATATAAATGCTATGAATAAAAAAATAACTTCCCTACCCATTTTCTTCTCATGATGTTGTTGTTGTTGTTTAGTCGTTTAGTCGTGTCAGACTCTTTGTGACCCCATGGACCATAGCACGCCAGGCACTCCTGTCTTGCACTGCCTCCCGCAGTTTGGTCAAACTCATGTTCGTAGCTTCGAGAACACTGTCCAACCATCTTGTCCTCTGTCGTCCCCTTCTCCTAGTGCCCTCAATCTTTCCCAACATCAGGGTCTTTTCCAAGGATTCTTCTCTTCTCATGAGGTGGCCAAAGTATTGGAGCCTCAGCTTAACGATCTGTCCTTCCAGAAGACTATCATCTTCTCATGATAGTCCTGTGAAATAGCTTGCTGAGAGAGTGTGACTGGCCTAATATTGGACTTCCTGCCAGGCTGGAGATGTGAGATAGACACACACACACACACACACACACACACACACACACACACTGAACTCTTGCATCTACAACTTTTTAATTGACTGGGAGACATCTAACTTAAAATACCGGTAGTAATACATACAGTAAGAAATCCCACATCTCATTTTGCCTTGTAGGCTTCTATTACCGTTCCACAGTGGTGTGTCTGGGTTGTGCTACAATTTCTCTGAGTTTCCATCTTCACTTGTAGACATCTATCTTAATTTTCCCCCTTTGTGAAGGATGTGCATCCAGATTGGGTAGCACCCACTCTGAGTGACTCGATGAAGCTAGGAAGACTATAGATGATGGAGCTGATGGTTGGAATCGGATGAGGTTTGTGTACAAATAAAAGGGAATCTTATGTTTGCCTTCTTTCCCGTTTATGCATTTAAAGCACAAGTAAAAGGAAAGCAAGGAAGTGGATACACTGGGCTTCAATTCAAAATAAAATATCAAATTAAGCCAACAGGAATAAATCAAGTATAGATTTAACAAACTGTTCCAACGTAACAAATTTTAATTTCATGAGCTCTTTAGTATTATTACATTATCCACATTCATCAAATGATCTGAGCTGGGTGAAATGAATTAAAAGCCAATACAATTTGCTCATCAGGCAGCTGCTGATTTGGATACCATTAAAAACAAAAAAAAAAACAAAATAAATATGTGAATTGGAAATTGCAACTTTTGCCGTCTGAATCTAGGCTGTAAGGAAGCTCCAGGGACGCGTGAGATTCAGTTGCCAGGATGCATGCTTAGGATTGCAACCTTGGAAACCTGTTATGTATGGCAAGCCACACTTTATGTTTTTAATCCATTGCAGCTGAGCAAACTCCAACAGGGAAAAAACCCTTAAATCGGTCTTTATTTGCAATAACGACAAGCTTGGGGGTGACATCATCTCCTTTGAAATAATCTAAAATGCTTAGAGCTCTGTATTATGGGGTTCTGAATGGAGTACAGTTACCTTTAGGATCTGATATAAATTCCTTCAGAAATGTTTCCTTTTGTTTATTATTACTAAGCAAGGGTGGACTATTGATTATAACAATGCCTCATAGGTAGTGAAGCAAACCCTTAGCAAAAGAAGATGTAAATCAAGCTATTGATATTTCTTTGTGCCTAGCCTCTTAGCACCAGTATGCCTTAAGTATATGTGGATAGTATTTGAAATTGTGTCCCCTCCCCAATCTGCAATGAGTTTCTTGCTCTTCAAACACAGAAGTGAGGGTGGTTATACAAGAGCTGCATTGCAGCATTCTACAGCAGCAGCTGCCAGCACGACCCTTCGTTGCATCATATATCGGCATTCTAGTAATTTGACCCTGAAGCTTTTCAGTGAATCAGACTCCCATTCAGAAATTGATATAGTTCAGATTAGAAGGCATCTTCTCCCTGGCCTGAATTTTGTGTGTGTCTGTGTGTCTCTTTTAATAAGATCTGCTTTTGGATCTAAATGAATAAGCCTGACATAAAACAGTATTAAACCTGTTAGACTGCCGAAGTTTTCTTTTATGTGCCATATCATATTTGGTTCCATATTGTTAACCTTTGGCGATTTTTATGAAAGGATACTGCTTCCTTCCAGTTCTTATTTCATCAGTTACCATTTCACTGTGATTCCAGCGCAAAAGCCAGAGAGGTTTCAGGTGTTTATAATGAGGGAATAGATTAAATGGATTTGAAAGGCTTCAACCATTATCTCACTTACAAGTATGATCTAGCTCAGGCATCCCCAAACTCCGGCCCTCCAGATGTTTTGGCCTACAACTCCCATGATCCCTAGCTAACAGGACCAGTGGTCAGGGATGATGGGAATTGTAGTCCAAAACATCTGGAAGGCCAAAATTTGGGGGTGCCTGATCTAGCTGCACCCTGCAGTTGACAGCATATCTTTATTTCACATACTTGTTCTTATTTCTGTAAATCAGGTTGCTATTATTTAGAAGTTGTGGTTTGAGACTGGAAGTTCAAGGCGATAAGAGGATCAAAGTAATCTCGGTATCTCATGAACAGCATTTGAATCCAGATCTTCAACTCCAGGACACTCAGCAGGGCATCACTATGACCAAGTTGGCAGAATTTTTACTATAGAATTGTATAAAACTGACTTGTGACTAAAGTGGAATTTGGAGCAGTTCTAGAGATTATTCTCCCAAACGTGCCTTTTTGCTGGGTGCTAGTAATATTACCACCATTGGCTATGCTAGGTCTATTCCAGAGTTGCCAACAATTTGGTGACCTGTGGACACAGCTGGTATTTTGAAAGAGTGCTCAGAAACCATAGATCTACAAATCTTTCTACGAAACAGCCAAGGTGCACAGAGTGAGTTACCATGAATAATCCTGAACAAGTGGAAAAGGTTAGAAAGCTACCCAACTCTCTGTACTTTCCAGGTAGGTAACCACCTAATGCCCCTTTATAGATCACTGCCTTGTCCTGGCGAAGGGGCTTAAATAACTTAGAGAAGATATGTTTTGACCAAACATAAAAACCTCAGATATGCAGATGACACAACCTTGATGGCAGAAAGTGAGGAGGAATTAAAGAACCTTTTAATGAGGGTGAAAGAGGAGAGCACAAAATATGGTCTGATGCTCAACATCTAAAAAACCAAGATCATGGCCACTGGTCCCATCACCTCCTGGCAAATAGAAGGGGAAGAAATGGAGGCAATGAGAGATTTTACTTTCTTGGGCTCCTTGATCACTGCAGATGGTGACAGCAGTCACGAAATTAAAAGACACCTGCTTCTTGGGAGAAAAGCAATGACAAACCTAGACAGCATCTTAAAAAGCAGAGACATCACCTTGCTGACAAAGGTCCGTATAGTTAAAGCTATGGTTTTCCCAGTAGTGATGTATGGAAGTGAGAGCTGGACCATGAAGAAGGCTGATCGCCGAAGAATTGATGCTTTTGAATTCTGGTGCTGGAGGAGACTCTTGAGAGTCCCATGGACTGCAAGAAGATCAAACCTATCCATTCTGAAGGAAATCAGCCCTGAGAGGTCACTAGAAGGACTGATCCTGAAGCTGAGGCTCCAATACTTTGGCCACCTCATGAGAAGAGAAGACTCTTTGGAAAAGACCCTGATTTTGGGAAAGATGGAGGGCACAAGGAGAAGGGGACGACAGAGGACGAGATGGCTGGACAGTGTTCTCGAAGCTACCAACATGAGTTTGACGAAACTGCGGGAGGCAATGGAAGACAGGAGTGCCTGGCGTGCTATGGTCCATGGGGTCACGAAGAGTTGGACACGACTAAGTGACTAAACAGCAACAAACCACCTAATGAGAAAGATGGCAGTGAGTGGTGGGATGGTGGAGCTCAGAGTCTTCACAAATGCTGCCAGACCTATGCAGTCACTTCTAGTCTGAGCAGCCAATGTCATCCTTTTATGCCTCTTCATTGACACCACATCAAAAGGTGCAGCATGTTGACTGGATGCGGATGCAGCATTAAAAGTGGACTCTCAGCATATTCTTTGGCCATACTGTGAGACCATCTTCACAAGAGGAGTCAAAGTAAAATAAATAAATAACCCAAGCACCACCAGGCCAGCAGAAGTGTGCACCTGCCCACCAGGCCCACACAACTGTCCACCACTGCTACTAAAGGTCTTAGCCATTCACTGTTGCCTTCAGTGTTGCTTGGGAAGACTGGAGTTGGCAATTGGTATTTTCCACTACCGTCTCTCCTATTCCGAAGTTGCGATCGATTTAACAAGCCAGCTGAGTCAGAGGAGAAGTGATGGCAAGTACTAAATGGCGAGACACCAGTGGTTCCTTGATGTTGCCTCTCAGTGAAGAAAGGAGTCCACAGCTCATGAGTTCGTAATGCACTTTTTGCATTAAAGCTCTTCCTCCGCCACCTCATCTCCTTTAGGAAGGTCTGTCATTTCACACACTGTAGACTTGAAAATACATTAGTGTTTGCAATGTGTTTAGCTGGGAAATGCTCACACCTCATAAGTCTGTAATAGGTTCCTACATTACAGCACTTTGCTTCTGCAGTTCAGCTGTTTTAGCCCCAATATCATTTCACACGCTGTCATCTTGGAAAACGCAATCGCATTTCCAGCAGCTGCTGCTGTTAGGACTTGTTCGTGTATTATGCTCCATCTAGTAGGACACCAGCTGAGATTACTGTTGAGCACATGCTTCTCATTGAGCACATGACTTGTAAGGGGATTTTCAGAGATGCCTCAGAGACAAACACTCAGCAGGACTGTGTTAGGGGTGTTGTCTCTTCCATATGCTTTTTAAATTGGGTCAGGTGAATCAAATCAAACCCAAAAGGCAGCTGTTAAGATAGATGTATTGCCCTCCAGGAACTGGGGACTAAGATATGTTTAGTTGTCATGCTGGGTGTAGAATATATTGATCGGAAAGAAAGGAACCAAAAGAGCCATGCTTGGTTGGGACTGGAATGTATCTTTGCTAACTGAGGGAAACTAATTGAGCATTCAAGATCAGCAAAGCTTGCACTGTCAGATTGTCTTACCCAGAAGCCTTCATGGTGTTTGGAACATGGGAGGAAATGCTGGTGTGAACTCAGTAGTACTACATGCAGAAGCTGGCCACTTTTTCTGCTTTATTGCGGCTCTACATTCTCTTTCCACTCTCTTTTTTATGAGGGGAGGGGGTTTAGGCTGTATACCCGAATCTCTTCTAATTCCTGGATCGAGCAAAGGTTAAAATCTAATGGAGGATTCAATGGTTGGAATAGCCAGGCCAGCTTCTTGGCCCTAAGTATGTGTCATTAGTATAAGAAAGGAAGCTGCTCTGTGCCAGAGAGCAAATGTGTGGACCCCCTCCATCACCTGGCTGGTAGTGAGAAGGACAAAGGCCACAGTTGTGTGTGAGAGAGAGCTGACCTAGATGCAGGGAGAGTTGGCCTAGATCAGGGGTGTCCAAACTTTTTTCAAAGAGGGCCAGATTTGATGAAGTAAATGTGTGTGAGGGCCGGCCAAAGTTGTTGAGCCTTTTAAATGATTTTACCCCAGGAAATAAACTGCAACAGGGACCGGATTAAACCAACGGGTGGGCCAGGGTAGGCCCATAGCTGTCAACTTTCCCCCTTTTTAAAGGGAAATTCCCTTATTCCGAATAGGATTCCTTGCGAGAAAAGGGAAAAGTTGACAGCTATGGTTAGGCCCCCAAAACAGACATTGGACATGTCTGGCCTAGATGAAGGCAGAACCGTCAACTGCCAATGGCCACCTCCTTTCCCCATTCATTATTATTATTATTATACATCTCCAATGCAAATACAATACAAATACGAACACCTACCATCTTTTAAGAAACCTGACTTGGGCAGTTCCAACACTATTGCATGTGTGGATCAGCAAAGCACCGTTGACCTACCTGACATGATGACATTGTGTGGGTAGTGATATCATTGGCCAAGGTCCATAGTTCTGCATTGTTTGCTCTAGTTTCCTTAGTGCACTTACCAGTTTGTGCATGCACAGTTCACTTAAAACTTCCTTTCCTTCAGACCCTGTCTTCTTGCTGACATTTTGGGGAGACCAAGAAGTAGAGACACTTGTGCTCAAAGTTTTCCCCAGACACTTCTAAAGAAAAAAAACACATCAGATGACCATTCTGACTCTGGAGGCCAAATAAACAACTGTATCTGTTGTTGTTGTTGTTTAGTTGTTTAGTCGTGTCCGACTCTTCGTGACCCCATGGACCATAGCACGCCAGGCACTATAGAAATAGATACAACTGTATCTATTTCTGTACAAATAATCAATTAGAGATCTGAAGTCTTTATAAAATATCCAATGTCCAGTTTGGAGCAGTGCTCCTAACACATTACACCCAGTAGAGAATTGTTTCTCTCTCTCCCCCCCCCCTCTATATATTCTTTAAAAAGGAAAGCTTTGTAACACTGATGGGAAGGTCAAGCCTATATAACACTGCCAGAACCCTTGTGTTCTTGGAACAGCTAGCTATTCCAAATCTGGTGAAAAATGATTTTTGTGAACATGCATCTTCAAAACCAAACAGTCTCCTACTAACAGCAACTGAAGAATTACATTTTCTTGGAGTGGGGGTTTGGAATGAAGCCATGCAGCTCTGTCAATCCGCTGAGATGAGTTATAGTGCTTTCCTCTTTCAGCTTAACAAGAAACATGTCACATGAAGAACAAGGACATTAGGCACCTTGGATAGCCGCTAGATGAGCGAAGGAGAGGGTAGGAAATTGCTCACGATAATTGTCATAAGGAGAAACGAATTCACCCAAGGACAGCAGCCAGAATGCAATTCGCACACTGATAAACCCTGAGTGACAAAGCTCAAAATGGAAAAAAATAAACTTTTCCTAGACATTTTTGTAGCAAATACTTTATACTGTCATTGATGTCATGGAAGGCTTAGAGAAAGCTAGACATAAACTTCCTTGTGGCTCTTGAACCAGAACAGCAACAAGAAAGTCCTGCCCCCACATATTCCCAGGGTTGGGGCAAGCTGTGAGGGAATAGGTGAGAGATGGACAAGGTGTAAAGGAAGGAAGAGGGGACCAGGTGTGTGGGTGGGGGCAGAGTTAGCAGGTAAGTGGGTTTAGCAAGTGGAGCAAGCAGGATAGGCAGCCCCTGTATATACATAAATGCCTACATACATACACACACACACACACATTTTAAACCCTAAAAATATCGGCAGCAGCATGGGGGAGGAAATTGTATGGTAATCAAAGGATGGGGGCAATGATTAAAATGCAAAAAATAAAATGGTTATGAAGGTGCGGAAAGTTTCATTAAAAGTTACACTTTCTGAGTTCCATCAAAATTTAATAAGCGATAATGTCTCCAGCTTCATAGAATTTAATTTTGTAGCTTATGAAAGGAATAATTAAAACATACCAAGCTATCAGTCATTTTGTATTTTATCTGCCTTCCAAGGTATCACTCATAAAGCAGTAAGATTTTTTTTTAAGGCAGTGGAGGGGGTCCCTAAGAGTTCCTTTAGTCAGCATATCAGCATTTATTAATCTAGAATCCATGGGGATGGAGGCTGAGGAGAAAAAAAGAAAGAAAATGTGGTTGGCCTTTGGATTAACTTCATCAGATCTATCGGTCTGGAAACCATTCAAAACAGGCAAATAATCTGTAGCTGTAGCTGATCAACTGGCTCAACAGGGAAGCTACTTCTCCATTTAAAGACAGCTTGCCTGTTCAGCAAGGTGATTGCCTCCGGTTAAACATTTAAAAATATCTGGTTATCTGCACACTTCTTTCCTTCCTGCAAATATGGCTGCCCAGGGGCAGTGTGTCTTGCTTTGCAGCTTGAGCACGGCCATCTTAAGCCCAAAATTTAGAACTTGGGAGCTGCCGGGTCGGTCAGGTAAAGACGCCTCTGCTTGGGTCGCCCTCGGCTCCTCTTTCTCCTGGGAGACTTGGCGAAGGCAGGCCGGAGGAGTCCTGTAGGTAACCGAGGCGGGGAAGGGGCGCCCCTTTGTCGCCCTGCGAAAACAGGATAGGCGAGGAGGGGGTGCTCCCCTCTAGCTGAAAACAGGGTGTGTCTCTTTCTGCTTGTCTCCAGTGAGACTTCCTTGCCATGTCACCCCCAACCCCCAGCTCTCTAGCACTCCAATCCCAACCGTGTTTACACAGGAGCAAGTCCCGTTTCATTCCCAAGGAAATGCCTCCCCCAGGGAAGCTCGAGGTGACGCGCTGCCAGGGAAAACAACTTCAAGCAGAAAGACGCCGAGGAGCCCCAACACGTTTATTTGGGAGTAAATTCCAGTGGCAGGGATCAAGGGGGGAGGGGCTTCCTTCCAGGTGGGCAGAGAGAGCAGGATGTTCCTTCTCTACCCCGCCCCACCGCTTCTGATCTTCTTGACTACAGCAAAGTCACTCACTGAGCCAAGTTGGACTATTTCAGCTCGTAGTTTTACTTCCAGGTAGCGGTGGGAAAGGAGGAGGGGAGCTTGGCGAGGGAGACCCAAGGCTATTTCCCACGCACTTAGCCTGGTGTTGTTCTCTTCGGGCCCATAACTCAGGCGACAGCGGTTTGGCGGGCAGCGGCTGAAGGTATTCCTGCGGCCGAGGTGGCGACGGCGGTGGAAGAGCCAAAGGGCTTAGTGGCTCGTTGAACCCCGCCAATGCTGGGGCACCCCTGAGAGGGGCCTATGGGAAAGACGCCTCAGAGCTTGAGGCAAAACAGGACTTTCTGCCCTGCTGTTACCACCACTGCCACGACCACCACCACTGCCATGTCTGTTCCAGCCACCTGCACCACTCACCCTGCCACTGCCACCACCACTGGTGGATAAGCAGCACTGGCATGGGCACCAATTTTGGGTGAGATATTGCCAATTTTAGGTGAGATTTCAGCGATATCAGGTGAGATCTCTGCAAAATCTCACAGGATTTTAGCAAGATCTCAGCTGAAACCACCACCAAGATCTTGCTTGAAACCAGCACTGATGCCAGTGTTGCTTCTCCACCACTGGCAGAGGCAGCGGGGCAGGCAAAGTGCCTGCATGGGGGGTGTTGCTCCAGGGGCTTCCACCACCTGAGGCAGTGGTCTCACCCCGCCTAATGGTGTAGTGTGTGGTGAGCCAGTGTGGTGTAGTGGTTAGGAGCGGTAGAGTGGTGTAGTGGTTAAGAGCCGGGTTCGCGTCTCCGCTCCTTCACATGCAGCTGCTGGGTGACCTTGAGCTAGTCACACTTCTTTGAAGTCTCTTAGCCCCACTCACCTCACAGAGTGTTTGTTGTGGGGGAGGAAGGGAAAGGAGAATGTTAGCCGCTTTGAGACTCCTTCGGGTAGTGATAAAGCGGGATATCAAATCCAAACTCTTCTTCTTCTAATGGCTTCGCCGGCCCTGTGACTGTCTAAGGACCAAGCCCCATGTTATCTCTGTAGCTGTGCCTTTACATGCAGGGTGGTTACTTGTGGGTGGGAAAGGGCAAGGCTTGATCCAGATTGTAACCCAAGCATGGGGGGAGGGGGGTGTTGCCCTACACCTGCAAAGCAGTATCTAGGAACCAACCCAATGAGTTTTAAAGCAATAAATAGCTCTTTCACCTGGACAATAAGGACAATGAAAGGGGCCATCCCACAGGGAAAACAATTTAAATAACTGAATTGCTCTTACAGTATATTAAGAATCTTTGAAAAGCTTCATTGCTTCACTGTACTTACGACCATAGCTGCCAAGTCTCCCGTTTCCCCCGGGAAAACCCCTTTTTTACTTACCTTTTCCCGGTGGTCCCCCGTATCACTTCGTCTCCCGTTTTTCTCCGTTATTTTCTCCTGCCGGCGGCCATTTTTTTCTTTCCGATTTGCCCTTCTATGGGCACAAAAAATAGCCGCCGCCAGCTTCAAAAGCCGCATGTACGCATGTCCGGAAGTGCATAGACGTCACTTCCGGTGTTGGCGGCGGCCATTTTGGTGCCCATAGATGGGCGGAGCGACACCGGAAGTTGCGTCGGAGCACTTCCTGACATGCTGCGCACAAGCGATTTTCGAAGCCGCCGGCGGCCATTTTGGGTGCCCATAGAAGGGCAAATCGACACCGGAAGTTACATCGACGCAACTTCCGGTGTCAAATGGCTGCCGGTCCCGGATTCTGCAGTCCGGAACTTGGAAGGTAAGCTTACGACAACCCCATGGTAGACAGATGTAAAAACAATGCAGTTTCGAATCTCAGTGTACAGAGAATCCCTCGTTATAATCAGTGCCCCTGATGAATAGCGGTAAGTAACTCAAAGCGCATTTGATTTCCAGAAACTATTTTTTTGTAATAAGTTTACTGCACTCAGTTGTGAGTTATATCTTTTTACTATTTAGCAGTGTCTGTTTTGGTGTATCCACAGAATATATCTTTTCGCACAGGCAATACTGAGGAGGATGTAAACAGTTCAGATAAAGTTACGAATCCTTTGCTTTTCCAGTGCATTTATCTTTAGCTAATTCTCCAATAACCTGGTGAGGTGGAGGAAGCTAGTATCACAATACATTTAGCAACAGAGAACCCTGAGATCGACGTAAGTTGCTTTTTTAGCAGAAGAAAGCACTGGAATTTATCACAGAAGAAAAAAATGGTCCTGACTCTGGGTTCAATAAAGTCACCATCTCTTTAGATGGAAATTTCTCAGCACAGTCATGAATTCAATGAGCACAGTTGGGCAACCTGCTTTCTGCTTGAGCTCTACCTCTGCAGGCTGTCAGTTTCTATTTCATGCTTCCTGTGGAATATTTGTATCGCATTGGTGTAGCATGAATCCTGAAGGTTTTCTATTTCCTTCTGTAATGTTAATTGGAACACTTGCTGGAAACACCCGACTCACTTGCTGTGTGGGAATCTTTTGCATGGTGCTCTTGACGTATTTTCATACTCTGTTTATTGAGAATTGGTTTGTCCTGTGTCACAGTTTTGGGGAAACATTTTCAGCTTGAGGGACACGTTCTCTTCTGGGCAACCTTCTGGAGGCCATATGGTAAGAATGGGTAGGACCAGAGATGAAAGTTGGTGGAGCACTTAATAAGCTTCAACACTAGTTTCTACACACACACACACACACACACTTGCACTCAGGCAAGCAAGAAACATTATCAGAGTTCAAGAACACATTCAAGCCAAGCAAAAACACTCAAGGAGAGTTTGAAACAGACAGGTGAAGGATGTGACTTGGTAGGGAGTGTGGCCTGGGGAGAGTTACTCAAATCAAGGTTTAGGTAGAGAGGTCCTTGAGGTCCACATTGAACCCCTGGCCTCAATTCCCTACCCCTGTTGTATAGGATTTAAAATTTGAATGAGAGTATCGAGACCTAGGGCAGGTTATGTCTGGTTGTTTGTTTCAAATATTCCGATTCCAGGTCTCTCCACACCATACATTTAAAGCACACTCAACAGACATTTAAGGCAAATATTGGGAATTGTGGTTTTCCCCATATAGGTACAATTCACAGCACCCTTAACAAACTCTTTGGGAGACATCATGTGCTCAAAGTGTATGCTGCAGATCTGCCCTCTATGGCACATGAGATTGAGAAAGAGAGAGACAAATGGGAATCACTTCACAAAAGCCACCTCACCTCTTAAATAATGTGTGTGACAGGAAATTGTTTACAGATTCAGAAGGATTCTTTTCAGAACTGATCCCACAGCTAACACAGCGGGTTCAGCATTGAGCATCTTGCTATTCAGATGTTAACTGTCAAGAACTTCAAGCTGTCACATTACACTTGCAGCAAAGAAATTTCCTCCTACACATTATCAAAGCATTTTTTCCTTCTTATTTACCTTTCCAGTAAGTGACAGGTGAAGGGAATTTTGTTTTGGGATGGACAGAGGCTGTTCTTCACCTGATATCTTATTGAGAACATGGTTATAATAAAAGCAACACATCGGCACCAGCTTGTTTGTTTGTTTGTTTAAATCAAGGCAGCAGGAAATAAAAACACAATTTGATAGACTTTGGAGGAGCTGCTCCAGAAAGACAAAGTTGCTTTACTGAGTTCCTGAAATTACGTTATTATTTTCAGTCTACCAAGTGAGTAAGGAGTTAGCTAGGAAGTGTGGACGTTACAGCCCACCGATTCCCCAAGGTCACCCAATAATTGGCAGATGGGAGAGGTTCCATCCTGTCAACTTTCAGAATTGCACCCAGCTGCCTGCCTACTTGACAGAGCAATGCAGTAGATGAATTCAGCTCACGCTGACAATAGGCTGCATAGCAATCAGCCAAATCCATCAAATGAAGGAATTATTTTTTTATACATATATCGGAGGGAGGAAAGAAAAACCACCTATACAATGTGCTTTTTCCTTTTCCCGTGAAGGAATTAACGCCTTTGTTTTCTTGTGGAAACCAAATCACCCACCTCTCTTTGCTTTTCCAGATGACTGACCCCTTAATGAACGTGATTGCAACCTTTAGAAGTAACTTGCCTTTTCGCCACTAAAAAACTGTACAGCCCACATACAAGGATGGGGAGTCTGTTGCCAACTTCCCATTCTTTCATGGTAGGAGTAGAACTATGTGCCCCACACATTTAATTAAGTATGGGGAGTTTGGGGAGGGCTGTAGGTCAGTGTGGTAGAGAACGTGCTTTGCCAGTTTCCATCCACAGCACCTCCAAGTCTGTCTGTGAGAGTCTCACCTGGAACTGTGGAGAGCTGCTGCCACTCAGTGTAGACAATACTGAGCTAGAGGTGACCTTTCTTAGTGGCTAAGGAAGCTTTCCATGTATACTGTATACTGGATTTCTATATAGCAGAGTGTCAAAACACATGGTGCTGCAACAATATCCACAGTCTCTGTCATTATCAGGAAGCCCATTCCATTTTAAAAGCTGAGCCCTGCCCCTAACACTGCTCTCACCATCATGGCTGCCCCCCCCTGGCCTGGGCGTGCCCCACCCCAGGACATGCGCCAACCCCACCCCTGCCTGCTCTCCGCCACCGGCTCCACCACCACCAAGTCCCACATTTCGAGCCTGTGGCAGGGGGTCCTATGCAGGGAGACCAGAATTGGGCTCTGATTAGTCTCGGATTCTTCCTTACACAGAGAAGGTCTTTGAATGTACATTGGTACGTGCTGAATGTGAAGCTGGTACGGGTGAGGATAGCCCCTGCAGCCCTGCTTTTAGTGCATGAGGGGTTCATAGGGACCCTCCCTTTTGAATCGGGGTATTCGTATATCCTTATACGTGTACACCCATAATGCCTGACGTTTTTAATCTGCAGACAGATTGCTGGATAATTTTCATTGCGGTGCTAACACTAATTTACATTATAATGCAAGTTTGCAGCAGTTACAGCCGCCTCCATCTACAAAGTGACCTCCCCTGAAATATGTCATGTCCTACTTCAAAACCCCTGATCCAACTTGTATCTGACACTGCGTTTACATTAATGAAGCTCATTTGCTTACTTAACAAGAAACAAAGCCGAACCCACTGAAACTACAGCTTCTTACTAGCCTGGCAGATGGGAGTGGGGGCTGTATTACTTCACGCTGCAGTATAGAGCTCATCTGTTCTCTTCTACGCGAAATCCCCTTCCTACAGAAAACTAGACATCAGACACAGAGAGCTAGGCCCCATCTGCACATACATTTAAAGCAGTATCATACCACTTTAAACAGTTAGTACTTCTCCCCAAGAATCCTGGGAACTGTAGTTTGTTACGAGTGTTGAGAGGAGATCCCTGCTCACAGAGGTGCAGTTTCCAGAAAGGTTTAACACTCAACCGCTCTTTGCAGATAACGCTTCCAAACAGCATATGGGATTGCAAAACACTGTGCGTTTGTGCATATGAACGTCAAAATGACTGGGAAAATCTGAAATGGTTAAGACCACAATTTGCAAAATGTATGTTACTAGCCAAAATCGTTTAGGTTAATGTGAAAACTGCTTTGAGGTTTTACAAGTATGTGTAAGAAATCAATAGAAATGTCAGGACTTGATTAAAATGCTAAAAGCATTTTAATACGCTTCACAGACATTATAGTACCTCCTGCTGGATGATAGTATGAAGTCAAATGCAATTTAAACAATAAAGGGTCACACACACACCAGGTCAATGACTACGTGATGTGGTATTTTACAGCTCCAGCGTGGGGTCCATGCCATTCTCTGTGGCTGTTAATTATTATCCAACAGGCGAACTCATAAGTGCTAAGTAACGGCAGCAGGAAATCCCTGCAGAGCATCTGGCTCTATGTATTTTATTACACACACAAAAATAGCTGTTATTATAAATCAAGAAATTAATCTGAGGAAAGAAATATGAGGCCAGGTGGGAGGATGATGATTGCATAAAGCAGATTATAGTTTTATAAGTCTCGAGGTTCTTTAAAATATGCATTCATATATATATTGAGAGAGAGTTGCCATATTTGCTTGAAGTTTTTAATTGTATCAGTGAGATGATTTCTCTTCCGCAGTGAAATGCAAAACTCTCGAGAAACCTGTGGCAGTTAACCTACTCTGAAATTTAAGCCCACCAGCACTCCAATTTATGCTGTCTCGTATGCCTGCGATACTGACATAATGAACTTGAAGCGCATTTGTGTTTTCAGTTGTTGGACCACAAATTACGTATACTTCAGGATCCCTCAAAGGAGGGGTAATAGGCAAATATAAAGACGCCTGCCTCATTGACAGCCTAGGAAAATAAACGGTGTGTAACAAGACGAAAATAAACTGTGTGGAACAAGACGAAATCTGACCCCTAGTGCTATAAGCCACTGGTGGCAAGTAGCTGTAAAGGACATGGTCCAAGGTCATCCTAGTTACACTGACTGAAGAACATGCAATTTTATAATCTACAATTTTGCCTTGTAGATTTACATGATATGGGTGTTCCAAGGGTGGAGAGGTGGGGAGGCTGAGCCAGCCTGCCATCCGATAAAGCATCAGGCCTGATCCAGACTTGAGCACTGTGACAGACCCGGAGCTAGGATCATATCTGATTCTCCTCCTCCTCACCACCACCTTTTGCCACAGTAGTGTCTCCACTGTTGTGCAAAGTCCCACTGGTGAGGAGTGGGAGGTTTAGATTACAGCCTAAGTGTACAAACAGGATAGAGACTTATCCTCATCTTGACAAATTCTAATATGTATAAGACTCACAGCAAGCAATGGAAAATTGCTGGTTGGTCGATGGGTGTGCCGGGTGGGTGCTGACCCATGACAGGGCCGCCTTGGTGGTGGTTTTCTGGTGGTGGAATGCTTTCCCTGGTGAGAAGCAACTAATGCTCTTGTTTCTAAGTTTTTAAATGTTTTAAATATGCTTTCATTTTATTTGTAACTGCATTGTTTTGCTGCTTGGTTGTTTGCCACCCTGGGCTCCTTTGGGAGGCAAATGGGATAGAAAAGTATTATCATCATCATTATAGGAGGTTTTTCTCCTCCTCTAAGAAATACTGGAGCAATCTTATGCTTAAACTCGGAAGCCATAATCTGATTCCCTCTGACTGTTAAAATGTATTTTCCCCCAATAAAAACAACAACAACCCCACCTTTTTTTGTAAGCCTGCCTCTTCACCGCAGTCCAGTATTTCACACACTATTTTCCCATACAAATCAAAGTGAGAGGTAGAAAAGGGGTATAAATTACTAAATGAGTTTACTGAAGACTTCATTGTGAAGTCCTCTCAAAACATCAGATAGGATTATCCCACAGGCTTTGAAAATGACAATAACACACGCCCTGTCTTCTGCTCAGTATAACTTTAAACATTTATGAATGCACATGGATTAAGTTTGAAAGAAAGCAGTAGGACCCACATCAAATGTTTCTGCGGCGAGATAATGCTTTTTGTTACGACTGTTGTCTTCTTGGAAAAAACTTGAGGGCATTGCTTTGAGAAACCCCCAATTTCTGCGGGCATAAAGCCTTATAAATCATTTGTAATCCTCATTAAATGAAATCAAATGTGCACCTATTCTTAAGTACTAAGGCAGTCTGTGACAGAAATGTGCTCTGCAAAGACAGGAAGCAATTAATTCAGGGATATATATATATATATATATATAAAATCTCCCCACTTCATGTTTATATATATAATCACACAAAGTGGGGGTTTTCATGAACCTTATTATTTCCAGTTGTCACAATCTTCAAGGTAATTTACCAAAGATAATATCTTATAAATATACAAAGCGGTATCATTACGATAAAAAAGCAATCTAAAATTAACCATCAGAACAAAAGCTCTCACCCAGCTCAACAAAAAAGGTTTACTTTTTCTAAAGGTTGGCAGTGATGGCATTAATGAGCTCCATTGTGGAAGTAGTTCAACAGCAATGGGATTTCAATGGGGCTGGGGGAGCCCCATTCATGCGTGAGAGGGAAGTATGACTGAGAACCAGCCAGCCCCTAGACTTCCTTCTTCACATAAGAACATGCCTGTTTATCAGCTCCATCTGGTACGCAGGCTGAGTCCCTACCTGCCCGCGGACTGTCTCACCAGAGTGGTGCATGCTCTAGTTATCTCTTGCTTGGACTACTGCAATGCGCTCTACGTGGGGCTACCTTTGAAGGTGACCCAGAAGCTACAATTAATCCAAAATGCAGCAGCTAGACTGGTGACTGGGAGCAGCTGCCGAGACCACATAACACCGATCTTGAAAGACCTACATTGGCTCCCAGTACGTTTCCAAGCACAATTCAGTGTTGGTGCTGACCTTTAAACCCCTAAATGGCCTCGGTCCAGTATATCTGAAGGAGTGTCTCCACCTCCATCATTCTGCCCGGATACTGAGGTCTAGTGCCGAGGGCCTTCTGGCAGTTCCCTCGCTGCGAGAAGCCAAGTTACAGGGAACCAGGCAGAGGGCCTTCTCGGTAGTGGCACTTCCCCTGTGGAACGCCCTCTCACCAGATGTCAAAGAGAAAAACAACTACCAGACTTTTAGAGGACATCTGAAGGCAGCCCTGTTTAGGGAAGCTTTTAATGTTTAATAAATTATTGTATTTTAATACAGTATTACTGTTGGAAGCCACCCAGAGTGGCTGGGGAAACCCTGCCAGATGGGTGGGATATAAATAATAAATTATTATTATTATTATTATTATTATTATTATTATTATTATTATTATATAACATTCAGTGTTTCTGTAGCCCAGCACAGTGGTCTAGATAAGGTAACGCCATAAAGATAGCAGAACTATTTGTTTTCCTTGGAGTGGCAAGCATCATTTGTAAAAGTGCTGAAATTAATGGAGGGAAGTGTAGGAGGCCCTTTATTAAGGCCTCCAGCCCTCACTCCCTGACAATTACAGTCAAATTATATCACCAACATGGCACCAAAGGAGCCATCGTAAAAGGTAAGGAGCCCAAACATCTCTATCACATCCAACACAAACTTCTTATCCTTGCATTTGACTTTCTTTTCCCTTTCTGACCGCGACCTGTTGCTATGACATTTCTGCCCAAGAGTTTCATCTTGACTGACCCTGAAAGTCCCCCCTTCTTTTTCTAAAATGATTTTTGTACATTGTAAAACCTTGAAGTACTGCCAAGCCTATGGACAGCTCCAATGGCATGTAGAAGTTGCTGTTTGGGCTGTATGTGGACTACAACAGCACTGTAGTAACAGGGAAGTGCAAGACACACAGAAATAAATAAGAAAATTCTAATTTCCCAACAATATGCGCCTCAATATTTACTGCAAGTAGACCACTCCTTACTGTAGCCTATTATTATATAGCTGGGAAGCTTACAGATCGTGTCTCCCAGAACCTAAATGCTGAAGTAGACAGGTGAGACTACCTACTGCTGAGAACTTCCAATGATATCCATAATAACATTCTGTTCTGCTTTCTCAGCTCTGAGCTGGCTGAATGTTAATGACATCAGAAAATGTTTGACTTTCCACTGCTATATCTTCTTGTCGTCTTTGAGCTCGTAAGCGCTACCGGATATCTCCTGGATACAAAGTTTTGTGATGATTTTTTTTTATAAGTCTTTGTAAACTGGGGAGGGATTGGAGTGGGAAGCTCATCTAAAACTGCAGTGCTGTATCCTCAACTTTCAGTTTAATCTCTCTATTTTTCCTCACACACACACAAGCAATAAGAAGGAGAGATCAGTTCTTATGAGATAATCTGATCTCTCTTGGAGGATTGCTGACAGGATTTGAGTCTTGTGTTTAGCCATGTGCCCAGAAATTGGGGGGGGGGAAGCATCTGATTCCCTTGTGAAGCAGGTAATTTTTTGTGTGGTAGTGGTGGTTTTTTTAAAAAAATACATTGTTCCACCACAAATAGTTTTATTTAAAAAAGATATTTGCATGCACCGATTCATCCTTTCCCAAACAGAAAGAACCGAATACTTTTATACATTGACTTTGATGTATATTGTTGCTATGTGTCAAATTATAAACTGGTGAAAAAAGGAATGAAATGTAAAAGTTGCTTACTAATACTTAGGTGTAGATATCAAGCTACAGGGCAGATGTGCTAACACATGTATGTGTTTCTCACTGGACTCCGCTTTAACATACAGTGGTGCCTCGCTAGACGAATTTAATTCGTTCCACGGGTCAATTCGTATAATGAAAAATTCGTCTAGCGAATCCCATAGGAATGCATTGAAAAAAAATTATTTATTTTTTGCCCATAGGAACGCATTAATTGAATTTCAATGCATTCCTATGGGAAACCGCGATTCACTAGACGAATTTTTCGCAAAACGAATTCGTCTTGCGAGGCAACCTTCACTAGAAAAATCTATTCATTAAGTGAAAAATTTGTCTTACAGGGCATTCATCTAGCGAGGCACCACTGTACATAGGAATAGTAACTGGGTGTATTGGGGTAAGAAACTACAGTGGCCCTGTTCCTTGCCTCCCTTGAGTGAAAAAGCAACTTACCAGTAGTTGGCAGGTGAAACCTGATTTCTTCATTGATCAGTTCCTCCCTGTTGGTGAGGACCAGGTCCCAGAGACATGGCACCATTGTTGCTTCTTCCACCTTCTAAGAAATGAAATTGTCTTGAATTGTTGTGGCATCTTTACTATATTTCCCCCCGGGCTAATTAAATTTCTGTAGCATAAATGTCATGATTAATTCCATCAAATTTAGTGGACCAACTATTTCTTTTTCCTTTCCCCTCAACTAACAGACCATCTTGGCAGTCTCTTAGCGCAGATACAGGTCACTGAGCCTAAGCTTTTATAGCCGCCACCCACCATGAACGTCATTAGCAGGATTAGTAGCAACAGCCACAGATATGTTCTATGCTTATGATAACATTTTATCCTCATGTTAATTACGCTGTTTTAAATGTGCATTGTATATATGACTTCCTTTAGTAATGTTTTCTTTTGAAATGTTTAAGATTGTTTTTCTTTTGTTAACTTTGCTGTGTTAAATGTGCATTCTGTCGTTGACCACATTTGCCATGTTTATTTTGAAATTTTTAATATAGTATTTTAGTTTCCTGTTAATTATGTTGCTTTGAGATTTTTTTATTTAAAATATAAAGTGGTATAAAATGAAAATGATGGTGTTGGTGGTGATGATAATAATACTAACCAGCTTCTTGATAACTCGGTATATAGCCAACAAAACACCTGTTCTGCCTTTTGGTACACTTTTGGTAGGAGCAAATATAGCTCAGCAAAAAACATAATTACTCCAACCTTTCATAATTACCAACCTTTCATTTAGGCATGGACAATCCTACAGACAATCCTACAGATCAATGGATTTATTTATTTTTAAGTTGATGTTTTGTCCAAGGTAACATAATCATAACTGGGATTGTTTCAGCAAATGTGGCATTCCCGGGTGACTCCTTTACAACAAAGGATGTTGCTTCAGGAAGGACTCTTATTCCTCGAAAACTGCTATTTCCCAGCAATCAGGCTGGTAAGTTTAGATGTTGGGAAACATTACTTTTGTGAGCAATCTGGAGTGGGTGGGAAGGAAGGCGATTGCAACTTTTGACATCACTATATGAGATTAGTACCTCCTTCCCTACATTCTGAAATGTTTGCATTTAAGTCATATTTGTCTTTCCACCTTCCTTCCCCCAGAGGTATGGGGGGATAATCTTTATATTAATCTAATTCAACAACTCACCCAAGCCCCCTCCTTTTGCAGCTCACCCAAAACAACCCTCCCTATTTCTTCACAGTGCAACCCAAGCCCACTTCTTCATACCCTCACAACCCAACCCAAACTTCATGTCGGGGATCGGAAGAGGGAGACAGCCTTGATTTACAGCAGGGCTTTGAGGAGTTTGAGGAAGGACACAGCGCAGAGATACAAAGGAATTGGGATGTGTTAGAAGATGGGTGGGGATTGCAACAGGGCAGCCAGCTGACACTTTTTCATTGGAGAGTATTTCTGATCCACCTACTCCCAGAACTCAGCATTCATTAAGGGTGCAGGAATAATGGAATCAGAGACTTTTGGCTACAAGCAGCCACCGTAAAGGGAGATGCTGTTGCTAGGGAGGAGGGAGGAGGAGCCCAGTCACTCCTGTCTTCCACTGCCTCTCGCAGTTTGGTCAAACTTATGTTCGTAGCTTTGAGAACACTGTCCAACCATCTCGTCCTCTGTCGTCCCCTTCTCTTTTTGCCCTCCATCTTTCCCAACATCAGGGTCTTTTCCAGGGAGTCTTCTCTTCTCATGAGGTGGCCAAAGTATTGGAGCCTCAGCTTCAGGATCTGTCCTTCCAGTGAGCACTCGGGGCTGATTTCCTTCAGAATGGATAGGTTTGATCTTCTTACAGTCCATGGGACTCTCAAGAGTCTCCTCCAGCACCATAATTCAAAAGCATCAATTCTTCGGCAATCAGCCTTCTTTATAGTTCAGCTCTCTGCCTCCCTTTTTTTGCTGACTTGGCAGAAGGGGAGACATTCTACAGAGCTTTATTGAAAAATCAGGTGGCTTTATAATGAATGTAATTTTTACCTTTGTACAGTAGGTTAGTTTCTACAAAAATTCATACTATACTCCACCCAGAGGCATTATCAGAGCTCAAGGGCACTTTCCAGCAAGGCAAGAAGCACTCTGGGTCAATGAGGGGTGTGGCCTAGGGAGAGGGGTGGTGGCCTTATGAGAGTTCCAAGGGAAAGATAGAGATGCCTGGAGGCTGCTTTTAACCCCCAGGTTTGAGGTCCCGTCCCCCTACGGATATATAGCATACCTACTACTGCCAATTTCAACCCAATTGCTTCATACTGCTCAAAATAAAAAAACAGCTGTGCATGTTTTATCAGCAAACCATTTCTGTGAAAGGATTTTTAACTATGGCAATTCCTCTTTCTGGGAATCTGTGTATTGTATTGCATTTGTAGAATCAACCAAACAGTGCAGAGAGAAACCTGCATGCCTAACTAGCATGCCACATAGAGCTCTGCTCCTGCCCAGATGGCTGCCTTGCACCTTCTTCCAGTTTTCGTGACAATTCAAGCAATGCCGAATTAACGGGAGCTAAATCCCTTTGACAGTTTTTGCAGACATTCAGAGGACTGAGCCGTCTGAAGATTTGACCCCCAACTAAAACATTCCGAGTCTGTCAAAATCCAGAAGGGAAATGGAGTTTGAAATTGTGGCTGCAGGGTGAAGGGACTATTTTCGTGCTCACCAGGAGCTCAACAATTAACAGCTAAAGCTTCCCTACTCGTGGCTGCAGAGTTAGGTTGTTCATCCTACCTAAATGAATGCCTATTAATAAAAACAGCTTCAGAAAGTGTCTTTGTAATAATATACTTGTCTAATGGAAAGCGTCAACAGATTATTCTGTCTGTGCTGGGAAGATAAGGCACTGATGAGGAATACTGTATACCAAGGATTTTTTGCACTGGAATTCTTGCCGTATCTTTAGCAGATAAAACCATCCTGTTCCTTAATTGAGTGAAATGAAACCCACGAGTGTTAGTCCTGCCATCTGCTCTTCCAGGTGCTCTCCTGCTTTATAGGAGATGAAGAAGGGATGTGACCTCAAATCCCCATTGCTTAACTTGGCACACCCCCAGGAGCCTTGAGTTTTATTCTCTTGCACAACACAGGATAATGGCGCTAGAACATATGTTTGTTATATATGCCACTGAAAAATCCATATTTTAAAGTGTGTATTATTTACACCTACATCAGTGCACAGAAACCCCGAATAAATAGGCGGCACTGAACAAGCAACCAGCATAAACCGTTACAATGAATACCCAGTTTCCAGAAAATATAGGTAACATTCATTTTTTTTGGAACTGAAGTTCTAAATAGAGTGATCACATACATGATTTACATACACCCCCTAAATTTGTTAACTCAGAACCTAATTTGGGTTTTAGCTGCTCCTGTTTGTTAAATGGACTGGTAATAACAATGGATAGCTAAAGCCAAGATGGCATTATAAGTACCTTCCATTTGTAGCTGATACAAACTAGAAAACAGGGAATCTGTGGCTCTTCAGGTTCTGTTGGACTGCAACGCGTGCCCTCTTTAAGGGAGGACACGATTTCACACAGCAACATACAAAATGGAGAACACACACTGATCAGAACATGGAGGCCATGTGCTCCTCCATATTAGTACAACAGACCATACCCTCTTCAAGCCACATGTAGTGGAAGTCTGTCCCAGCTCAGGAGGAAACAGGAAGTCTTCTCCTGAGTGGTACAAAACATCCCCTAACATGTCCACTGTATGGATGTTGTACTTGACTGCAGTTTTACATCCTACATAGTTAATGTCCTGTTAATAGGACGAATCTGTGGACCTGAAAAAAAAGAAAAAGAAAAACAGTGTGGAGGAATAGGGCTTTCAGCCATTTTGTGTTTGGTTTTCGGTTGTAAAATGTAGGTAGAAAAAGTGGTTTCTTTAGAGGCTCTTTGGTATAAAAGGGTTAAAAGTTCAAGTGAAAGATTTGCTCAGGAAGCTCTAAGCTGGAGTGGCATACGAAAGATGAACAAACAAAGAATGTTATGATATTGTGGGCAAAGGATGTGGGACATAATATTCTGATGGAAGATTGGGAAAAATTATGGAAACAGAATTTAAAATTTACTGTGTGTAGTCTTTTAAGGGAAAATATAATGAAAATTATGTACAGATGGTACCTTACACCAGTAAAACTAGCTAAGATTTACCATAACAAGGATAACAAATGTTGGAAATGTAAGAAAGAGGAAGGTTCTTTTTATCATATGTGGTGGACTTGCCCATTAGTAAGGGATTTCTGGGAAAAGATTTATAATGAACTAAAGAGAGTGTTGAAAAACACATTCACTAAGAAACCAGAATCCTTTCTATTGGGTATAGTCGGGAAAGAGATTCCTAAGAAAAATGTTAATTTCTTTATGTATGCCACAACGGCGGCAAAAGTATTACTGGCTTAACTGACTTAACTTGGTGTCTACTCTCCTTCTGACTGAAAAGTTGAAAGAGATTAAAATATTGCATATGCCAAGCCAGATAATTGAGTAAATCAGCTGGCTAAAACAGAAGCTAAATAGGCAAATCAAGAGGGTCAATCGCTGTAGAATTCTTTGGGGTTATTTAAACCCACAAAAAACAAATTCAGCAAGAATGTATACTGCAGATCAGGAAAGGTACCACCAAGGTCAACTGGATGCCAGCATGGTTAACAAGCAGAGCCAAATAAGCTGTTTAGGGGCAAGGCGGCTTCCTTCAGCAAATGATCTATTTTAGCGGAGGCAACCAGGGGAGGAAAACGTATTTTCAAAGTGGCAGGTGAAGTAAATTAATAAGAAGGATTGGTTTGCCTGGATTACTTGCCTCTTTTCCTTCCTGTGTAGGTAGCTGTCAACCTATGTAGAAACTGATCACTGATGGAGCTTGAATTCTAAAGTTGAACAGGTGTGTCTACTCTGACTCTAGATGGTGCCCTCCTTGGTAAGGTCTAGTATCATGGAGCCAGAGCTCCAAAATCTATTTTTCTGCCCTCTGGCACAGCACTGAGCAAGGCTGGAAATGGGCCAGAAGCAGCATAGACACATTAATTTGATTTTGGTACCTTGGCTCAAAAGGTGCCACCAGCTATCAGTTTATTTTTAATCATGATACCTACAATCCAGTAGTCAGTAGGTTCCATATCCCGCTGCTCTTGCCTGCTGTGGTTTTAATTGATTTTATGCTCTTGGATCTGTTTTTGATTATTCTGTTCTACTGGTTGTATTGTTCCCTTAATTGTATCATTTTGTTTTTTTAGCTTGGGGGGTGTCTTTCAGGCAGTGGATGAGAGGCCAAAGGGAGAGTGGAAACTTATATAATAGAATATAATGTGTATTTATTTAAAGCATTTTCATACTGCTTTATATTTAAAAATGAAATAACATTTCAAAGCACTTTGCAACCTCAAATAGAACATTACAAAACGTCAAAATAAAGCAAATTGCAAATGAAGGTCGAACACATAACACACATTCAAGGGAGTGTGATGAAAAGGAAAACAAAATGTTCTCTTAAATGTTTTTTTTTTAAAAGCAGATAACAGTCAAATAGAAAAAAATATAACAGAAGTCCACAAAAACAGCATAACTGGCAACTCAACAAAACAATTCAATTGAACTGTCCCCCTCAGATACAGTGACATCTCCCAGGTACATTCTTAGCAATCTTCCACGTGTAAACCAACTGATAGCTGAGTTATAATGCAGAGCTCATGACTCTTATAGCACTTTCCCCACAAAACTAGAGAAGTATTCTAAGTTTTTATTTGAATCTGTAGTATTTTGATCAAACATAATTAAAAACTGATGGCCCCTCAATAGGTGTTTCAAATATTTTTGTGGGGGTGACTTTGGGTTACAGGCAACTAAATTCTACTCAGAGTAAACCAATTGAAATTAATGAACCTAAGCAGACCTACATTTTTGGGGCCCTGAAACTTGAATTGTTATGGGGGCCCCCTCTGTAACCAGGATTGGGGTCTGGGTAACCACTGTTGTCTTATTCAGTGGTGTTGTTCCAAGGCAGAGCACTTAAAAAATAATAATAACTACTACACCTCAGATTTTGATTAAAATTGCTGCACTGGATTATCTCACTTGCCAAAGTCACTGGTGTGAATAATAATAATAATAATAATAATAATAATAATAATAATAATAAACCTTATTCAAATCTGTGCTACTGACAAACTTTGGGATTGTTGAGCTATATACAACAAAAAGATTCATCAATTTGAGGTGTGCAGCTCAAATTGGGTCTACTATACCTAAAACTGTTAAGCCATGCTAAAATCACATTTGGGACCATTCTGGGATAAGCGGCCCTGAAGCTTAAGTTTTGTTAGTTTCATAGTAAAGCCTCCCCATAACATAAGTTAGTCATGCCCTTTAACTTCAGTGAACATTGTGCTGCTCATTGGTCCTACCGTAGATACAGTACCATGCTTTAATACCACCCTTCCTTCCAGTGCTCTCCATAAAAGACTTTCCCCAGTTGTTTCCAATTAAATTAGGATCCAGATTTCCTCCAAGGCCCCAGGTCACGGGGTTAAAATGGCACAGATAGCAACAGCAACTAGGCAGGTGCACACACAAGCAGACCTGAAAAAGGCAAATGAAATGTTTTGCATTGGACTGGCCCAGCACACAGGAGACGGAAGCACGGAGCACTTCCCACAAGGAGGATTATAATTACAATGGCTCACCAGGCAAATATAAAGCTCCATATTTGAAATTCAAGTCACACCAGGAAGGATCACAAGTGCAGAGTGCACACAAACAAGCAGGATTAGAGAGGCTGTTGGTTCTGGTGGGCGGAGGGCAGGGTTGTCTGAAAAGATGTTAAACAGAAGTTAATCTACTTTTATATAATTTGTTTTCCTATTCTTCCCGAACTGGCTCACTTTGGAGACAGCTGCTTTTGAGGCTTACAGCATGCATATGGTTAGAAGGCATATCCTTGGCAGCCAACCCAAATGACAGAATAATGATGACTAACTGGGGAAAGGGTGGGGGAGAAGAGACGAGTGTATCATTTAGAGGAGATACGGCTGTATCGAAGTCAGTGAAACAGGAACGAATAATTTCTATAGTCAGATTGCTATCTGCCATCAACCCTCCCTTTTACTACATGCTGCCTCTGATATTGCTACCAAGCAGCTGTGTGGAGCCACTGCCAAGTCAATGAACAGCAAGAGCCTGAAATGTCCTCCTGGTGAATCCAAGCAGTTTCACCCAGCCTATGTTCTAAGGAAGGAGATTCTAATAATGTTATAACACCACACAGGATGCTGGACTATGCATTGGGAACTAATAAGGTGTCAATGGGCCTTGCCAGAAAACGCCATGGGAGCCAGTGTGGTGTAGTGGTTAAGAGCGGTGAACTTGTAATCTGGTGAACGGGGTTTGCTTCCCAACTCCTCCACATGCAGCTGCTGGGTGACCTTGGGCTAGTCACACTTCTCTGAAGTCTCTCAGGCCCACTCACCTCACAGAGTGTTTGTTGTGGGGGAGGAAGGGAAAGGAGATTGTTAGCCATTTTGAGACTCCTTAAGGGGAGTGAAAGGTGGGAGATCAAGTCTAAACTCCTCCTCCTCCTCTTCTTCCTTCTAAATGGAATTGTAATTCTTCAGCGGTTATTGGTGATCTCATCATAGGGCAAGGAACTGATGGCTGAGTTTAGTCCAACATCGCATCTATTTAGACCGCAGTGTTTCCTCCTTGGTCCCACCCAGCTGCTACTCCCCTGTCCCTTCATTGGCTTGCCAGACATTGCACTAATTCGAGGCAGCAAACGCATGCACACACACCTTTGTCCTCAGTGCATGCATACACACACACACACATCATTTTATTTGTATGCCGCATGTGCAAGGTGGCTTGCAACCTGAAAAAGCTACATATTCACAAATGTAATGAAAGTAGTCATAAACAGTAAATAAAACATATTTTTATATTTTTAAAAAATCTTTATTATTAAACATATTTCACAAAATTATACAACAATATACTGTATTACAATTTATATCCCAGCCCATAAAACAAAATTTTTAAAAAAGGAATACAAGAAATTTACAAAGACCTAAAGTAGACTTCTGAATGTTCTCAAAAGAAACTGAATTACACTTGTTATTTTTTACAGTGTGATACTATTATATTATTATCATAAAGCTTTTTGATAAAGAAATAACAACAACAACAACAACAACAATTAAAGAAAAATTAAATAGAAACAATAAATTTACATATATTATCTGTACATTGGAAGACTCATTCAAGATTTGCCAGGAGGTTTTTGCTCCAGTAATTTTTCAGACATTCTTTGAATATAATTCAGGCATCCCCAAACTTAGGCCCTCCAGATGTTTTGGACTACAATTCCCATCTTCCCTGACCACTGGTCCTGTTTGCTAGGGATCATGGGAGTTGTAGGCCAAAACATCTGGAGGGCCGCAGTTTGGGATGCCTGATAGAATCCATTCTTGATTTACTTTGAATACCCTCTTACCCTTCCTGTCATTTTTGCCATTCACAGATATTCTAATAGTTTAATTTGCCATTCTGATTTTGTAGGTATAATTTCATTTTTCCAATGCGTTACAATTAAAATTCTGGCTGCGGATGTTGCATCCATAAAGAGAGGTCTTACTTCTTTTTTATTTCAGTTGACATTATCCCTAATAAGAAGGCTACTGGTCGTTTTGTGAATGGGATTTTAACATCTTTTTTAGTTCGTTATATATAACATCCCAAAACTTCCTAATTTTTCCACATTCCCACCACATATGCATAAATGACCCTCTCCCCTCTTTACATTTTTGAACAATTTTCTGATCTACTTTTATACATTTTGGCCAGAGTGAGGTGCCACCGATATACCGTTTTCATAATATTTTCTCTTAAATTATAGCACGCTGTGAACCTGATATCTTCTTTCCATAGTCTCTCCATAAATAAAACATATAAAGTACACAAGCAAATGGAACAATTTCAACATAAAGCATAAGAAGATTTAAAGTAAAGATACAAAAAATTAATAGCAATAACAGCAACCTCCCTCCCAACAACCCCCCCCCCCAGGCAATACCCCAGTTTGTTCAGCATCAGCTTTTGTAGCTAGAGTCCATCAGTGCCCACCCTCCTAGGCCAGGTGGGGAAAGGACTGCAAGGTCTTCCAGGACTCACTGTGCAAACCAACTCACTTCTATTTTTGTTATAGCTGTCTAACTTTATGCCTAAAGTTTATCTCTTTTTCCTAGCTTGCTCTGTGATTTGCAGCTGTCCTGGGGACAGAAGAATTCTACACCATGTATGTAGGCAGTGTGACTGTAGCAAATACTGCCTTCTGTTTGTTCAGACAGCTTCAGAGACTGGCCCAAGTTGGACGGGAATTATACTGGGGGTGGAATGCAGAAGGCTTATGGATATTTCCTTTTCCAAAATATCTCCCAAGGAGCTTGGACATATTTGAAATGAGATGAGTGCTACCAGCAGAGCTCCTTTTCTGCTGTTGTTTTTTCTTTTGAAAGGTGTAAGGAACCTCTTTAGAACTGAGTTTGAGAAGTCAATCTCTGTTCAGGGGGTTAGTGTATGCTACCTGCCTTCTCTGGGCTGAATTTTTCATTACTCAGAATTCTCCAGAGTTCATGTGCGGATGTTGATGCGCTTCACAGTTCATGATCCACTGGTCATCTTGGATACCTTCATGTTGCAAGTCCCAGGTGCTCTGCCAGATCCGTGTAATACATTTTGTTAGCAATGCATCTGTGCATGCTTTCAGAAATCTCAAACGAGATGGATGCTGGTGAAATGCAAGCGTCCCAGAGCACTGGGCTGAGTGCTGCTGATATTGATTACAGCCAGAACATTGTGCACAGAACAAAGTACAGCTTTCCACAGAGGGATGTGGGACTCCAGCCAAGCGTGGGAGTTGGTGAGGATGACAAACTGCAAGATAATTTAAGATGCAAAGCTAGAGTATTTTTATGTAGTTCAGCTTCTTCTAAATTCTGCCACTAAAAACCTTCACTCGCAAATGTCTGGTGTCTCCCTCTCTCCCTCACACAAACACAGACACACACAGACACACACACACTACATGTAGGGCAGATCCACACCAAACATTCAAAGTGCATCGAAAGTACATTTAAAGCACATGATTTCCCCCAAAGAATCCAAGGAATTGCACAGAGCACACTTAACAAACTACTGCCCTGGGATTCATTGGTGGAAGCCACATGTTTTAAATGTGCATTTTAAACAGTTCCTTAGTGTGCCCTGTGTCTTCTAGTAAGAAATGCCCGTGGGACAAAAGAGACCTGGGTGGAATCTGCACACATATAAAAAAACCCCTCTTAAAATCCTTTTTTAAAAAACATTTTGAAAAATATATTGAATTTGCCATAGGTCACATCTAGCATCACATATGTATATTGCACTTAAAACGTTTTATTTGCAGCTGTATAGCTGAGTCCCTGCTCTATAAAATAGTCATACAGTGTTGTTGCCTGTGAAGAGCTGAGTGAAGTCTGGAGAGAGAACTTATGAAATTCATAGTTTATTTGTATTGGTAGAAATGGATCAATTGATTTTTAAAAAAAGGTTTGGAGCAGTTTATCCTGAGTATTGTTCATTCACACTTCATTTCCCTGCCCTTCAGCATTGTCCTTACAAATCCAAACTTTCTGTACCAATAAATGGCTTTGGATAATATGAGCTTTCAATAAGCCATTCATTCCAGCCAAATGACACATCCATACATACAACAAAAGAGAAATAGAAAGGAGCAGAAAAGCAGGATGGAAGGGAAATGAAGAGTGGGGAAAGACCAGATGGTTCTCGATATTGCTTCCTTTTTATGATGTGCATTCCATCCCTTTCTAAGTTGATGAAGTTTAAAGCAGAG
Organism: Zootoca vivipara; assembly: GCF_963506605.1. Taxonomy (NCBI): domain Eukaryota; kingdom Metazoa; phylum Chordata; class Lepidosauria; order Squamata; family Lacertidae; genus Zootoca; species Zootoca vivipara. The sequence goes on along the minus strand of NC_083277.1, from coordinate 33,298,320 downwards.
GTGAACAGAAGGTAGATCGGGATCTACTAGTACATCTATGGGTGGTTTTGAAGTAGATTGGCAAGGATTTCTGACTGGTGGTTTGGCAGCAGTTTATTTATTTATCAGCAGTCCTTGTTTATCAATTTGATACTTTTACATGGTTTTGTATGTTTTGTGGTATCTTATTATTCATTGCGATTTGCTGTTATTAGTATTTTAATTACAGCTTAGCAATTCTTTATTGTAACTGGTAAGTGCAAAATGTTTAATTATTATTTGCTGATATTTAATTTTATTGCTTACTTTTATATTCAAATGGCTTATTGAATATTGTTTTTGTTTATTGAATGAGTTGTTTATTTAAAAGCTATTTTGACTTTTTCATATTGGATCATGTTGTTATTGTTGTTGTTGTTTAGTCGTTTAGTCGTGTCCGACTCTTCGTGACCCCATGGACCATAGCACGCCAGGCACTCCTGTCTTCCACTGCCTCCCGCAGTTTGGTCAAACTCATGTTCGTAGCTTCGAGAACACTGTCCAACCATCTCGTCCTCTGTCGTCCCCTTCTCCTAGTGCCCTCAATCTTTCCCAACATCAGGGTCTTTTCCAAGGATTCTTCTCTTCTCATGAGGTGGCCAAAGTACTGGAGCCTCAGCTTCACGATCTGTCCTTCCAGGGAGCACTCAGGGCTGATTTCCTTAAGAATGGATAGGTTTGATCTTCTAGCAGTCCATGGGACTCTCAAGAGTCTCCTCCAGCACCATAATTCAAAAGCATCAATTCTTCGGCAATCAGCCTTCTTTATGGTCCAGCTCTCACTTCCATACATCACTACTGGGAAAACCATAGCTTTAACTATACGGACCTTTGTCGGCAAGGTGATGTCTCTGCTTTTTAAGATGCTGTCTAGGTTTGTCATTGCTTTTCTCCCAAGAAGCAGGCGTCTTTTAATTTCGGGACTGCTGTCACCATCTGCAGTGATCAAGGAGCCCAAGAAAGTAAAATCTCTCACTGCCTCCATTTCTTCCCCTTCTATTTGCCAGGAGGTGATGGGACCAGTGGCCATGATCTTGGTTTTTTTGATGTTGAGCTTCAGACCATATTTTGCGCTCTCCTCTTTCACCCTCATTAAATGTTCTTTAATTCCTCCTCGCTTTCTGCCATCAAGGTTGTGTCATCTGCATATCTGAGGTTGTTGATATTTCTTCCAGCAATCTTAATTCCGGCTTGAACAAATGGAACAAAAGTGAACAAATGGAAAAGTACAAATATTCCAACAAAAGGGGAGTGGATCGATAAATTATGTGAATATTTAAAATTAGCAAAATTGACAGATATAATTCACCATGAATCTAAAGCTAAAATAAAAAACAATGGGAGTGTCTAAATGAATATCTAGGGAAACAAGATCTGGGAGCAAAAATCTGGTTGAGTTTAGAATAACCTTTCAGGAATTGGAAAATGGGAGAATCAAAATATTTGTGATGGAAAATGAATTAAAATGAGAAAAATAACAAAAAGACAGATAACATCTATGCATGCTGAGTTAATCACTGTATGGAGAGGCGGTGGAAGTCGTAAATGTTGTACAATGCTATTTTGCAGTGTATTTCTTTCTTTTCTTTTTCTTTTCGCTTTTTGCTTCTTCTTTTCATTACTTTCTCTCAGCTTTATCTTTATATTCTTTGTGTGGAGCAATTTCTTTCTTTTCTTTCTTTTCTTTTTCCTTTCCTTTTCCTTTTTCCTTCTCTACAAAAATTGATGTGTGATTATTTCGAATAAGTGTTTAGGATATAATTTACTGGTATGTATTTTCTTTTCTTTATTTGACTATGTATGTTTCAACTGATCATATGTATATTTTTTATTTGAATTTATAAATAAAGGATTTTTAAACTTTAAAAAAAGTCTTTAAAAACAATCAAAACCTGTTATGGAAATGTGGATAACTGAAGAGTGGAGAAATAATTAGAAACTGGGAGAAACTGAAATTGATAAATTTTAAGACTGATTTTTTGCATAGAAGGACTCTGAGCTCAGCTTAGTTTTCAAATTCAATTGAAAAAACACGTAAACGTAATAGGCTGTATTATAACAATTGTAAAGTTATTGCTCTGGTTTGCCAGAAGCGGCTTTGTCATGCTGGCCACATGACCTGGAAGCTATACGCCGGCTCCCTCGGCCAATAATGCGAGATGAGTGCGCAACCCCAGAGTCGGTCACGACTGGACCTAATGGTCAGGGGTCCCTTTACCTTTACCTTACGAAGAATTTATGCTTTTGAATTGTGGTGCTGGAGGAGACTCTTGAGAGTCCCATGGACTGCAAAAAGATCAAACCTATCCATTCTGAAGGAAATCAGCCCTGAGTGCTCACTGGAAGGACAGATCCTGAAGCTGAGGCTCCAATACTTTGGCCACCTCATGAGAAGAGAAGACTCCCTGGAAAAGACCCTGATGTTGGGAAAGATGGAGGGCACAAAGAGAAGGGGACGACAGAGGATGAGATGGTTGGTCAGTGTTCTCAAAGCTACGAGCATGAGTTTGACCAAACTGCGGGAGGCAGTGGAAGACAGGAGTGCCTGGCGTGCTCTGGTCCATGGGGTCACGAAGAGTCGGACATGACTAAACGACTAAACAACAACAATAACAACAACAACTTCTCAAAATTAGATACAGCTTCTCATAATGTCAAAATCAACATAGCTTATTCAGTTTGCTGTAGATCTCTTAGGTGAGAGTCTCTGTCTGTAGAGTTGTCTATAGACTCTCACCTAAGAGATCTACAGCAAACCTTTTTAGAACTAAAATATCTGCCTGATGAAGTTAAACAACAGATCAACAGAGCCAGACTGATACCCAGAGAGAATTTGCTGCAAGACAGACCCCAAAAAAGAAAATAACAGAACACCACTAGTAATCACATACAGCTCCCAAGTTAAAACAGTTCAACGCATCATCAGAGATCTACAACCTCTCCTAACTTAGTTGGTCTCTAAGGTGCTACTGGAAGGAATTTGTTTGTTTGTTTGTTTCAACTACAGCAGACCAACACAGCTACCTACCTATAACTAGAACTATGGATAAAATTGTTCTGTTAACAGATTACCGTTTGCATCTATTTAAAAAAATGTAAATTTTACTCAGGGAGGACACTTCAGGGCAGCAGCAAATTTGTCATTAAAATTCATCTTGACACATTAATTTTTCAAGGCTGTTGCAGCCTTGCATGCACTCAGACATTCATAAATATTCCAATTTAGAATGCCTTTTTCTCTTTTATTTTAAAAAGCATTGGTAAATTAGCACAAACTAAGAGGTAGTTTGTGGTCATTTCCCCTTCACTTGGATGACCTTCCAAATCTCAGACTTTTAGATGGAGAAGCTGAAGAATGCTATAGCGAGGTTGCCGTTCAGAAACAGGTGAAAGCCAAAAGAATGAAGTACCCTGGGATTCCTTGCTGAACGTTTTTGGGTAGTGTAATGGAGGTGAAAACATTTCGTTCTTCTGTCTCTACTACTCAGGATGCAATTCTATTGTCCTTAAGAGGTTTGTAGGTGGAGAAAGGGGTCTACCCCAGCAGGGGTGGCCATTAGGCAGAATGAGGTGGCCACCAGGCAGCAGATGATGGGGAGGTGGAGAGCAACCATGAGATGTTGAAGGGAGTGCTATCATCTTTGAACCTCTGTTTTCTTTTAAAACAGGAAACCAGGGGATAAAAATTTAGGAAATGGTCAGGTCATAAGCACATCAGAAAAGAATAGCTTAGCTTGTCGTCTGAACATAAGACATGGTTTGCAACCAGATCTCCTCCATCAGGCAGTTCCATGGTTCCACATTGTCAAATAGCCTCAGGCATGGGTACCTGACCATTGAGGGCACTTGAATTTTTTTATCTTTCCTGACTATTCCAAAAATTCCTTCAGTAGCACCTTAAAGACCAACTAAGTTTTTATTTTGGTATGAGCTTTCGTGTGCATGCACACGAAAGCTCATACCAAAATAAAAACTTAGTTGGTCTTTAAGGTGCTACTGAAGGAATTTTTTTATTTTACTTCGACCCAGACCAACACGGCTACCTACCTGTAACCTGACTATTCCAGTAACAGATATTCTCATGTTAAGTCTGCATTCCCATTCCCATTTTCCCACTGTTCCGCTGGTCTACATTTCTAAGAAGTTGGGCAGTTTCTGCAATAATTACCTAAATGCTTTTCATTTTCACATGGAAAGTGCATATTTTGTCACACTCTAAGCAAGGGACGCTATTCAGAGTGGCATTGTTTTGGCCTTCACAGCATTATTTTCTGAGCCATCCTGGTGCACCCATTCAGTTCTTTTGTCTTGCTTATTTGGAAAGGCAATACACTTTTCTGCTTTGAGAACAAAAGGGGGGAGCTATTATGCATTGGTTTCTTAGCATCAGCCTTTTTCCTTTGACAGCCACCTGCCGTCTCTTTCTTTTCCAGGCCTTCAAGGGGAGGAAGAAAAAATCTCTGCCAATCACCTCACTTCGCACACAATCAGAACCAGAATTAGTAGCTTCCTTGGAAGCAAGTGTGCTTTGAGCTGCTCTGCATTACACCTTAGCATAATCACTCTCCAGATGAATGATCCACAAATATTGTGAGCGTTGTGGATTTCCAAGCTGGCTTCTAGCTCTCTTGATGAATTTAAGACCCCCGTAGGGCATGTGACTCAAGGTTCTGTGAAACTTTGGCATGTGACTCAAGGTTCTGTGAAACTTTGAAACAAAGACATCTAAAAATCTCTAAATTATACAGCAGTCGGACGTCACACAACGGCAAATTTTGGCTTAGCTCAAGATGGCAGTAAAAAGGACTGAGGAGGACCAAAGGGGCTGCAAGCTGCTCTCTGGGAGGCTGAACCTTTGCTCTGTCTCGCTAAGCCAGTGTTTCTCAACCAGTGTGCCTCCAGATGTTTTGGGACTACAACTCCCATCATTCCTGACCACTGGTCTTGCTAGCTAAGGATGATGGGAGTTGTAGTCCCAAAACATCTGGAGGCACACTGGTTGAGAAACACTGCGCTAAGCCATTGTTTGGCTCACTATGTCATGCGAATCCAAGCACTGTATTAGCAGACAGTTTGTCAGCACAAGGACATCAGGATGAAAGAACTTCCAAGGGGTGGGGGCAGGGGAGAAAGGAACAACCATTTATCTTTTCCCCTCTCCATGTGTGTGCCATGGCTGTTCCTGCATCCATTACCTGGTCAGGTAAGCTTCAAAGGGAGAGGAAAGAGGGTATTAAGGGAGAGGCAATCTATCAGGGAGAATGCTTTGAGGATCATAGGGAAAGGGATTCCAGGAATTATTCTTAGGCTTGGGTTTTAATTGCAGCCGGAGAAGAATTCTGGGTTTTTAAGGACCCATAAAGGTCATATCTGAGTCTGGTTCAAGAGAACCTCACCACCATCTTGATTTGTGGGTGTGGAAGTCATTACACAATAAAAAGTTGTTTTGAAACTGTTTTTATGCAGTGAAAAGGATAAAAAATCCAGCGTACACTATTGAATGTTTAGAATTTATGTTTATAGTTGCAGGAATGTATTTCCCATCATTAATTTTCATTACTGATTTATTTTAACAAACCTGTGTTTCTAAGTATGCTGTATTAAATAGAATTATTGTCCTTGTTTCAAAACCGGAAGGGTAAAGGATGCATATTTTAGATACCTAAAACAGCACAGGTACTTATTTGATTAACTATTATGTCAATATTAGTGCAGCCATTTGCTTTTATTTCCATTCCAGCTTGTTGGACTGAGAAAGGGAGGGGAAGCTGTGGCAGAAGACAATGACACATTGCACAGTTTGTAGGCTGCCCTCATTATCACGAGAGGACATAAAATGCTTTTGATATTAGAGTTTCTATAGCAACTCTTTGCAACAAAAAATATGTCCTAACCATAAGTAAGGAACACTGAGGGTTCAGTTTTTTTCAAGCTGAACCAAATCATCTATTTAATCTTTCATTTAGTGTCAACCTTTTCTTCCGAATTGTCATGTTTGTTGCCTGAACAACATGGGCTAAAACTGAGGATATGGGGCAGGGGTAAAAATTCATGTCCTCAATGTCTCAGAACTCAGTTCCTGACCTTCTCTGTTTTGAGCAGGGAAGGTCTACGGAGGGCTTTTACTCATGCATGCTTAAACACAAGTAAAACAGCTTGTGTAATCCAAGACCCTGCTTCATCACACAGATTATTCTACTCCTGTTCAAGCGGATATGAGTAAAAATCCTGTGCAGATAAGAGAAAGGTTGGCTACTGAAAGGGCAAGGTAATATGCACTTGGACATTGGAATTGAGGCTCACTGATGGTCACTAATTAAATCAACAAATGGATGATATTGTATGACATAGAACCAGAAGAGGAGGAAATTGAAATTGGCAGGTGGATCAGGAAATTAACTGAAAACAGATTTCTTCCAGCAGAACTCTCACACCCTCACTTAGCCAATACATGCAATGGTCCTCAGTCAGAAACAAACTATACTTTTTAAAGAGAAGTGCATTATTTTCAGTTTTGAGCCTGCTCTCCAGAGATCTTGGATTGGCAACATACAGGGCTGAGAAAAAATGGCCCTGTCAGGTTCACCACAGGTAGCAAACAGGGGTTGGGGGCATTTTTCCAAGTTTTTTTCCCCAAGAGGCACAAAAGTTCCCAAAAGTTTTCCAGTGATGATGGCAGCAGTTTAGTAGCTTTTGCTACTGCAAAGCAGTGATGAAGCTCCTTGTGATGTACCCTTATTTAAAGGGGAATTTCGGAGCACAAAGAATGGCCATTGTGATCTAGCACCATTGTGGGCAGGATGCAGGTGGTGCTGTGGGTTAAACCACAGAGCCTAGGGCTTGCTGATCAGAAGATTGGCGGTTGGAATCCCCGCAATGGGGTGAGCTCCTGTTGCTCGGTCCCTGCTCCTGTCAGCCTAGCAATTCAAAAGCACGAAGTGCTGGCAGGAAGGTAAACAGCGTTTCTGTGCACTGCTCTGGTTCGCAGAAGCGGCTTAGTCATGCTGGCAGTGGCCACATGACCCAGAAGCTGTACACTGGCTCCCTCAGCTAGTAAAGTGAGATGAGTGCCACAACCCCAGAGTCATCCGCGACTGGACCTAATGGTCAGGGGTCCCTTTACCTTTACCTTTACCACTGTGCAACATGGAGCAGAGAGGCAGGTGAATGGCAGCTTCCCAAAGACTCTAAACTGGCTCCTGGTAGAAGCACTCCTCAGGTCCCACAGAGGATTTGAGATCTAGTTCTGCCCCTCAAACCACAGTTTCAGAATATAGCACTCCACTATGGCACAAAACCTATGCCACTCATTGTCTTATAAGCTCCTAATGAAGTCACAGCGGGTCCACCTGCAAGCCCCCAGCGATACCAGAATTTGCATCCTCGTTCTGCTGCCCAATCTCTTTGTTCTTACTGACTTTGGGCTAAGGAGAGGGGCTTGGCTTTTATGCAGGTCTGCTTTGCTCAGATGATTTCTGAACTCTTTCAAAGCAACATATTTTTTTTGTCCAAAACAAGTGTTTTGGAGAACTTTCCTTCTCCTACCCATTTAGATCATGGATGAGGAACCATGGATGAGGGGCCATGTCCCCTTTCAGGAGCCACGTTCCAATGGTGGGCAGGGCTAGAAGCCAAGAATTTGACAGAGCAATAAATGCAAATTTTGTCTTTGTACAGTAGGCTTGTTTCTGCACACTCACTCATCCCTCTCCATCCAAACAAGCAAGAGTTCAAGGATATATTCCAGGGAGGAAGAAACATTCAGGGAGGCTGTAAAGCATGGGAAGTGAGAGGTGTCGCTTGGAAAGGTGTGTGGCTTCTGGAGAGCTCCAAGAGCTGGCCAGGGAGGCCTGAAGTGTTGGCCACTACTGGTTTAGATCTTGTTCCCTGGCTATAGCCTGCTACCTCTTGACTGGTGCCAGATTACCGCTGCTATTAAAGCCATGCTCAGTATCCCCCAAACTCTGGACCTGCCCAGTATAAGCCACCAATAAATCAGGCATGATAGATTCCTTTTTATTATTATTAAATTTTTATTCCCTTTCTTTTCTACCATTACATATAGCTCATTTCAGTAACCTACATATTACATCACTTTGTGCTTTCCCTCCCAGGCTTCCCTCAGCTTCCATTTCTGGTTTGTTTCCCCCTTATTACATACTGCTGTTTCTTAAAAATCCACTATATCATTTGTTCATTATTTTAAGTGTTCTTTGTTAATAAAGATGTGAGTGTTTATTTAAATCCTGCCATCAAGTCAATGTTCTTTCTTTGTTCCTGCAAATATATTATAAAAGGTTCCCACTCTTTTTCAAAGTCACTGTTGTCCTTTTCTCGAAGTCTATCCGTCAGTTTTGCCAATTCTGCATAATCCATCAATTTCTCTTGCCATTGTCCTTTAGTTGGAATTTCTCCAGTCTTCCATTTTTGTGCTATCAAAATTCTTGCCGCCGTAGTAGCATTCATAAATAATGTCCTCTTCTCTTTCGGCAGATCTTGACCTAAAATACCTAATGAAGGTTTCTGGTTGTTTAACAAATGTTATTTTCAACATTTTCTTCAATTCATTGTATATCATTTCCCAATATATTTTTACAATCCCACCACATTTGATAAAAAGTACCTTCAGCTTCACACCTCCAACACTCCTTCTTTTCATTTTTATACATTTTTGCTAATTTGATCGGTGATATATACCATCTATACATCATCTTCTTGTAGTTCTCTATCAGCAGTATACAATCCGTAAATTCGAAATTTACTTTCCACAGTTTTATCCAGTCTTCAGATTGTATATTGTGGCCTATATCCTGTGCCCATTTTATCGTTACCGACTTTACTTCTTCATCTTTAGTTTCCCATTCCAAAAGGATATCATAGGCATGATAGATTCCTAATTTGTTGTTGTTGTTTAGTCGTTTAGTCGTGTCCGACTCTTCGTGACCCCATGGACCATAGCACGCCAGGCACTCCTGTCTTGCACTGCCTCCCGCAGTTTGGTCAAACTCATGTTCGTAGCTTCGAGAACACTGTCCAACCATCTTGTCCTCTGTCGTCCCCTTCTCCTAGTGCCCTCAATCTTTCCCAACATCAGGGTCTTTTCCAAGGATTCTTCTCTTCTCATGAGGTGGCCAAAGTACTGGAGCCTCAGCTTCACGATCTGTCCTTCCAGGGAGCACTCAGGGCTGATTTCCTTAAGAATGGATAGGTTTGATCTTCTAGCAGTCCATGGGACTCTCAAGAGTCTCCTCCAGCACCATAATTCAAAAGCATCAATTCTTCGGCGATCAGCCTTCTTTATGGTCCAGCTCTCACTTCCATACATCACTACTGGGAAAACCATAGCTTTAACTATACGGACCTTTGTCGGCAAGGTGATGTCTCTGCTTTTTAAGATGCTGTCTAGGTTTGTCATTGCTTTTCTCCCAAGAAGCAGGCGTCTTTTAATTTCGTGACTGCTGTCACCATCTGCAGTGATCAAGGAGCCCAAGAAAGTAAAATCTCTCACTGCCTCCATTTCTTCCCCTTCTATTTGCCAGGAGGTGATGGGACCGGTGGCCATGATCTTGGTTTTTTTGATGTTGAGCTGCAGACCATATTTTGCGCTCTCCTCTTTCACCCTCATTAAAAGGTTCTTTAATTCCTCCTCGCTTTCTGCCATCAAGGTTGTGTCATCTGCATATCTGAGGTTGTTGATATTTCTTCCGGCAATCTTAATTCCGGCTTGGGATTCATCTAGTCCAGCCTTTCGCATGATGAATTCTGCATATAAGTTAAATAAGCAGGGAGACAATATACAACCTTGTCGTACTCCTTTCCCAATTTTGAACCAATCAGTTGTTCCATATCCAGTTCTAACTGTAGCTTCTTGTCCCACATAGAGATTTCTCAGGAGACAGATGAGGTGATCAGGCACTCCCATTTCTTTAAGAACTTGCCATAGTTTGCTGTGGTCGACACAGTCAAAGGCTTTTGCATAGTCAATGAAGCAGAAGTAGACGTTTTTCTGGAACTCTCTAGCTTTCTCCATAATCCAGCGCATGTTTGCTATTTGGTCTCTGGTTCCTCTGCCCTTTCAAAATCCAGCTTGCACTTCTGGGAGTTCTCGGTCCACATACTGCCTAAGCCTGCCTTGTAGAATTTTGAGCATAACCTTGCTAGCGTGTGAAATGAGCGCAATTGTGCGGTAGTTGGAGCATTCTTTGGCACTGCCCTTCTTTGGAATTGGGATGTAGACTGATCTTCTCCAATCCTCTGGCCATTGCTGAGTTTTCCAAACTTGCTGGCATATTGGGTGTAGCACCTTAACAGCATCATCTTTTAAAATTTTAAATAGTTCAGCTGGAATATCATCACTTCCACTGGCCTTGTTATTAGCAGTGCTTTCTAAGGCCCATTTGACTTCACTCTCCAAGATGTCTGGCTCAAGGTCAGCAACCACACTACCTGGGGTGTACGAGACCTCCATATCTTTCTGGTATAATTCCTCTGTGTATTCTTGCCACCTCTTCTTGATGTCTTCTGCTTCTGTTAGGTCCTTACCACTTTTGTCCTTGATTATGGTAATCTTTGTACGAAATGTTCCTTTCATATCTCCAATTTTCTTGAACAGATCTCTGGTTTTCCCCATTCTATTGTTTTCCTCTATTTCTTTGCATTGCTCATTTAAGAAGACCCTCTTGTCTCTCCTTGCTGCTTTTTGGAAATCTGCATTCAGTTTCCTGTATCTTTCCCTATCTCCCTTGCATTTTGCTTGCCTCCTCTCCTCCGCTATTTGTAAGGCCTCGTTGGACAGCCATTTTGCTTTCTTGCATTTCCTTTTCCTTGGGATGGTTTTCGTTGCTGCCTCCTGTATAATGTTACGAACCTCCATCCATAGTTCTTCAGGCACTCTGTCCACCAAATCTAAATCCTTAAACCTGTTCCTCACTTCCACTGTGTATTCATAAGGGATTTGATTCAGATTGTATCTTACTGGCCCAGCGGTTTTTCCTACTTTCTTCAGTTTAAGCTGGAATTTTGCTATAAGAAGCTGATGATCTGAGTTACAGTCAGCTCCAGGTCTTGTTTTTGCTGACTGTATAGAACTTCTCCATCTTTGGCTGCAGAGAATATAATCAATCTGATTTCGATGCTGCCCATTTGGTGATATCCATGTGTAGAGTCGTCTCTTGTGTTGTTGGAAGAGAGTGTTTGTGATGACCAGCTTGTTCTCTTGACAGAACTCTATTAGCCTTTGCCCTGCTTCATTTTGAACTCCAAGGCCAAACTTGCCAGTTATTCCTTTTATCTCTTGATTCCCTACTTTAGCATTCCAATCCCCTGTAATGAGAAGAACATCCTTCTTTGGTGTCATTTCTAGAAGGTGTTGTAGGTCTTCATAGAATTGGTCAATTTCACTTTCTTCAGCACCGGTAGTTGGTGCATAAACTTGGATTACTGTGATGTTAAAAGGTCTGCCTTGGATTCGTATCGAGATCATTCTGTCATTTTTGAGATTGCATCCCATTACAGCTTTTGCCACTCTTTTGTTGACTATGAGGACCACTCCATTTCTTCTACAGGATTCTTGCCCACAGTAGTAGATATGATAGTCACCCGAACTGAATTCGCCCATTCCCTTCCATTTTAGTTCACTGATGCCCAGGATGTCGATATTTATTCTTGTCATCTCATTTTTGACCACATCCAGCTTACCTCCATCCATGGTTCTTACATTCCAGGTTCCTATGCAATATTTTTCTTTACAGCATCGGACTTTCCTTTCGCTTCCAGGCATATCCGCAACTGAGCGTCCTTTCGGCTTTGGCCCAGTCGCTTCATCAGCTCTGAATCTACTTGTACTTGTCCTCCGCTCTTCCTCAGTAGCATGTTGGACGCCTTCCGACCTGAGGGGCTCATCTTCCAGCGTCATAACTTTTATATGCCTGTTGTCTTTGTCCATGGAGTTTTCTTGGCAGGGATACTGGAGTGGCTTGCCAGTTCCTTCTCCAGGTGGATCACGTTTAGTCAAAACTCTCCACTATGACCTGTCCATCTTGGGTGGCCCTGCATGGCATAGCTCATAGCTTCTCCGAGTTATTCAAGCCCCTTCGCCACGACAAGGCATTGATCCATGAAGGGGAGATTCCTAATTAAGTGTCTAGAATACCAGTGCATGGTACAATGAATTAAAATTACCCTATGCCTTTGTAACCCTTGCAATTAAAAGATACCCCAACAAAAACTTTTATACAGTTTCTAGAAACTAATCCACTGGTCATAAATCACAGAGCTCCCATCATTCGAGCAAGCAGAATATTTCATAGATCTTGAAATATCTGGAGGGCTTGTAAGTCACTGTAGGCACTTTTCTAATCTATTGGCTCTCATCTGGTTATTAGGCCAAATTTTAGTAACGGAAAAGCACATTGTGCAAATTAAGATGAAGGAAGCAACATATGTAGGTAGCTTTATTTCCTATCTGTTCCGGAACTATTTTCAAACATGTTTGGTCTCTCATCTCAGCCCCATAATGACTTTTTCAGTTTTATACAACAGTAATCACCTTCTGTTCCTTTGCCTGAAATGTTATAATGGCCGCAAACCCCTCTTTAAAACAACTGTTTGGAATTAGATTTGGTGGCGAAACGAACAAACGAAGCTTAATTGAAAAACTTGTTTCATGTAGGGTGTTAAGTAACATAATGCAACCATAGTGCCGTACTTTTTGTTCCCATATAGCTAATATGAGCAGTGAAAAATTGTTGTTTAGTCGTTTAGTCGTGTCTGACTCTTCATGACCCCATGGACCATAGCACACCAGGCACTCCTGTCTTCTACTGCCTCCCGCAGTTTGGTAAGACTCATGTTGGTGGCTTCGAGAACACTGTCCAACCATCTTGTCCTCTGTCGTCCCCTTCTCCTAGTGCCCTCAATCTTTCCCAACATCAGGGTCTTTCCCAGGGAGTCTTCTCTTCTCATGAGGTGGCCAAAGTATTGGAGCCTCAGCTTCACGATCTGTCCTTCCAGTGAGCGCTCGGGGCTGATTTCCTTCATTGAAAAATACACAACCAAATATAACAATTTCCATGTAATACTTTGAATTATTATTAAATATGTGGCAGAAGCAGTGGGCGATGAATTCCTTGGAGGCTGCCCCTGGGATGGTTGCCTGACCTCACCTCATGTACAACAGCTTTCCACTCAGTTCTGCATGAACAAGGAGACATGTGTTTGTGGGTCTTCCTTTTCCAATACTCTTGTGTATGTGTGACTTCCATATATAGCTGGGAGCTGTTGTATGAATTAGAAAACGCTGGGGGAAACGGCATCTGTATGTCACAGTCTTCTCCATGATTGTCCCAAATCTGAGTGAAAACCTCTAGTGTATATTAAAGTTAACAAGGAATACCTTTTTATGGTTCATTGTGTAGAAACAGAGCCTCTGGAGCTTATTTTGCTTGCCGTGCTTTGCACCAGAGGTCCCCTATTTCAATTAATCTTCAGATTTACAGTTTTTCATAAGAACTTAAATTGCAGCCTGAAAGATTCTCTATTGGGTATCCTACCTTAGGAGGCTTTGAGCATATTTCTACTTCATTTCTGTAGTAGCTGAGAAGCTGTGAAACTTCGCCATAATAGTGCACATCTTCTGCCTTCCAAGAGCTGAGGGAAGCAGGAGCAGGCAGCAAAGTCAGAAACACTGCAGCTAGTTATACCAGTGACTCTCTCATTCACACATTATGTTTCTTCTGATATAGTCCTAGGGAACGCCATTGCAACTCATGTGGAAGAAAAAGAATGTGTTGCATGAATAACTCCTAAAGGGTTGGTGAGGGGGAAATGTTGGCAAACAAAATCCTTTTGATCGTTGTGATTCATAATGTCATTGACCACTTCGATCCGTTTCAATTATGTAAAACTATTAACTTGGAAAACCCCGTCAAAGGCTCTCTAAGAACTCTGTATATGACTTTAGAGATATAAAAGCTCTCAGCTAAACCAGTAAATTGTTTAGGGAAATTGGGCACAGTGCCTGCTTCACTTAAAACAAAAAAACAAAACATACCCTATTTGTAGCAAAATTGCTGTTCGGTGAATATTAGAATTGAGTATCATAAGACTAGAAAATTTAGGCACAGTTCCCATTTAGAAATGTAATTTTTTGTTTTCGAAAAGAAAAAGTCTGCTGCTCAGTTAAAGAAGCCAAGCAAATAGGAGCAGGAGCTACAAGCTATAAGATATTCAGCGCTGAACTGATGGATGGGGTCGTAGCAATAAAGAAGCAGAAGAGAAAGTGGCAATTTGGGAAAGCTGCAACAATTGCAGAGAGTAAATGTGTAATTTATCTCTCTGTTAGTCAATAAAGGTGAATTAATGGGAAGATGAGAACCGAGATTGCACATGTGTGACAATAGGATCAGAATATAGTCCATGGCAATCTTGTATGGGTGCTATTGCAAAATGGCAGGCAGCAAGTAAATAATGATATATATATTGGGATCTGCTTCTCTTGCCAGTGGTAGCAAAGTTTTGAGTCTCAGAGCACTCCTGTAAAAGAAGATCCAATATATGCTGCTAATTTAGACTTCAGTGTGTGCTCTGACATGAACAGGGAGCTCCTCCCTTCCCCTTCCAGGCAGCTCAGTGAGTATGGTTCTTATATGTTTTTTATTCCTAGAGGGACTATAAGAAGTAATGTCTCTTGGACGAGGTGACTGGCTAATGATGATTTGAGCCTATTTCCCCACAGTACTAATCCAACATACCACACGCTGACTCTCATTTATTGCAATGGGAAGAGCTGGGGAACAAGGCAGGCCAGGTTCCTTTCTTGAAATGAATGGGGAAGGCCATGCAATGGCAGGATCATTCTACAGGAACTCCCAAGCATCTTAGCAAATTGCTTGATCAGAGCTGATAATGAGACGGTGTCATATCACCAGGTTTTTCTTCACTTACGAAAGGTCGGGTTAAAGCCATCTATATTTTAGAAGAATTGAAAAAAAAATGCCTAGAGTGGAATGGCAGTTAGTGGAATTTCTCCTGAGAAAACACCTGAACAGGTCGTGTCACTATCATAATCACTTCAGGAAACAGAGCAGTCAGCAGCATTTCTCTCCCTAGTGATAATTTAAAATTGAAATGCCATCTTGGTTTTATCTTCTGTGTCTTGCAGTGTAATGATGTGGGGAAAATGCCTCCCCTCCAGACGTTTTGGAAGGTAACTGAAATTCCTTTATCCTCTGTGCAACACTGAAATGCTGCTTCTCCCACTTTGGAAACTACAGGAGCATAAACGCCAGCATAAAACCTTATATGCATGGCCTCGTTTAAAAATTTCATTCATTGCCGTCAGTTATATGACTAATGTAAAAAGCACAGGAGATCAATCATTTGTGTAGCAGGTTATGAGTTTTGCAAATTTCGCTCTTGTGCCAGCGTGGAGGATGTGCTTGAGGGCAGAAGACTGTCTGCCATTTGTTAGCCATTGGCAGGAACCGATGGGTTGTATCCAATGACTTTGCACTGGTGGGAAATGCTGGTACATGATGGAGTGTCCAGTTTTCTCCAGCCCCTCCCAGACTATTGCAGCCCCCTGCCCTCAGAGGCAGCTTTTGGGGAGGCTGAAGGGACTTGCACAGCAGTGGTTCTGGCAGCTTCATTGTACAATTTTCAGCAAATGCTGAAGATGTACTTCTTTACCCTGGCCATTGACACTCAAGTTGTTTATTTTCAGGACCCACCCTATCTTTTGTGATTACACTGTATTGGCCTGAATATAAGCCTTACTTTTTTCCCCTTTCAAATTCCAACCATTAAAAGTTAAAGTGTGGCTTATATTCATGACCTTACGGTATGCAGCCAGGAGCGCAGGGCAAACAGTGCCAGGAGCATGGCAAAACAGCGCCTGCCCCAAGCGTGGTCCCCTGTCCTCCCTCCCAAGGCTGGGAAGGGAGAGAGCAAGGAAGGGGAAAGGCCGCTGGCAATGCAGCATGACCCCCCCCCCCAGTAAGCAGCCAGGAGCAGTGTGGAATGGAGTGACTTATATTAGGGTATTTTTTTCTTCTTCAAACCCTGCCCCCCACCAATTTTAAAGGTGCAGCTTGTATTCAGGTGCGGCTTATATTCAGGCCAATACGGTAATATTTTTGTGTGTGGAATAATAATAATAATAATTTTATCTTAGCTCAAAGCAACCATTGGATAGAATTCTATGAATATTTGAACTTTACACTTAGACAGTGCCTAGGCCCAACCCTAAGCACTTGGTAAATAAATATGCTGGGTCCATCCCCATTCTGACAATGCAAGCCAGTTGCAAGAATTAGAGAAGGTCCTGCTATGTCTATTCTGAAAGCCAAAATGATGCAGCAGCAGCTCTGAGATCCTGGGTGCACATCCAAGTTTATCTAACTTTGTGTGTCGGTATCTCTTAGCATTATAGCTCGTATTCAAAAGCACCACTGTTTAATCATGTCCAGGTGCATGATGGCAGAGAAGGCATGTGGAGGATTCCTTTGCCACAGACAAAGCTGGGCTTCTCTTTTCCTATGGCCATCTATTAAGCGATTGTCCTGTTGTGTAGACCATAACCCTTAAAATGTACCTAGCATTGTACTTCCTTTGTGCTGCTTTCTTCTTTGACAACTTGATTTCCCAGTGCAATACAAGATGCACTGTACAGAACCGTTTAAACCTGAACATGAAGAATCACATGCCAATGTTTTCGTCACATTAACTTCACTTTAATGTGTGTGTGCTTTCCTTTTCACACAGTGTTGTTGTTGTTGTTTAGTCGTTTAGTCGTGTCCGACTTTTCGTGACCCCATGGACCAGGGCACGCCAGGCACTCCTGTCTTCCACTGCCTCCTGCAGTTTGGTCAGACTCATGTTGGTGGCTTCGAGAACACTGTCCAACCATCTCGTCCTCTGTCGTCCCCTTCTCCTAGTGCCCTCAATCTTTCCCAACATCAGGGCCTTTTCCAGGGAGTCTTCTCTTCTCATGAAGTGGCCAAAGTATTGGAGCCTCAGCTTCACGATCTGTCCTTCCAGGGAGCACACAGGGCTGATTTCACACAGTACATCTGTAAATTCTGTGTGCCAGGGCCAGCTATAGAAAATTGGCTATCTTTCCAATGGGGTTGTGCTCTCAGTTAGTCGTTTATGATGCAGGGCATGGGACTCAGCAGTTCGGCACCAATTAACAGCCCACCTTTTAATATATCTGCATTCCATGTCCGCCAAGTTGATAATTACAGTAATTAACTCCCAGAGCTCTTCATGCAATTTTGAACAGAAATTTGGCACTTTCATCAGCGTGGCTACAAAGAAAGTTCACTAACCAGACGTGGCTCATTTGAAATATGACCATCAGTAACAACCTCAGGGTTACTAAGTCTGCACTCATTTGAGAAATATGCCATAAAAACCTGGATAGGCCTAAGAGGAATTCACCATCTACATGATACTTTTGCAGATACTAAGGGTGTGTGAGAACCGAGATTGAAAAGCGGGGAAAGGGCTACACATCTCCTTTTCAGTTCCCCGGTTCCTCCATGTTTTATGGTTTTAGCATTAGATTATGAAAGGAATGGATGTAATTTGGCAATGTAGCAAAGCAATGAAGTGATTTTAAACAAGAAGGAAAGGGAAGGGGGAGTTGAATATATATGACACATTATTAAATTCCACCATTACAGGATGTGGAGTTCCCCCCTCCCCAACTTCCATAATTTTGTAGTACTGTATGTCTTCACACAGTATGAAGAATAGTCTGATCACTCAATAATGGATGGTAAGATATCTGCAAATTGCTGTTTTACTTTTCTTCACATTCTTTTGAAAATTGGAGAAACATTCCATCCACTGGGGGTCGGGAAAAATCAGTTATTGCTGTTCAGCATAAGGTAAATACTATTATGGTTCACTTAGCTATTCATACACATTATAGCATACTCTGTGGGCTCCATCAAGCAGATGGCACACCCTCTTCTTGTTTTTAAGACACTCTCAGCTTTTTTTTACTATTCAATCTGTCTCTGACTGGGTTGAAGAATATTGTAGAAACTAGATTCTGGCCATGGGGAGGGAAACAGCTCAGTGGTAGAGAGAAAGCCTCGCATGTAGAAATCCCCAAGTTCAATCCCAGCATCTCCAGTAGGGCTGGGAGACCATGCCTAAAACCCTAGAAAGCCATTGTCAGTCAGTGTATAGACAACAATAAGCTACATGGACAAATACTCTGACTTGCTGTGTTTCCAATGCTGATTTTCTTACGCTGGGAAGTCTCAGCCTGGTTCTTGAACTGGGGGTTGCTTCTCTGCAACAAATATTTACTTGGGACCTTAAATGAAGGAAAAGCCATTGAGTGTTCAACGTTGACTTGTCAAGTTAATTAAAGACCTCGGTTGAGCGACTATTAAAAGCATTTTCAGCTATGGGGATAGCGCATGAAATTGAGGAGGACTGAAGTAGTTAAGCTGGTCAAGGAAGAATGCAGAATTTCCCCTCTCACTTTTAGACAAAGCAGCCATAGGTTATATTCTTGGGTGATAGTGAAGTCAACAGAATCGCCCCATGAAAAGGCAAGTCTATTGCACACAATACATAATAGCACTCTAGTGGGGAAACAGGCATGGGCATATCTCTCAGGAGCCTAGAAGTTTCCTAACTTAAAAACAACAGTTTGAAAAAAGCATACACATAAATTATTCTTGTACATCTAATTTGGGTCTACAGGACTTGAAGTGCACTTATCGCTTGGTCCTAAATATGCTGACTGGAAAATGAGTCCCAACAAGTTTAATGAGAGTTCCTTCTAACTAAGTGCTTCTGACATATTCACATCTGAAGTGAATATTAAAAATGAATGGAACCTTGCCCCTACTAATTTTTAATGACACACAGATAGATGTTAAAGACAGGTAGAATACAGGGCTGGAGCTGCCATTAGGCAGAGTGGGGTAGCCACCTCAGGCAGGTGATTTTGGGTGTTAAGGAAAGGCAACAAGTTGCTAATGGTTTATTATTATTGTATATTTCCTCCCAGGTAGAGGAGCTTGCCTCTTCCAGGGATGTACCCTTTCCTGTTCTGCCTCTGACAGCAAAATGTCTTTGACAGGTCCTAGCAGAATAGCAACCATTATGGAATCATAATGCCAGTGCCCCCCGCCCCATAAATCTTTCATATACTGCTTGCTTTATGTATCTGAAGAAGTGTGCATGCACACGAAAGCTCATACCAGTGACAAACTTAGCTGGTCTCTAAGGTGCTACTGGAAGGATTTTATTTTGTTTTGTTTTGACTACATCAGACCAACACAGCTAGCTAGCTAGCTAGCTACCTGCTTGCTTTATGGTAAGACTATGTTACAGATCCCAGACGGCACCTCATATTTAGCAGAGTATTTAACAGAGAATAGAATCTCCAAAGAGAGGACAACCATCTTGTAACTAGTGTTAATGGTATCCTATTCTCGGGGATAGGTTTTGGGAGACTCCCCATTTGCCATTGTTACCTTGTTGTCTGCTGTGGAAAACTACAAGCTCAGCCTGTTCTTGTTCACCTGCTTGAATGCTTGACTGAGATAGTAGCCTAAAAACCCAGAGCTCTTCATACAGGCTTGGGGAGAGCAAGAAGGTAGCTAGAGGGTGACATTACCATTTCCAGTTTGGGGAGAGACAGTGTGACTTGTAAAAGAGCCACATAAGAGATACATTTATCCCAAATGGGACAATACTCTAACAGCACAAATAGATTCCTGTGCAACTCAAGTAAAATCGGCCAGTTTCAAGATGGGTGAAATAGCTGACTCATGGCCTTTGACAATTTGTTACACCCTAGTTACAGCACAGCCTATACACAAATTATATAGTTCAACATCCAGCCAGTAGCAGTGTTAATAAAGTTAGCTGGAAAAAAAGGTTCTTAGAAGTCCAAGTTGTAAAAGGCAAATAATCACCCCAACTATCCCAAGTTAGCAATTATGTCTATTGTTATTAATTTTCAAAGAAATCAAACCAAATGATTCATTATCTCAATTCCTTAGCCAGGACTCATTGATTCTCTTTCCCTATTGTGTATAATTCTCTGTAATATCTGACTTCAGTATAAAGATGAAGATTTAGTGCATTAGTGATATAGAATCATTATAAACAACCTCATTTATTGGCTTCAGTGCTTAATGGATTGGATGCTTTATATTATTTTATTGAAACAAATTATTCATTTTGAATTAATGAAAAGATGTTACGCTATTGAAATGGCAATGGCTGGGCCAGAAACATAAATAAATACACTTTCCAAAGCAGGTTTATTTCAGCTTGGGATTTGACTTGCCTTCATTTAAGGCTTTGAAATAAATTTATCCATTTGGTGTAATGTTTGTTGAACCTAGTCTTGACAACGAGTTATTTTGACAGATGAATCCTTGGAGATTAAAATAAATGTCTGCAGTTTCATTTTAGATGTTATGGATGCTGGTATGGCTTTTTAAAAAGCAGAGTGATGGGGTTTCTTGAATTTGCATCCGTGCAACAGGGAGGACCCCATGCAATACTGTGGGAGCAATATTATGGGGTTAAGATAAACTAATCTGTAAAGTGATTGTGGAAGACATATAAACTTAAAACTTTTCAATGAGAATCAGGTGCAACGAACTTGGTCTGAAACGGACATAATTTCAATATTAAAGCCATAAATCCCTCCTTGATCAGACCAAAGGCCCATAGAATCCAACATCCTGTTCTCACAATGGTCAACCTGTGAGAAGCCCCCAAGGACATGAGGGCCACAACACCTCTCCACTCATTGATAGCCTTATCCTCCATGAATTTAGTTTTTTGAAGTCACCCAGTTGGCCACCCAGCTACATCTTATGGTATTCAGTCAGAAACTGTTGGAAAAGGGTGAGAGTGTTTCTACAGTAGAAAAGTGCATTACAGGTCCAGGCCGCACACTGCCCCACCTCCATCTCTCTGCTCAGGTGAGCTACCAATAAAGAAGACCACACAGCTGAATGGGATCAAATCTGGCCACAACTTTATAAACTACAAATGAAGTGGTTTGGCATAGGCAAAGGTAAGCATTTATTTCCAGGCTGCCTGCCAGAAATGACATCAGGGTTATAGGGGGATCGCCACAGGGATCCCCGCCTCTAGGAGCACTGAGGCCCAAGCCCCCCATCTGGGCAAATGGACAGAAGCAACTCCATCACAGATCCCTTTAAAAGATACCCTATTTCTGAAGGGGAGGGTGAGGGTACAACGCCAGCTCCAACCAAGAATAAGGTTGCGCAATGCCTAAACCGCCAAAGTTGCAACGATTGCTATAGGTTAGGCCAAACCTCCAGGTCATAGCCAATTTGCCTGGCAGGGAAATTCCTACCCGGTCCCACAAATACGGCGACCACTGCAGCCATAGCATAGGTCAATTCAATGCGTAAATGCAAAAATTGCTGGAGTGGGTGGGTGGGTTGATCTGACAAAGAAGAGCTGGGGGGGGCTGTCGTGGGCTGTTTTATATCCCCTAGGAGCTGACCTGAAAGAAGCCTGATTGTTCCCTCAAGCTGCCCCAAAGAGCCCAACCTTCCACACCAGACTGACATTGGCCAATTCAGCTGGCTGACACTGAGCAGGATTTCAACCCAGGAGTGCGAGCCAAAGATCAGACCGCAATGCCCAGCCTTGCATTGTCGGTGGGAGAGGAGGCGCTGGCCGTCCCACAAGGCCACCACACCACTAAAAGGGGGTAAGCAGACTTGGGAGCTCTAACATAAAATAGTAATGAAGTATTATAGAATAATTTTATATGAAAAAATACCTACCATGCAACAGTTGGATATCAGGTCAAGGAAGAACAATCTAACATTACAAGATGGCTGTGTACATACAATACCTTAAAACACACACTCGTTCCTGCAAAGAATTCTGTGCATTATAGTTTACTCCTCACAGTTCCCAGCAACTTTTTATCAAAACTACAGTGCCCAGAATTCTTTCAGGGCAAAGAACGTGGTATGAATGTGTTTTAAATGTGTCTTGTGTACACAGTCAAAATCACCGCAGAAACAGAAAATAGTTAGTTGCATATATTGGCATCCGAAATAAATGCCAGATCAAGGATAACACATTTGGATAGTTTATAGTGGAATTTTTACCCTTCAGTTAAAAGTAATCACTTTACAATATAATACCACGTGGCCACTCTAAAAACAGTGCACTTGTGATGATAGTTGACTTCATAAAACGACTTCAGCAGCAAATGCCAGTAGGCAGAAAATATAAGAAAAAAGATGTCTCACATGAGCCACTAAAATAACTTTCTCTCCTCCTGCTTTATATCCTCCTCCCCCGTTTTTAAGGTCAGACAACATTTATTCACACTCCTGATTACAGCCTGTTGTTTTTAGTCAAATTTAACCCACTGACGTAGAAATTTGGAATCTGCAAATTCTGGTGCATCTTAATTATATTTCCTCTTTGCTGCTGTTTTGGCTTCTGTTTTACTATGGTTTGATTTCTGTTTTAGTCTGACTACGAATAACATTAGCTTGTCTATAAAGTATAGCTATGGGCTGATAAATAACATATTGCTTATTGCATATTTAGAGTCACGTGTATAGCTACTGCTTTTTTGTCTCCTTCCTTGGCCATTTCATTCATTGTATGTGCATAGAATTGGATTTGTTCAGTTTCATTGTTATTATTATTATTATTATTATTATTATTATTATTATTATTATTATTAAAAGCTTGAGAAATGTGGTCATGGTTGTGTCACAGCATTTGGAGGCCTAATGCACAACAAACAGTGTGTCGGTGTTTGTTCCTTATGTCTGATCGTAGGATGTTGACTATCTCACATTAGGGCAAGCAGAAGCACAGCCGCAACCATCTTAGATGGATCACAGAATCATATTATTGGTCTCTAAGGTGCCATAACATTTTCTGTTACCTTACACTTTCCAAGCTAGCCTTTCCAATTGATTTTATGATATATATATATTAGAAGGCCATGGAATTGGAGCACATGGGACTGGCTGCAGTGCACTTTGCCCATCTAAAATGATGTAGCGAAACTAAAAGTATGAATAGTAATGCACAACCTTGTAATGTTTATAAAATATTTCTTTGGGGACAGTGTTACAAATCTGTAAATAGGCCTAAAAGCTATGCTTTATAAATATTCAGCTCTTGCAAATGAAGGCTTTCTCCCAAAGGCTGTTGCATGTAGTTTTAATGCCATCTTACCACTATGCACTTTCCATTTCCAGTCCCTGATGATTAGATGCTCATTTCCTTGCTGTGCTCAGGGTGACCTTTATTTCACGCACAGCTCAAAGTTGAGAGATGAGAAGCACCTATGTCGTTGTTTCTGCGCACCTCCCAGCTTTAAATTTCTGAAGTCTAGGTATTTCTGCCGTGACAAGCAAGCCTTTCAGACAGGATCATATTCTCCTTGGCAGTCCCCTCTGACATTACGGGCTATCTCTTTATGATACCCAGAGCTGGGTTTCAGAATCAGAACTATTAAATGGAGCATTTAATAAATAAGAAGACCACCAAGACAGCCCTTGGGACATTTCCTCATCTTGGCTGTTTAACCTTTCATCAACTGCTTAGAATTTTCCATCAGCCATACATCAGGAATCAAAAAGATACTCCAGCGCTTAGTAGCCCCCATAGACCCACAAGCCATTCTTAGATATTTTTAGTCCATTCATTTATTTCACTGGTCTGCTTGCATTCATGCAGCAGTCCTGAATAAGTACTGGAGTGGTATTTCTACTATGGCATAAGCTCCTCAAACTGATCATCTAACTGGGTGCTTCTGAATCTTTGCCATAGTGAGCCTCAACGGATTAAGAAAACCTTTATTCACTTCTTTCCAAAGGGAATGCAAAATGTTTGAAGGTTTCCTGCACTCTCTCAAAGCTCTCTACAGATGTGACAGAATAAAAGGAATTGCAAACACACACACACACAAAAACCAAAACCTGGCAATCCATACAAGTCTCTTGACCAACAATCCTTTCACAATGGATGCAAGCAACTCTATTTGTGCCAAGAGGCTCTCATTAGGGATAGGCAAATTCCCTGATTTTACTTTCTCATTTTTCTAGTCTTAAGCTCGATTTATCACATTTCTCTGTCGGGTTTGCAATTAAAAAAAAAACCACATTGTGAAAATCCACCCATATTTCAGTGCACATTTCCCCTCATACACATACACACACATATTTGTATGCAACTTTGCATAATATGCACACTTTTGCCAGCCATTTTCTGTCATATAATGCATGTTGTATGTTACTGTATATTGATGGGAATGTGGAGTTGGAAGTCATCTATTGGTGAAGGCATCCAGTTGTGTTGCTGCAGATGCAGCATGCCGTTTCTGAGCTCCTCCTAGCAGTCATCTATTACATTTCATTTTTAATCTGTACCGCTTTTCTATCTACTTGTGGTCAGGGTGGTTGACAACCCATAATAAATGTCGGAGTATACAAGAGCCATATTACCATCCTATGTAGAATGGCCATTCAAAATGTAACTAAAAATAATTTAACCAAAATCAAGAAACCATTTAGAATAAAGAGGCACAAGATAACACCAGCAAATGATTAAATAATGAAACAAAGCCATCCCCATCTGTTACAACAGATCCATTACAAACAACCAAGACAACAGAAGCAAAAAAAAAATGCAGTCCACAAAATGCCAGAGACCACACCAAAAGAACAAATAAGCAGCTAGATGACGTCTCTGTGTAAATAACTAGAAATGTACTGAATCCATGAAACATTTCTTGTTATCTGCATTCATCCTTTGTAGTTTCATTTCCATAACTGTGATGTTTTGTTGATATTTTATAGGAGGGTGATTAGCCCATTGTTGCACTGGGGAGAAAGGGGCATCTGAGGCACAACAACCCAAAGCCCCGAGGTCCTCAATGGAATTGTTTAATGGGATTTTAAAAGTAGTCAGTAAATAAATTTTAATGCTTAGATGTATGATATAAATCGCGGTTGATTCCAGGGTCAAATTATAATGTCTGTGAGTCAATTGTGATGGAGTTCCTTGGAAGGAGCCCAAAGTGTGGAGACTCAATCTACATCTTATTACCGCCTGTATCAACACGATCATCTTGTAGAGTCTGAAACCATTTCTAGGGTTTTTTTCCCCTTCACATATAATTGCAGTGTATATAATGTCATATTCTTCACGAGATACTGTATAAAAGCTATAAAATGGATATTAAAATTTCCAGATTTTAATAGAAATACTCCATAACAGAAGTATCTCCTTTTTTAATTTAGCTTGCGAGGCTTCAGTTCAGTAAATCTCTGCTTATTCAAGATGTCATTCTCTGTCCTATGATAGGTTTCATTGGTAAATAAAAGCGGGGGATGCTAATGTCTCAATCATCCTGTTTTTCTTAATGGCAAATAATGACTCAGTTTTGAAAGAAGCCGAGACTCAGATGCTGTCATTGTGGGGTAATCATCCGACTGATTGCTTTACTCAAATAGCCTTTACAAATGGTGAATCCTTAATTAAGACAATGGGGCAGTGGCCAGATTTTTTAAAATTGTGATGAAATACCGTATATATGGGTTAAATACAGGCGCAGTCCTTCAAGCACACCCACTGAACCCAATGGGATTTACCGTAAGTACTGACGTTAGTCATGACTTTGTCAGTGTGCCTCAACTCACAAATCAAGCAGGACTGAAACCCTCCGCATTAGCTGAATGCTAAAGTAAGTAGGACAACCCACCTGCCAAGGTTGGTCCACAGGGAGTGTTAAGTATAATTGATTTAATTCACACTGAAATGAAAATATAGATGTATTAATGAAGATTTGAAATGGGAAATGGCTAAATGCGCATTGCTAACATTCAGACTTTTCCACAGTGGACCCTGAGCTCTTGCTGAGTTGATAATTAACTAACTGATTGTTGTTCTCTGGTAGCTAACACATGGGTATTGTAACCTTAGATCATGTGATGAAGGAATTGCGTTGCAAATCTCCATTTTGAAAGGAAGCTACCTTTAGTTTCTGTCTCCCAAACTCCATGGAGTGAGGATGTAAATGAAGCTCTCCTGAATGAAGAGTAAACAGCCTAAGGCCAATGGAGGCTGGAATGCAGGCTGTGGAGAGAGAGAGAGAGACCTTTGCTTATAGGTCTGTTTGGATTGTTTCATATTTTGCAAGTTGCTGAGCCTGTGCTGGACAGCACAAGATATTGTATGGATATTTATGTTTTGTTTGGAAGAGTTATGCCAGTAAAAGTTTGAATAATATTTTCATGGGCATGGACAATGATTCTTTTTCAAAAGGAGTCAGTTATTATGCTTCCAGTCACTTCAAATTGTGCAATATTAAAATCTGCAACAGGGAGGGGCAGGGCCAACAAGGTTTCCCATTAAGCATGACAAACTCTTGGTGCACTCTGCCTCTCTTCCTGTGTCACAGGGTAATATAAATCTGTTCCCCAACAGGGGCTAGTTGGCTGCTGCTTTAAAGCACCCATTCCAGTGCCATACATGGGCTCCATCCCCCTAGTACTCCTTGTCATGTGACAAATATCTTTGAGAGCAGAAGCAGTAAAGTGTAGAAAGTGTTGGAAAAATGCTGAAAAGTGCAGACACATTCAGCTAGCTGACTTATTCTCACTCATCCTCTAGATCAGGCATGTCAAACCTGCGGCCCTCCAGATGTTTTGGCCTACAACTCCCATGATCCCTAGCTAGCAGGACCAGTGGTTGGGGAAGATGGGAATTGTAGTCCAAAACATCTGGAGGGCCGCAAGTTTGACATGCCTGCTCTAGATGACTCATTCCTTGTACAAATATTGTATCAATTACACGAAGATACACTGGAGCAAGGAAGGATAAATACAATGAGCTCAGTGTGCTTCTGTAGTCTAGTCCAGTGTTTCCCAACCAGTGTGCCTCCAGATGTTTTGGGACTACAACTCCCATCATCCCTAGCTAGCAAGACCAGTGGTCAGGAATGATGGGAGTTGTAGTCCCAAAACATCTGGAGGCACACTGGTTGGGAAACACTGGTCTAGTCTAACGATCTTCTGTTTTACCTTGCTCTCCTACATTATGTGTTTGTAAAGAAGTATGTTTGCCATCAATAAAGTTTTGTTCATTTACTGTGAAAACCCTGCGTTTTGACTTTGCTCCGCAAAACTCTTCGCTATATGAAAGTGAAGTCTGATGTCAGTAAGCCTGCAAAGGTTCCTGCCAGCAGCCGGAGTTGCAAGGGTGAGCAGCAGAATTAGGAATGAGAAGTCCCATTCCTCCAGCAGTGTGGGTGGATGCTAAGACTGAACTAAAATGCAAGGTGGGCAGCTTCTGGTTGAGACACAAAATGAGGGTTAATCAAATTCGGAGCATGTCCCAGCAGCAAGCCTGGACTGATAAATGCCTACCTCACAGGCACAAAGTAGGACACCGGCTAAAAATAAATTTTGTTATCAATTACAAATGGAGTGAGAATGTCAGGGTAGGGGCGTTTGACTCATAATAAAAGCAAGTATTATGAGTAGTGAAAATACATATTACAAGACTGTTATCTGTGAACTTCGTCAGCATCACTTGAGGAGAAGAAAAAGCATGGAAACAGCAGCTCACTGGTACAGTGAACATCAACAAGCCAACATGCAAAAGAAAGGGGGTACATTTGGGGGAACACGTCAAGCCCCTGAAATGCCCCTTTCCAATCAAAAGCTCTCTCTGAAGAACATTCAGTTCATCCGTACCAAATGCATTAGGAATATCCCACCAACAACAGGCAAAAGCAGTGGCTCAGATGCACAACTAGTAAACGCCAGTAGTTATGCATCCAGCATCATAAGGCCAATTCTGTGGAAACCGGTCGCAGATGGGATTAGACAGGTTCCCCTCCCTGCTGACCTTCAGGCATGTGACAACGGCCTTTCTATTTCAGCAGGCATTTGAATGAAGTCTTCTGTTTTAATGATTACTTTAAACTGGCCTTATCCATTCTGTACTTTTTCATTTTTATGTACACTGCTTAGAAACTTTGGTTGTTGTTGTTGTTGTTTAGTCGTTTAGTCGTGTCCGACTCTTCGTGACCCCATGGACCAGAGCACACCAGGCACTCCTGTCTTGCACTGCCTCCCGCAGTTTGGTCAAACTCATGTTTGTACCTTCAAGAACACTGTCCAGCCATCTCATCCTCTGTCGTCCCCTTCTCCTTCTGCCCTCTATCTTTCCCAACATCAGGGTCTTTTCCAGGGAGTCTTCTCTTCTCATGAGGTGGCCAAAGTATTGGAGCCTCAGCTTCACGATCTGTCCTTCCAGTGAGCACTCAGGGCTGATTTCCTTCAGAATAGATAGATTTGATCTTCTTGCAGTCCATGGGACTCTCAAGAGTCTCCTCCAGCACCATAATTCAAAAGCATCAATTCTTTGGCAATCAGCCTTTTTTATGGTCCAGCTCTCACTTCCATACATCACTACTGGGAAAACCATAGCTTTAACTATACGGACATTTGTCGGCAAGGTGATTTCTCTGCTTTTTAAGATGTTGTCTAGGTTTGTCATAGCTTTTCTCCCAAGAAGCAGGCGTCTTTTAATTTCGTGACTACTGTCACCATCTGCAGTGACAGCAGCTCTTGTTGAAATTAAGAGCTATATAAAGCATACTGTATCCCACAAGTGTCCCAGAAAAAATGGGACACCCCGTTTCCCGCGCAAGAGCCACAGTGACCATTTTGGGTGCTGTGATCTCATGATTTTGTGCCAAGAACTCGCTCTGAGGAAAGCTTGTCTTTTAGGCTCCATGATCTCGTGCATATCACGTGACTCACAAGGGAGCACACGTAGGAAGATGCACGTCCCAGTTTGGGGAGTCAATATGTTGAAGGGTATGTATGAATAGCTTAAATTAATTAAATTAATAAACAAGGCATACATCTCTAGGTATTTGCTGGATAACTTCCCTGGGGTGGTGACTGAGATATGTGCGGTATTTTTCAGCTTTAATTTTTTTAAAAATAAATAAATTAGAACTATGCAAGAAGTTCCAATCATTCTTGAGAGAACTGCATGCCTTAAAATGTTATGGATGCACAGCTCTCCATGTTTCCTGTCTGGTCATTTATTTTTAAAGAGTCCTGCTAGAATTTATAGAAACATTTGAAACTCATCAGACCGATCTCCCGTCACAGTGGAGCTATGAGCATATTGTGGCCTTTCCTTGCTCCAAGGATGATCAAAGGAATGTGTGAACTGGGAAGATGTGTTGTTGATGTTTTCGCATTCAGGCTTCAGGCCACCTGCTGAGACCAAATGATGCCTTCAAGGAAGACCCCAATTTATCCCCCCCCCCAAAGTTCTGCAGGAGCAATACAGAGATTGCAGGAGAAAAATTAGTCAATGTAGCAGGTTTTGTTTCCTGCTGAAATCTCTCTAAATATATTATTGGAGGGGGGATTAACTGTGACCACAGGAATCCGGTTTATTATTTGGCTCTTTGTCAATATTTAGCATATGGTGTTTGCTGAAGTTCTTGTACTATTCTGTTCCACTCTTTCTGTCTTTCTTTCTTTCTTTCTTTCTTTCTTTCTTTCTTTCTTTCTTTCTTTCTGATTAGCACATAATCCCGATTGCTACGAAGATTGAATTTTATCTCAACCCGCCATTCCCAGGGAAGCTTCCCATTAAATACGGCATAAAAATCTACCTCTACCACAGTAGTGTTTTATCTTCAAGTAGTGGTCATAGCTGCCAAGTTATCCCTTTTTTAAAGGGATTTTCCATTATGCTGAATAGGCTTCCTCGTGAGAAAAGGGAAAACTTGGCAGCTATGGTAGTGGTGTCTTTAATCAAGAGGTCTGTAGCATTTCATGATACAGACTATATATAACCAAACATGTGCAGGAAGGTGTATAACAGGCAGACCTATAGATAGGTTGTGACTGAAAGGGATATAAATAAGTATGTACAGCTTGATGAAATTGAGTTTCTGGGGGTTTCTTGATTAAAGGTGAAGGTATAATGTTTGTCTAGTCGTGAGACGGGATGGGGAGCACTCCCACTGCATTTAATTCGCATGTCTTGAGCACGATAGACATATGAGGCTGCCTTATAATAAGTCAATCTGCACCATTATTATTGCCTTTCTGCCCTTCCTACCAATAAGATGTTAGGAACTGACTTGAACCTCAAATCGTTGCATGCAATGCAAGTGTGCTATTATTGAGCTCTGGCCCACCACTTTATCTCATGTCAAATTCTACAGGAAATGGTGGTAGAAGCTGGCTGTAGGCAGCAATCCTTGTAATTAACCAGCATAATTCACAGCAGCGAAATATGGCAAAGCATTCTGATGCATTTTTAATTCAGAGTACACACAGGGAGCTATTCATTTTCACCAGTAAATCACACTTATTTTATTGCTAGTAAGTACCATTATAGAGGGACGTGGGTGGCGCTGCGGGTTAAACCACAGAGCCTAGGGCTTGCCGATCAGAAGGTTGGCGGTTCGCATCCCCGTGA
The DNA here is from genome assembly GCF_963506605.1 of Zootoca vivipara. Lineage (NCBI taxonomy): Eukaryota > Metazoa > Chordata > Lepidosauria > Squamata > Lacertidae > Zootoca > Zootoca vivipara. The sequence goes on along the minus strand of NC_083277.1, from coordinate 33,267,777 downwards.
CGGGGTGAGCTCCCGTTGCTCAGTCCCAGCTCCTGCCAACCTAGCAGTTCGAAAGCACCTCAAAGTGCAAGTAGATAAAAAGGTACCACTCCGGCGGGAAGGTAAATGGCGATTCCGTGCGCTGCTCGGCCAATAACGCAAGATGAGCGTCGCAACCCCAGAGTCGGTCACAACTGGACCTAATGGTCAGGGTCCCTTTACCTTTACCATTATAGAAACGTAGATCTTAAACATGTTACAGCTGCAAAGCTCCCCAGCTCCCTTTACCAGGCATGTTACTGAGCCTGTACTGTTTGTGCCATTTCATGAGCCAAGAATATAAAGCTGATGGGAACTACAGGCCCCATCAGCCCCAGACAGCATGGCCCAATGGTTAGGGGTGATGGGAAATGTAGTCCAGCAACATCTGGAAGGCCACAGCTTCACCATCCTGAGTTTAAAGCAGGTGTGAAGAACTTTAGGGGATGAGGTTCTCCAGGATGTGTGAGTGTGTGTAGAAACCTGTGTTTGATTCTGGCCTCACCCACCACTGTCATGTGGCCCTCGGAATGTTGCCCAGAAGAGAATGTGGCCGTTGGACTAGAAAAGCTTCCCCATCCCTGCCTTATAGCAAACTACATCTAAACTGCTGTGGCATGTAAAGGAAGGTAGTGTTTTCCTCACATATATTGAAGTTTCATCTGATATCTGCAACTACACAAATCGGATAATTGGATGTCCCTGTCATCATAGTTCACTTTAAATATTCTTAATAACAGAGGAGCAGATGCAAATATTTACTCTCCCCAGGAGAAGGGCGAAATGATACTCACAGATTTTAAGTTTTCTCATTCATGACAGGCAACGAAATGAAAGGGATGCAACACATTTCCAGGTGAAGCTGGGAATTTGATGGCTTTTGCAGTCATTTCCCCCAAAAAGGACTGTTTTGTTCTTTATCATTTGCAGCCTGGCAAATAACTCTTCATTGTCATTGCTTCATCTTATGGTGGCTGAGCAGCTGATCATTAAAATAGAATGACATTATCGAGGTCTCTTTGGAAACACCAAAGATGGCTTGTTTGAAACACATGGTAGGTATAAAGGATTACAATAGTACTTTCTTGGTGGCAATGGTTTTTCTTTCTTTCTCCTGTATAATATATCCTTTCTGGCTGATTCCCAATGGTGGACCACTGAGGTTGAATTGAACAGAAATGCCTGTTGAACACACACACACTCATTTATGACCACATTGCAAAGCTTGGCACAGACCACCTCCACTTATGTGACCAGCTTTCATCTGATTCCAAGACTGGCCCTTCTATGCCAGCAGGGTCAAGTAATAGGCTTCCAATAGCACCATAAGGGCATGTTAGATGTAGTCGGGAATTGGTATCAGAATAAGAACACCAGAACATAGGAAGAGCTTGCTGGTTCAGACCACTGGCTCATCAAGTCCAGCATCCTGTTCTCATTGGAGCCAACCAGATGCATATGGGACCTTAGCACAACAACCTTGCCCCTTCCTGTAGTTCCAGCAACTGGTATTCAAAAGCCCACTGGCTCCAATAATGAAGGTAGAACATATCCATCAGCGTGAGTAGCCAGTGATAACCTATGAATTTGTCCAACCCTCTTTTAAAGCCATCCAAGTTGGTGGCCAACACTGCTTCATGTTGGATTGAATCATTGGCGGAGGAACGGGGTGTGTGGAGACAGCGGACCGCCCCCGGTACTACTACTCCGGTAGGGTGACATCGCGGTGCCCCCCGGATACACACCATGCACCCCCGCACATGCCGGGCGCCACACCCCCGCAGGGGGTGTACCATGCCCCTGCGGGCAGTGTACCACACCCTCATGGGTGGGGTACCACGCCCCCGGGGTGTGCACTACACCCCTGCCTGCTCTCCACCCCCGGTAGCAGAGCATGCAGCTTCGCAGTGAGCGAAGGAGTACTTTCTTATCTCTGTTCAGAATCTCCCAACATTCAGCTTCATTAATAGCCATGAGTTCTGGCTCTACGAGAGAGGGACAAAAAACTTTTCTCTATTCAATTTATCGTGCATAATTTAATACACTTCTATCATGTTGCCTCTTACTTGCTTTCTTCTCTAAACTAAAGAGCCTCAAATGCTGTAACCCTTCTGCATAAGAGAGTTGTTCCATCGCCTTGATAATTTGGGTTGCCCTTTTCTGAACCTTACCCAACTCTACAAGATCCTCTTTGAGATAAGGCAAACAGCACTGCGCACAGTATTCCAAGTGCAGCTGCACCATAGATTTGTATAACAGCACTGTGGTGTCACAGGTTTTATTTCCACTTGGTTTCTTAATGATCCCTAGCATGGGACACCTTTTAGAGTACTGACCCTAGCAGTGCTGGAAAGGGCAACATTTGGATTTGCTTGACCTTGTACTGCCTAGCTCCTTTTCTCCACACATTCATTGTTCTGTGACTGTTTATGAAACCCCTCTAATGCCCCATTATCCACCGATCATACACTTGCACCTGCTGGCTATTCATGAGATCAAAGGAACTTGGACTGGGGTGTGTGTGGAGGCATTAAGTTTAGCATTTTGTTTTCATGTTTATGCTTTAACAAAATTTATATTCTGCTTGATAGTAATAAAACCTCAAAGTAGTTTACAGGAAATGTTAAAATTATCAATTAAAAACAAGTAATTAAAAGCATTTAAGTCAGGCATGGAGAATAGTGAAGCACCGGCTTTTACTGTTTTTCAGTGTTTATTATGATTTTAATGATAGCTTTATTACTGATTGATACCGTTATTATTGCTATTTCTATGCAAGTCACCTTGGGCATCCCTGCAAAGATAGCATAAAATTAATGATGATGATAGCGAAAGCAACAACAACGGGTGAGAGGCGACAACTGTAGTATCAGCTAGTTGAGGATTATGAAGGGGCAGTAAAAGCACTTAATTTCCGCTGGATTGTCATTGAACCCACGGCAAAAAAAAATCTAATGCAAATACAGAACATCAGCCATCTAATTTATAGTCACAACTAACCCAGTAGGTCTGCTCACACACCTTAAGTGAGAAATATATTTGCATATCTTGCTTTACCAGAAACTCATGAAACACTTGGAGGCATTTTACAAATGCAATGCTGTAACTAAACTGTTATTGGCTGATTTTGAAAATGTGTTTCCTTCTTGGAAATGTTAACAGACCTGTCCAATAACCCATCCAATGGATCATGCATAATCCAAAAACCAGTCCACTTGATCACCTCTGTGGAGCAGTAAGCCAGGTGTGAAGACTACATAATTGAATCTTTACATCCAATAGAGCCAAAACAAGCTGACCTACCATGTGCTCTTTCCTGTGTTGAAGCTTTAGCACTGAAGTGTAAAGGATTATTAAGTCAATGACATTGGTGGTGTGTGTAAATATACTATGATAATTTATGCTCTGTAGCAAGACGTTTGGCTTTCCAAACATTGGAGGGTTTTTCTAGACATTTTCTCTAGTATTTGCCGCAAGCATGCCACTGGTTCTCTTGGCTTTGACTGCTGCCTCTGCCAAATTCCTTGAATTCCTTTCATGTTGTGGGAGGGTGTGTGTTGCAGTGTGATAGAGAAAACCCCAGCTCAGCCTGTATAGATCGGCTCCCAATGTGAGTGAGCAGCACGTAGGCTCAGCCCTTAACTGGAGGACTGTGGTTTCCATGATGCCATGGGCATAATATTGTATTTTCTGGTTGTGTGTCCCTTCCCAGATTCAGTACATGTTGTGTACAGTGGCTATAGTGGTCCAAGTGTGCATATAGGATTACACTGCTATACCGTATATGAAAGATCTTTTAATGCAATTTATTTTTGCAGAGAGTCTTTAAATTTTCTACTTAGTGTGAAGAAGAAGAAGAAGAAGAAGAAGAAGAAGAAGAAGAAGAAGAAGAAGAAGAAGAAGACATAATCAGACTTATACTATGCCCTTGCTTTCACACAGCAGTATAGTTAATGCATATTTTGTAAATTATCTGGCTCACATCTGGATACTGCCACATTGCTAGCTTTAATATTCGGAGCTCCTCTGATCTGAAATCACTGTCTGGCAGATTTCTTTTGATCCAACACACCATTGTAGGAAATTTTGCTAGAATCTTTCTGGCACTTCTCAGGGGGAAACCTGCTGTCAAACAGCAAACACATGTCACATGGAATACGTCATTTTGAAGCCTAACCCTCTCCTAGCTTTTCATCATTGCCACTTCCATATCCTTTCCACATTCCAACTGCACATATCCCGTTTCCTTTGTATATACTTTAGTTTCCTTTGTATTATTGTCATGCATTTTCTTATTTAATTAGATGCTTTCCCAAAGAAACCCCGTGAGAGGTAAACTTTCAGTAGTTTCTGGGACTGACTTTGTTCATTTGTGGGATAACATTTGCAACAACATTCCTAGATATCCTTTTAGCAGAAGAGAGTCTTCTCAAATAAACAAAGTTATTTAAAAAGTGTTCCTTATGCTTCATAATGAATGAAGTGATGATGCTGTATAGCTATACAGCCTTTCATCTACTATTGGGTCTTACTTTACTTTACTTTTCTATTTAACTATCTATTTCTCCAGGAGTTTTTTCCCCCCTTAATGAAACTTGGGACATCCAATCCTTCCTCTTATTTTTCTCATTCCTCCTTCCCATTCTTAGCATTTGGTGTCCTTTCTCAATGCCATCCCATCTGATCTTCCTTCTAATCTTTGAAATAAAATCCTATTTCACCACCATCAATCTTGGAAGGTTCCCATAAATATCTGTATACCTCATTCCCGGAATTCAGTTAAGCACTGGCTTAATCAGAATCACAGAACAAGATGCCCTTGTACGCTGGAACGAATAGAGGTTCCCACACCCTAATTTTCACAAACCTCTACTCAGTATCTTTTCGGTACATGAAATCTATCCAAACTCTTGAGGATGGTGTGCTAGAGAGAAAAAGTTAATGAACCAGCTGAGCGCCTAACTCATTCTTTTTAATTTTGAACCTGTAATGATAAAGTTGCAAGAACAGTTGAAAGAGTTTTCCTTGGCATCTTATTTGAGACTTGTCAGCTACAAAACAGCAGATATCTTCTACCTGTGGAGCACTGGGTAAGTGAAGTCTTCTTGATTCTCATAAAATCACTGCAGGGAGATTTTAATCATGTATTTTGTAAACCTAGGGAGGGAAAGCGTTCCCTTATTGCCTTTGGAATTAGTGCACTAGCTTTGAAGATAGCCTTTAGTGTAGAAATTACCTCACTTTTGCTGCAGTACAACGCGTATTTTACGTCTGGGTCAGAAAGGGAATTGATCAGACAACATCAATGCTGAAGTTCTAATGGCAGGATCATTTGTAAACTATGTTGAGGTTGCTGTTGTTTACAATCAAGCAGTGTATAAATTTTATGAAATAAAAGGAGTTGGGAATCATTGAGAACTCTTACTTTAGAACATATTAATTCAACATCACTGAATGTACAATAATGCAAAATAAAAAATCTAGTACTTCATGCTATTGCAAACTTGCACAACTTGTTTATATTCTTAAAGAAATTGAATCATTGTCTGTGGATGTGCACTATATCACAGAACTTGTCAGAATTTCCTATCTCTGTTAACCCTGTTCATTTGAGAATGCCAAGGGATACCAGTTCTAGATGAATGTATGCAAAAATAGAGTTAATTGCTAAATTTGCTTATTTCTCTCCCCTATCTCTCTCCATGGTGTCATGTGGCAGCTGTTGCTGCTATATAAATCCTCCACATTTGTGTTGGAGGGCCATCTCCCAATAACTGGATTTTCACCTTTAGACATCACAAATGTGTTTTTTAAATAGTAACAGCACATTTGGGAGAAAGGTCTGCTGAAAATAGATTGGTATCTGTGGTTTAGAACCTCATGCTGTTGACACCAGATTCTACTGCTACCAGCAATAGGGCAACAATTTAGGCCCAGTTTCCAGAGACTCATATTTTCTTAGCAGAGGAAACTCTGAATACATCTGTGAACCGAAATGGTAAATATTTAGAAAACCTATATCAGTGTATATTATCAAGTCACCTAGCACTGTGGAATTTAGACTGTTTGTGCCCTTGCCACCATAAGTTTGCAAACAAGCAGACATGAATTTAAACTAGCTTCTTGTTGTTGTTTAGTCGTTTAGTCGTGTCCGACTCTTCGTGACCCCATGGACCATAGCACGCCAGGCACTCCTGTCTTGCACTGCCTCCCACAGTTTGGTCAAACTCATGTTCGTAGCTTCGAGAACACTGTCCAACCATCTTGTCCTCTGTGCCCTCAATCTTTCCCAACATCAGGGTCTTTTCCAGGGAGTCTTCTCTTCTCTTCTCATGAGGTGGCCAAAGTATTGGAGCCTCAGCTTCACGATCTGTCCTTCCAGTGAGCACTCAGGGCTGATTTCCTTAAGAATGGATAAGTTTGATCTTCTTGCAGTCCATGGGACTCTCAAGAGTCTCCTCCAGCACCATAATTCAAAAGCATCAATTCTTCGGCAACCAGCCTTCTTTATGGTCCAGCTCTCACTTCCATACATTACTACTGGGAAAACCATAGCTTTAACTATATGGACCTTTGTTTCTAGTCCTTATTTCTGTACAAATCGACTTAAAAATATATATCTGTGCAGTTAGTAGAAAGTGTGTGGGTAAATGATCATGCCTTCTATTTGTCAGCGGATGAGGCTTATGAGCTCTGAATGGGTACTTCCCTCTGGCAAGCAGAAGAATGAGAAATCAACAAACAAATGCAAATTTGGTTTCACATGCTTTCCTAATTAATTGGGCTTACAAAATTGGATTTTCTCAAGAGAATTTGATTTTTTGTTTGGTTTTGCCTTGGTTGTTGCATGCAAATATAAAAAGCTTATTTTTAAAAAATATATATAAAAAGCATATTTTATTCCCCAAATACCTGAATTTATAATATAGATGCTGCCTTCTACTGACTCATCTAGCTTAGTATTGTCTACACTGACTGGCAGCAGCTCCCCGGGATTTCAGACAGGATTCTCTCCCAGCCCAACCTGGAAATGCCAGAGATTAACCTGGGACCTTCTAGGTGCAGAGCAGATTCTCTGGCACTGAGCTATGGCCCTTCGCCAGTGTTTCTCAACCAGTGTGCCTCCAGATGTTTTGGGACTACAACTCCCATCATCCCTAGCTAGCAAGACCAGTGGTCAGGAATGATGGGAGTTGTAGTCCCAAAACATCTGGAGGCACACTGGTTGAGAAACACTGCCCTTCACCATATTCAGTTAGCTAAAATGCAGTTCTGGTGCAACAGAGACCTATGAGCAGCTCCTCACTTATAAAGATCCTTTTGCAAGCAACATGTAGGCCTCAACGGGCAAGGCCTAGTGCAAGGATGCAATGTCAGGGGCAGAGCAAGCTTTGTGGCCCTGCTCCAGCTTCACCATTGGACTGCTCCATGTGGGTTGTGCATGAATAAGGGCTTGTGTCTTTTCCCAAAGCTACTTTGGCAGTTAAGGGCTAGGTGGGCAGTCTCCGGTTTCTAAACTCTGTGGCAGGACAAGCTTTTACAGCCTGAGGGACGTGTTCTCTTGTCAACAACTTCCCAGAGGCTGCATACTAGGGGTGGGTCTGTCCAAAAAAAATCACACACACACACCCCATCCAGGCAAGCAAGATACCTTCTCACAGTTCAAGGGCACATTACAGACAGAGGAGATCACAGGGCAGGGCTGGTGTCCTATCACTCAACCGTGCCCAAAATGGCCGTCGTGCTTTCACAGGGGGCGAAATTGGATGTCTAGGTTTTTCTGGGACAGTTGAGAGATATGCTATGGCCATTTCTGGATCGGGATAACTTGACCACAGTTGTCCATGCATTGGTAACTTCACAGTTGGACTACTCTAATGTAATATATGTGGGGTTATGCTTAGGGTTGATCCAGGGGCTGCAGAGTGCAGTGGCTAGATTGCTTGTGGGAGCAAACTACCACCGGCATATAACACCTTGCTTTCAGGATTTGCCCTGGTTGTCAGTATGCTACTGGCATGAACATATACAGCTTGGGACCAGGTTACTTGAGAGATTGCTGCCTTATCCTTTATACACCCTGTGGTCTGTGGGAGAGTCTATCATGCATGTTCCTGAGGACCTCAGAAGCCTGCTCTACAGTCACTTAGAGCAGGGCTTTTAGTGCCGCTGCCCCTGTGGGACAACATTCATCTCAAGGTACAAGCACCCACTTCCCTAGCTGTTTAAATGGGCCTTTACCACAGTTTTCAGTTTGGTTTTAAATGTAACTTTTTCTCCTCATGTTTTATGTGTGAATCACCTTGAGAAGATGATTTACACATAAAGATTTAGAAGGCAGTTAATAAATCAGTAATAATGATAATGATAACGTACTGTAGGAAGGGTAAGCATGTTGCAGTTGCATTTTATTTTATTTTTTAACTGCCTCAGCATAGAAGTGCTGAGGATGAAATTTCAGATGTGATTGGGAATTCTCACATTTCACATGATCTCATCAAGCAACGCACCAGATAGGAGGAAGCTCTGAAGAAGGGTGGTGCTGTGTGTTAAATGAGGAAAGACTTTCACAGCTGCATTCCTCATGGCCCTTGTAGAAGTATTACGAGTATTCTGGGGTTTAGACAACCAGGCTCCCTTAACAATCTTAGACTTTCTTCTGGGATTAGATATCCTAGCAAAGCCTTCTGTGCCTTCTCTTGTAGCACAAGGAATGTGTTGCCAAATACAGCAAAAATGTGCAAAGTCCTAAAGAAGAACTATAATTTTGGATTCATGCAAGTAACATAGACAGAAAAAGTGACTGACCATTCCAAGTTCCTCTACCCAAATTTCTCACTATTTAGGCATTATCTCTCTCTCTCTCTCTCTCTCTCTCTCTCTCTCTCTCTCTCTCCCTCTCTCCTAATAATAATAATAATAATAATAATAATAATAATAATGTATACCCTGCCCACATCTGGCTGGGTTTCCCCAGCCACCCTGGGCGGCTTCCAACAAAAGATTTAAAATTCCTTAAAACTTCCCTAAACAGGGCTGCCTTCTGATGTCTTCTAAATGTCAGATAGTTGTTTATTTCTTTGACATCTGATGGGAGGACGTTCCACAGGGCAGGTGCCACTACCAAGAAGGCCCTCTGCCTGGTTCTCTGTAACCTCACTTCTTGCAATGAGGAAACCGCCAGAAGGCCGTCAGCGCTGGACCTCAGTGTCCAGATTGAACAGTTGGGGTGGAGACGCTCCTTCAAGTACACACACACACACACACACACACACACACACACACCATAAAAATACAAAGAGACCATCCTCCTGGAGAATTATATGGAGAAAAAGATAGCTGCTCTCATTTACCTATGGGAGCAGACATCTTTTCCCATAAAACATCCCCAGTAGCCTTGGGAGGAGACTGTATAGAAAATTATGGCTTTACCATGTACAGCTAGGCACTTCTATTCCTTCTGTTTTGAGGTAGCACCTTAATTCAGTATCTGAATTATCAGGCTTTCAGTACACAAATGCATATCTTTAGCCATCTCATCCCTTGCTTTTTCCTGTAAGACCAATTGCCGTTTACCACACCTATCAGCCAATCACCCATTCCCACCACCCTTCTAAGTAATACCCCTCCCCACCCTCTCACTATATATAAGGGTCTGGTGACTTCCGTTTCAGTGTATCTGAAGAAGTGTGCATGCACACGAAAGCTCATACCAATGACAAACTTAGCTGGTCTCTAAGGTGCTACTGGAAGGAATTTTATTTTATTTTATTTCACATATGGAGTTGTTTGCCTTTTTTCAAATGAGTCAAGATTCAAACCCTTCCAAGGCCATGCTATACGTGGGACATAAATATGCTTAGTTTCATAAATAGCAGACCCAAGAATGCCAAACCTAAGGGGGAAAGAAAAAAGGGCTAAGCTATATGTAGCTCATCCCACTCCTGAGCTATTTAAACAACGATTCACTGCAAAGTATCAGCTAAATATGGCAGCAGCGGAATCTGCATTAACCCACACGAAGCAAAGGCATTGAGAGCAAGGAGGAAGACCTAGTCAATTGTTGGCCTTCCACCTTTGGCAAATACAGTCTAAAAACTCAATCTCTGCCATTAAACACACACACAACCAGGTTCATGCAACTCCAGAAGCAATAAATTAACACATATATTTTTTTTAAGTCCCAAATTATATTTAAATGACACAGATCCAATGGAGAAAGTTGTTTCTTTGTCCTAGCTCAAGCAGCTCTCCCACAATTGGTTCAAACTAGTTAGCAGCACCCTTGTTGGGGTGGGGTGGGGATGGAAGCAGTGAAAGGCACATGTCCAGGACCAGATGCTCTCCAGCCAACTGGAACAAGCTAAACCTTAAGTTCTTTGAGATCTATAAACAGGCAGGTTTTCTTGCACCATCACTCAAGGAATAATATGTTCAATGTTTCATACAGGATCCTTGAGATGTGCTGATGACTGGCCAATTTCTCTAGCAAACATAGATTCCAAAATCTTGACAAAGATCCAACAAATTAACTGGAAACTTATACAAGCCATCCTTCAGCCTTTTGGCCTCCCTCCCCGCTCCCATGTCTACTGCACCAATAAACACCCTTTATGCCACACCTAATTCCTGTGTCTTCTCCTCTCATGATGTGGCCAAAGTATTGGAGCCTCAGCTTCAGGATCTGTCCTTCCAGTGAGCACTCAGGGCTGACTGAAAGGACAGATCCTGAAGCTGAGGCTTGAATACTTTGGCCACATCATGAGAAGAGAAGACTCCCTGGAAAAGACCCTGATGTTGGGAAAGATGGAGGGCACAAGGAGAAGGGGACGACAGAGGATGAGATGGTTGGATAGTGTTCTCGAAGCCACCAACATGAGTCTGACCAAACTGCAGGAGGCAGTGGAAGACAGGAGTGCCTGGTGTGCTCTGGTCCATGGGGTCACGAAGAGTCGGACATGACTGAACGACTAAACAACAACAACAACAACAACAACAACAACAACAATTCCTGTGTCAGTCCAAATGGCATTTGCACACAACCCTTCTTAACAAAAGGAACACTCACTTTCTCCCCATTCGTATTGATCTCTGCAAACATTGGTGTGTGCCATTCAATATTCTAATGAGTTGAAATTTTGGCATGGGCAGCACAAACTGGCTTTATCTATACAGATGATGGACTGGACCATGAACTGCCATGTATGCATTAAACTCAGCCCAACGCGTGGTGCTTCAACGCTGTATCTTCCATACAGTAATGGAGTAACAATTCACATCCCCTGTCCTTTTTTAAAGTTGGCAATGTACCCACATGAGTGCAAAGAACAGAAATATTTGGTCAGCTTTTCTTGCGACTTAATGCATCACAGTTGACAGTCAAGTATAATCGTCAAAACACCTTAAACCATGTCCCTTTCCTGTTTTGACTTTCCCTTTGTATTTTTGCTTTGCATGTTACTGTAATTGTGTTGTTCAAAAACTGTAATAAAAATTCCCATCTAAAGAAGTGTGTGGATTATATGCTATCAGTTGGAAGGGAGTGTGTGTTTTTGTTAAAAATAGTAATAATCCCGGTCCGTTACCTACAAAAGCTAAATTTAGCAACAGACCGGATAAAACTTCTTTTGCATTTCAAATAAAAGATTGCCCTATGAGAGACTAAAGGTGATTGCATGGCACTACAAACTGAATCACGGCTAATCCTTGGCTATTCATTTTGCAAATGACAAGTCAATTAAAAAGAGAAATGTAGAAATTCTGTAGACTGGTGATTCACTTTTATTTTCATCTGCTTTTTTTTATTTGTTTCTCTGCTCACAGTGGTGGGAAGAACAAGTTGCATTGCTGGTTTGACTGCTATGAATAATAGCAAGCAGCTGTGCCCCTGTGTCTGAAGCAGATGGGGCCACACGCAGAGACATTTTGACGAGACCTTGCCATGCCTTTTAAAAGTTCTGGAAACAAGAAACCTACATAAGTAACCAGAAATTATAAGTGGCACAGAAAACAATGAAAGAACATTATAAATGTAGAGTGGTGGGTGGTTTTTTTTGGGGGGGGGGGTCACTTTATTCCTCACTGAATTCAGAGGTCAGGCAAGAAACTATGGAAGTACCAGGGAGGGAGTGAATTGCAAAATCTGCTTTAATAATTGAAGATAACCTGTGCAAAGCAATCTCACAACCTATATTTCTGTGCATATGCTCAGGAACTTGTTCTGTTAATTGGGGAAAGACAGAATCACCTGCTATACACATTTTCTATACTGGCACTGCTATCTTTCCAGTCTCCAGAATATATATCTGACCATGAGGAAACCCCTGAATAAATGTAACTCTAGACTAGTCAAATATTCAGTCAACATAAAACCCATCCTTTATGGCCCAGCTAGCCCACTTATGTCTTTGCCAGGCTTTCCCAACATGATGTCCTCCCTATGTTGTTGACTAAGCCTTAGCTAGCACAGTGGGAATTTTAGGCTGCATGCACAGAATACCTTTAAATCACATTTGAAGCATGTATTTCCCCCCTCAAAGAATTATGGGCACCGTGGTATGTCAAGCATTGTTGGGAATTGCAACTCTGTGAGGGGTAAACTACAGTACCCAGAATTCTTAGAGGGAAAGAATATGCTTCAAGTGTGCTTTAAAGGTACAATGTGTACATAGCCTTAGTCCAACAATATATGGAGAGCACTAGATTGGGAAAAGCTAGTCTTTCCTGACAGACTACAGGACTCCCATGATCCCACACAACAGTCTTTGCCAGCCCTGCTGTCTAAAGGGCTTTTCAATGCGGCTTCCAAGGATCGAACACACACAGTAAGTGGTTTTGCGACCAAGCTATAACACTTCTCCTGCTTTACGTTATGATTTGCTCTGAGTCATTCTAAGCAGTTAGAACACTTCCTGAAATCAGGAATACATTTTGGTAAGGGCTGTAAGTCAGTAGCAAAGCATACATTTTGCTTGTGAAAAATCTCAGTCTCAAGCCACGGCATCTCTTGGTAGGGCTCAGAACGACTCCTGCGGGTCATTCTGCTGCAAGTCAGGGTGGGCAACACTGAGCTGGATGACCCAATGATATGGCTAGTCATAAAGAGGGGGTAGGGAACTCATGCCCGCTATTCAATCCCCACATACATCTTCATCTGCAATGCACAGCTAGAGCAGGACGAAGGCAGACCAGTTTGCGTTACAGGTGGGAACAGGTATTTATTTACCTAGCAGTAAATTCCATTGAAGTCAGTGGGGCTTACTTCTGAGTTAGGGATCAGTGTAAATGTCTCTCTCTTAGTTTCCCATTTTTCCAGTCTTTTACGTTCTGTTCTCCACATTTCTGCATCAGTTTGCATTTAAAAAACAAAAGAAAACAAAGCCCTCAACAAAATTAATCAGTATTTCAGTATGGTTTTTTTTCCTAGCATACACACCTGTATGCAATTTTGCCTATATACACACTTTTGTCAAGCAATTTCCCCTAATATAATGCAGTTTTATATGTTATTTTCACTAATATATGCATTTTTATGAACACTTTATTACAGCATATTCCTTTTTTTGCACACATTACTTGGCTGGAGTACTGCAGTGCAAAATTCAAAGAAGTACAAATTCCAAAGGCTGGCTGTGTTTCAGTTCTCAGGTTGTTTCAGAAAGCGCAGTTCAGGTATACTTGTGTTTAAATTCAAACTGAATCTAATTTCTTCCCTCGTCCCTAGAGCAGGATATCTAATCTGTTTTAGGTCATCGAATCTGACCTCTGGAAAGTGTTGTGTCTGTAGCTGTGTCATTTTAGAACCTGGCTTCTTTTACAGTCCTGTGCAAGAACTAATATTGCTAATGCTGCTCAGTGGCTGGGTACTTGGAAATCAAAATGGAGAGGCCTTTTAATAGTCCTTACTTTATGCTGCTGCTGATCGACCATGTGATGGCTAAATCCCTTTCTTCCCAAGCTAAAGTGGCCTCGTATGAGAAAAGTGACTTAAAAGATTTGCTCTGGTGCCTTTCCTAAAACAGGAATGTTAGTTCTAGCCACAGACTCCGGTGGCCCCTTTGACAGATTTATCATTCATCTTCAAAAGCTACTCCCATGTGTGTGATCTCACCAGGCAGCGGAGAAGTGAGGGTGTTTATCATTTTAAAAGATTTAATGAGCAGGAGTGAAAAGCGTTCAGCTTTGCTAACAAATAATTTCATTTACGGGCTGCACCGGTGGTGGCAAACAATCCGGATTTTAAAACCATAATTGACTTTCTATTATAAGCTTCTTGCTAATACACACACAGAGATGTGTACCCACACTGCACTTGCACTACCTTCAACTTACATGAGAGTCGTTGCTTTTCAAAGGCTGAATTGCTGCCTCGCTCGCATTGGTTTTTAATGGCAATGAAGTTCCGTTTTTGCCTTTGGAAATTTCTCCCCGAGGAGCAGGAGGCTGGCGTTGTAATCCTCAGACCGCCTATTCCAGTGTTTCACTGATACAAACAAACTCCATTTGTTCCAGGAAGTTTGAACTCACAGAGAATGCAGACCTTCTGTGTAAACATACAATGGATCAAGCTGCATGTTAGCCAAGTGTGTAAAGGTTACAGGCAGCTTCACCCCTCAACACACACAATCCGTGTTTGCACAGAAACTCTCCAGACAAATCCTTGCACCCAAACCTAGCACAAGAGGGAAAAAATCACTGAGAGAGTATGAAGCCGAGTCAGGGGAACCTGCTGACCACCAGATGTTGATGGACCATGCTACCCACCAACCCTGACCTTTGGCCATGCTGGCTCAGGTGGTGGGAGTCAAACAACATCTGGAGGGCAACAGGTTCTCCATCTCTGGTTTAAAGTATCCCCCTCTGGTGCAGACTGAAGAATCATGCTGGCCCTGTGATAGCTCAGTCAGTAGAGCATGAGACTCTTAATCTCAGGGTCATAAATTCAAGCTCCACATTGGCCAAAATATTCCTGCATTGCAGGAGGTTGGACTAGATCATCCTCGCCTCATGGTCCTTTCCAACTCTACAATTCTATGTTTCCATGCCACCTACCACATCCCAGCATAGGCTATGCATGGATTTCAAGCAAACATTCCAGCGTACCAATGGATACTGCCTCTGTGTCTATGTGTAAATATATCCTAAGATTTCTGAGACCCTTTTATTCATTGTGTCAAGCCCACAAACTTTAATCAGTCAATTAACTTGCCATTTGATGCTATGTGAATTTACTTAAGCCAAAGTCCCCTGAGTCTGATGGTTGCTCTTAATAAGCAACCTGAATCTTTAATTACAACTTTAAATTTTAATATCTGCGACTGATAACAATAAAAGACTCTGAGATTTGGAAGTCATAAAGGGACTCTCACTGCACAGGCTGAGTAGTTATGTTGGTCCCTTCTTTCCTGCACCAAAAGTGATTAAGTTGAAGATTACTTTTTCTTCTTCTTCCACATGGTTACCTTCCAGAATAAAAGCACCAAGGCTTCCTTAGAAAAAGTCTAGATAACACTGAAGCAGATGGTGCTCAGTTGAAGCCAATGTCAGCGCATCTTTTGTATCTTCCGCTGTACTGCTGGCTGCAAAAAAATATTTTAATTCATTGTGATATGTTACTATATGATCTATACCAGGCATCCCCAAACTGCGGCTCTCCAGTGTTTTGGCCTACAACTCCCATGATCCCTAGCTAACAGGACCAGTGGTCAGGGAAGATGGGAATTGTAGTCCAAAACATCTGGAGGGCCGAAGTTTGGGGATGTCTGATCTATACTCCCAAAATTAATTAAATGTTATCATTTTAGTACCTTATTCTGTCTATTTGGTTTGTATCTTGGAGGTCCACTTTCCTTCCTTCCTTCTCTCTAGTTTGGTTTTTTACCCTCCCTTCACTACAAGATCCGAGGGCATGTTTCAGCAGTTTTAAAACAGAATATTAAAATTTGTTATAAATCAATCAATAAATCCTAAAAGTAACATATCTGAAATCTCAAAAATTCCAGGGTAAAGTGATATGTATGTAGCATGTAATGGAAGATATATCATGATGCTGCCAGGGGCACTTCTGTGACAATTATTCCTACTTTAACCTAAATTGCTGTTCCATCTCTCTCTGTTGATATATTCATAACAGATATCAAACCATCTCTCATGCTTCCTGTTTCCAAGTTTCACAGGGATATCTCTTGGTTTAATCCACACTCATATGTTCTGCATTCTTATAATAATTCTAGTTGTTTGAATCAAGGCTCTTGGGAAGCCATAGTCCTTTTTATGATCTTGTGAGACCTGATGTCTTTATTGTAGAAACCTCTTCCTGATTCAGCAAAGGATCTCTGCATGGTTAATCTGGAGATGTATAAATGCATCACAAGCAAATCAGAATGAATCCTCAGTGAAGACCAGACATGAAATGAACTTTTCCAAGCCTTCTTGGAAGCAAAGCCCTGTTCAAATCACCATGAACCAAACTTTCCCCAATTTTATGTTCAGCTGAAACCAATACCAATCCTACTAGACATTCTCGCAACATTTTGGAGGCCTGAGGGCAGTGCAAACTTAACATCTGCATAAGCTCTGTGAAAGCAAATCAGGATGAATGCGCAAGAAAAGGAAGTCTGGGGGAGCCCTTATACTTAAGTCACCTTAATGGGCTTGTAAAAGAAAGCTGTAATACTGTATATGTTAATACATGAAATGCATGATGGCTAGTAATAACTTAATTTACAGACGGCTCCCAAGGAAAATTATGGGTTCTTTGAAAGTAGTCTTTGGCAAATAGGTGTCCTCTTTCATATGGTTATGCCACTTTAAGAGACAGGGAAAGAGTATGAAAATTCTGCAAGTGTCAATAAAATCATTTAATGCTACAGTAGCTATTAGGAGTCTCATTAAAATGCAATTTGGTGACAAACCAAGATATGTAATGCTACAGTGACATCATCAAAGGAGCGCAAATCCAGATAAAGTCAGGTTTCTAAATTTGATTTCTGTGCTTTGAAATAAATCTTCAGAGCCTCAATTACTTTATCTGTTTTAAAGCAATTACAATCAGCTTCCATCATTTTCCTTTTTACACATTTAAATTGAGTTATTAATTCTTCATTTAAATGTTAGGATAAGAGGCTTTACCAACTTACTCCTCCTTCCTCTTGCTTCAGTATTATTTTTTTAAGAAAAAGAATCAAAACGATCTATAAAAGCAGTACTTGCCTTCTCTTTTAAGCAGGTTTTTTAGGTGGGTGTATAATCAAGCTCAGCAGTTGGGAGACAGATTAACAGATTCCTAGTGGTCATTACTGCAAGGAAATTTAATCTGGAGAGTTCATTTAAAATTTTGTCTACATGACATTATCCTGGGGTTTTTTGGGGTTTTTTAAAAAGAAAGTAGGAAGACAACTTGATATATCAGTTTCTAATTTCCCTTGAACCTGAGGGCAGTGCAAACATAGCCCACATCTCCTATTTAATTGAAAAATTGATTTCTATAGATCATGGACGTTTAGTCAACATGTTCAGAATTTGCTTCCATTCCCAGTAGCTTCTTCTTGGAATAATGCTGCTCATTTGAGTATCTTAAAAGGACAGGCAACTGAATAAATTTATCCCATCTCAGTACTGCAACTGTCCTGACCCTCCTCCTGGGTCAAATCAGGATTTACCCCTTACATGAAGGCACTCTACATCTATAAGCATGAGAACCCATTTACATGGCTTCCATATGTGTGGTCTGTGCACATGGGAGACAAGGGGGGTGAGGTTATGCAGGGCAACCCCCTCACACGTTCAGGTGAAAGGGCGAGGAAGATTGTGTATACATCCCTATCATGTATGAGATGAAACAGGTAAGGAAAGGCACATTTATTGCATGAAGGATCTTTTCATTACTTTTTACTATTCCCCTGGACTGGCTGAAGGTAGAGGAGTGGTGGGAGGCATCAGTTGGGGAACCTCCAAGGGAAGAAGGCTCAGAGCACGGGAATAGTGGTGGTGGGATGATGATGAGTGGTGGGAGGGAGAAGAGGGAGCAGACTGGGAGGAGGAGCTGCCGGAAGCTGAAGATGTAACAGGGTTTAGTGAGCAGGAAGACTCTGTGGAAGGGAGCAGTCCAGAATCAGAGGTAGAAGTGGAAGCTAGAGAGGAGGAGTCCAGGAGACAGAGAGGAGGCAGATTCCTGAAGAATCCATCGGGTGCATCCCAAGAGAATGAAAGCTGCCCCTGCTACAAGGCAGTGCAGTTGAAAACTGGACGTCCCACCCATGCACTCTGGTAATAATAATAATAATAGTTCACCCTGCACCCGCTGGCTCTGCCCAGAGGTAAATGAGCAATGCATGTGTATGGCCTTGCTGTGGAATTAATTGGTCGCCATATTCGGGAGGAATTTGCCTACACACAATTTGGACCAGTCTGGGAATTTTGCCTTCCTCATAGCAATGGTCACAGTTTTTGGTGGAAAAGGCATTGGGTTGGATCCTTAGTCTATGCTTGCACGGGGATGAGTCCCCCAACCTCTGATCCAGGACCAAATGCAGGCTACCCCAGTAAAGGAGTCCAGGGGTTGGGTTCTGTCTGAAAGCCCAGATGGGGGCAAGGGGCCATAGAACACCCCAGGTGGCAACCTGACAGCATCGCCCTATAAACCGGTGTCATGGGGCGGATCCTTTACCCTAGGATGAACCCTGATGGAGTATCAGCCTGCAATAAAACGGTGTCTTGTCTTTCTTTGCTGCTCCTGCTGCACCTATGCCTCCCCGCTGGCCTCTGGCCTGCTGTCCATGGGCCCACAAACAACTTTAAGTTAGGGCCAGTAATTCATGTTTCGGTGAGAACAGGAACAACCATAGGAGCATTGGTTTCTGGGCAAAGTTGGATAATTTATGAAAGATGTTACTTTACTTTTCAGCACTTTAGATGGCTATGTCTAACTAATCAGTATATTTAAGGTCAAAAGGGTCCTTCAGACAGCTTGGCTGCCCGTCTATAGCAAGAAACAAGGAAGGGGCTATATTTGCTTCCACCATTTAGACACTCTAGCACCTTTGACATTGTGCACCTGCTGTCTTGTATGCTCTTGCTCCCTGCTTGTGGCACGCTACCATTTGGATGGCATAGATTAATCTAAGGCAGGTAGTGGGAAGCGATGTGTGGCAGACAGGGCAAGGGTGTGAGGTACATAACCTTCAGTCTCCTTGCAGTTTCTTTGTTGCTTTTGCCTGTTCAATATTTAACTAAATGATATCATGAAAATGAAAGGAAAATTGCAGACAAGAGATACCGCCTTGCATATGTATGCGTGTTACTCAACAAGAGATAACAAAGGGGAGAAGAGTGGCGGGAAACCCTGACAAATTATATTCATTTTCATGGTGCTTTGTTGAGCAACAGGAAAAAAAATTACCATGAGAATAATTAGGGATTTCCAGCTGCGCGTTCTGGAATGGCACACATGATAAATGGTAAAATTTCAAACACTCTTGAGAGCCAGCAAGGCAGGAAATGGAAGGCACAAGTCCCAGAACTGGATGCTGAAAGTCAAGGCTGGCTCATAGCTTTTCAGTGGGCCCTCGGAAGACTCCCCAGCAGGGACGTTTTGCCACAGAGACTGAAAGCAATTGGAGTGGCAGAGCTCTGGGTGGCCTCTAGATAGCTTTCTTCCACATCACCCCACCCCTGAACCTTTTGCTGTTGGTACTTATGGTGCAAAGTACAGCACCGATATGAGGGCTGCACAAGAGGACAGCGCCCATAGATGACAGAGAGAAGAGATGAAAGGGAAGCACAGAACATCAGGCTCAACAAATTATACCTTGTCCCTTTATAGTTATCTTTTTGGGGAAAGACTGTAGTTCAGTGGCAGAACATCTGTTTCACATGGTCCTAGGTTCAATCCTTGGCATTCCCTGATAGGTCTAGGAATGTTCATTCCAAAATCTTGGAGAGCTTCTGTCAGTCACTGAAGGGATGACAATGAACTAGATGGACCAATGGTCTGACTCAGGGCTTATCTACACATACCCTTTGCCCCGCTCTTTTCAGACAAAGGTCTGCACTTCAATGCTCCATGTCCGAGCATTTTGGTTGTTGTTTTTTCTGCCCTGAGCTTTCCCTGCAAAAACCCACTCTTTAAAACTGAATCAAAGCAAACGTCAATTTGGGTTTTCCATGGATTGGTGTTTGCTCCAATTGAGCTTTAAAGAATGGGTTTTCACAGGGGAAATTCCAGAGCAAGAAAAGGGGGACACTCAGATACAGAGCTTTTAAAATCATAGAGCATGCCTGGAAAGAGCAGAGGAAAGATAAGTGTGGATAAGCCCTCAGTATAAGGGCTTATCCTAAGTTTCTATACAAATATATATATAACCTCTTGCAGGATTTATTTCTTGGAAAGGAGCTGTGTGAAACCTCACAGGAAACAGGCTTTGGTGCCAGAAGAGATAAAAATAATAATAATCATACACTAAAACTGAAAGACTTATCAAGGAATAGATACAAATAGATGAAGATCTAAGTCTCTGTCATTGCTTTTGAAGGAAAAATACCCCTGAGGTATCTCAGGCACTGCATTCTGTGTGACATTTAATCTGCTTCTTTAAAAAGAAAGAAAGAAAGAAAACAAAACCCACAAACAAATAGAATTTGTAGCATGCAAACTAAATGAAACACTCTTTCAGTTGGGGAGGGGGAAGAGTTTGCAGGTGCGAGCAAGCATGAAATGAAATTCTACTAATGAGTTTCCATTTAGGAGCTAAATACATAATCAAATCATTTTTTTACCTGATGCACAGAAGCGAGAAAATCAATTTATTCATCATAAGTGTTACTTTGTGTATTGATGTTCTCTGTGTGTCTAAAACCGGCTACACTGAGTGAACACTTCGGGTTTCAGTTATGCTTATACGCTGTGATTATTCCTGGAGATATATATATATATATCAGCATATATCTATATGCTGATATATGTTGCTTTCTAAATAAATACACTAAATTCCCAAAGCTTAGTTGTTGGAGGTATCGATGATGTCCTACTTCCAATGCTCCTGGGTCTTTTCTGTAAATACAACAATAATGTAGCTTGCCCTATTAGAGATCATTTCTGCCCCGCATTGAACATATCAATAACTGGGTGCTGGCATCATACCTCTGTTACATGTCCCCAAGCACAGCATTTTTGGCAAGCAATATGTGACAATAAAAGATATAACTGTGTGTGACATCCCCATGACACCAAAAAGAATTCTCTTATGCGATTTAAAATGGTATGTGAAGAAGTGTGCATGCACACGAAAGCTCATACCAAAATAAAAACTTAGTTGGTCTTTAAGGTGCTACTGAAGGAATTTTTTTTTATTTTGCTTCGACTCAGACCAACACGGCTACCTAAAATGATTTTATTTTTTTAGTGGAAAGGATTTGGAATTTCTCAATCTTTTTGTAAGCTACTGGCAGATTGATATGTTGGACGCTCTCACATGCGTGCTGATCATAGAATCATAGAATTTTATAGTTGGAAGGTAACATGAGTGTCATCTAGTCCAACCCCCTGCATTACAGGAATCTCAACTAAAGCATCCATGACAGATGGCCATCTAACCTCTGCTTAAAAACCTCCAAGGAAGGAGAATCCACAATCTCCCAGGGGAGTCTGTTCCACTGCTGAACAGCTGTTACTGTCAGAAAGCTCTTTCAGATGTTTAGTTGGAATCTCCTTTCTTTTAACTTGAATCCATTGGTTCGAATCCTACCTACCACAGTCATATATTCCTGTTTTGCACAGCATCCGCATGATGTCATCCTCATCAAAACACTCTTCAGTATCGTATGCCCCGTTCATCTGATTTACTATTGCCATGGAAAATCCAGTGTTAAAAAACAACTTTTTAAAAACTCTAACAAACAAGTCAACAAACAAGTCAAAACGGTAATGTCTTGGGTCTCACTGGACTAAGGACTCGCACTCAGAGAGTACGGTTTCTGCCAGAATCTTTAATGCTCAGATCGGCATGATACATAGACAAAGGAAGGATCAAAGGTGGAACAGGAACTACTCATGTTGACCTAACTTTGTTGACCTAACAAGCAACACGCTTGCTTGCGTCCTTTTATTTAGGAGTGAGGCGGGCACAACTTCAGTGTGGCGGACAGGCAAGTTAACAGGAACTCCTTCTGGAGGGTTTGACCTTAGCCATCTGTTCATATGCTGGTGTCTCCATGACCTAGGCATGGAGGAGGCAAGAGTGGCTGCTTTGAACCAGACTGAGTACCCAACTACTCTTGGGAGAATGGACTGGGTGGGCTCAGCTGGAGGGATGGAAGGGTTGCTGAGATCAGAGATGGAGCTGGCACAGACGTTTGGGTGCAACAGGTGCAGCAAAGTCTATGCTTTGGATGTAGAAGTTTGCAGGTTCAGTGTCTGGTTTCTCTACTAAAATGTTCTCTGGTAGTGGAAATTGGAAATACGTCTGCCTGAAACTATGGTGCTCCAGTGATAGCTGGAGCAGAAAGCTGGAGTTGGCCACCTTCTGGGTAAGGTGGGTAGTAGTCATCCTAGCCATGCCTATTCAATCCTATATGTGTCTACCTAGAAGTAAATTCTATTGAGGCCAGTGGAACCAGGTAATCCTAGGATCACAAGCAGGTAAGTGGAAGTTTTCTTGTTGGTATTTCTTTTATGTACTCTTGCTGGAATATTGCTTTAAGTGTCAAAAATTTGACAGAGAATTTATTTTTGAAGGGTTGCACAAGGGGTTTTACACTGCTGCCAGAAAAGGGAGAAAACATTAAAATTGATTTATTGATTTATTGATTTGTTTTGCAGAAATATTCATATGTGAATTGATGCAGATTTAATAGCTTAATGAACTGATAAATCAATTCATTAATTTATGGATATAGTGCTAAAACCCATACTACAGACTGATTTAGGGATTTCTTTGACTGGGTGACGTCCTCCCAAAGGTTAAAATTGTCTAGCACTGGCTTCTACTGATAGGTTTTCCATAGGACTATGATAAGCCTCTGCCCCCCGCCCCAAAATCCTGTACTGTGATCTGATGGGGTAGGAACCTAAACCCCTTTTACGCCCTCTTCAAACATATTCTTACGATACTCTCTCTGGCTAGAACGTGCAGGTATTTTAGGCTAGGATACAAGAAAGTATCTTGAAACTGATAGTGGGTATGACAACTATTATGTAGCTCATTGAGATGGGAAGAAGTGATTTAGTGCTGCGTAGGTCTTTGTCATAGGTGATGAATGCATCTAGTCATGAAGGGCAAAGAAAATGAGAGAAATTCAGAGGCTACAAGAAGAAAGGCACTTCTTGGGAAAGATGACACAGACGGCAAGCAGGTTGCAGAAAGCTTTTCATTCACCAAAAAATGAAGGGAACTTAGGGTCCATTTTTACCAATGTGGAGAGTGTTGCTTTTTTATTAATAGACCTATGGGGAGGCAGACACGGGTGGCACTGTGGGTTAAACCACAGAGCCTAGGGTTTGCCGATCAGAAGGTTGGCAGTTCAAATCCCCACAGCAGGGTGAGCTCCCGTTGCTCGGTCCCAGCTCCTGCCAACCTAGCAGTTCGAAAGCACCTCAAAGTGCAAGTAGATAAATAGGTACCGCTACAGTGGGAAGGTAAACGGAATTTCTGTGTGTTGCTCTGGTTCGCCAGAAGCGGTTTAGTCATGCTGGCCACATGACCTGGAAGCTGTACGCCGGCTCCCTCAGCCAACAACGCAAGATGAGCGCCGCAACCCCAGAGTCGTTGGCGACTGGACCTGTGATGAATGTCCCCCTCTCTATTACTAAAATGCGACACAGGAATCCAGAGGTGAAGCCACCCACCCTCTTCTCCCGCCTCCTCCCTTTATTCTTGTGGGTTTATAAGTAAAGAGACTCTCCTTCCAGCTCGCATGGCCTGGTATAAAATAAAATAAAAACTCTAGGCTGTTTGATAGAATAACCTCCTGCCACTGTAAAGGGTCTCACTCGGCTTGATTCCCCCTACTGCAAAAGTTTGCCCTTTCCAAGCTGGCAACTTGTTGACACCCCAGGTTATCTTTCTATTTTTTAAAAAAGCATTTTATTAGATTTTCCAATTAAAGCACATATAAAACATTAAACAAAACAAACAAACATTAAAAAAACAATACAACACATACATCAATCTTTTTAACAATTCTCTCCAAATCTCTCATTCTCAATGCTCTGCCGAGCTTGACTTCCCTCCCTCCCCTCATTTGGTTTTCTATTCAGATCTTATCTCGCAGTTCCTTTATACCTCTCGTTTAAGATCAATTCGTAGGATTTATTTCAGTCCTGCAAGTGTCTTTAGACTTCTACAGTTCTTTTCCATATAGTCCACAAATTTACTCCAGTCTCTTTGGAACCTTGCTTCCCCCTGGTTCCGGATCCTTCTAGTTAGTCTTGCTAGTTCCGCATAGTCTATCATTTTTGTCTGCCACACTTCAATCGTCGGTAAATCCCGAGTTTTCAATTTTTGGGCTAACAATGTCCTAGCCGCAGTTGTCGCATACAAAAATAGTTTATTGTCCTCCTTTGTGATTTCTTGTCCTATAATTCCTAACAAAAATGCTTCTGGTTTTTTGGGGAAAGTGTACTTAAAAACCTTTTTCAGTTCATTATATATCATTTCCCAAAATTCTTTAACTTTTTCGCATTTCCACCACATATGATAAAAATTCCCTTCCTTCTCATTACATTTCCAGCACATTCTATTGCTCATTCTATACATTTTAGCTAATTTCACTGGGGTTAAATACCATCTATACATCATCTTCCAGACATTCTCTTTCAGGGCGGTACATGCAGTAAATTTCAATGTTTGATTCCATAATTTCAACCACGCATCATATTCAATATTATGCCCCAAATCTTTTGCCCATTTTATCATCACCTCCTTTGTCAATTCATCTTTAGTATACCATTCTAACAACAAATTATACATTTTAGACAACAATTTTGTTCTGCCTTCCAGCAATTCTATTTGAAATTTAGACCTTTTTTCCTCAAAGCCTATTTTTTTGTCCTTTGAAAATATGTCATTTACCTGGTGGTATTGCAACCAACTAGTCAAAGAATCTTTGATTTCCTCATAAGATTTCAATTTCCAGCCATGTTCAGATTTTCTTAATATTTCCTCATAAGTTGGCCTTCTCCCTTCCATATTAATCTTTTTCACTGTCAGTACCTCCACTGGTGAAATCCACCACGGGGTCTTAGTCTCTAACAGCAATTTATTTATTTCCCATACCTCAAACAAAGACCTTCTTATCACCTGATTTGTAAAACCTTTATGAACTTTTTTCTTATCATACCAAAGATATGAGTGCCAACCAAATCTGTTGTCGTAGCCTTCCAAATCTAATAAGTCTGTATTTCCCAGTGTTATCCAATCTTTTAGCCAGCAGAGACAGGACGCCTCATAATATAATCTCAAGTCCGGCATGGAGAGTCCACCTCTCTCTTTTCTGTCCACCAAAATTTTATATTTTATTCTTGGTTTCTTCCCCTGCCAGACGAATCTCTGCAAAACTTTTTGCCATTCTTTGAATTGTCCTGTCCCCTTTATTATAGGAATCATTCCAGGTTATCTTTCTAAGCCTCCTCAGTGTTACTCTAAGACACAAACTTTCACCTCTTTTCCTGAGGTACGTTTTGTCCTTTTATGTGTTACCACTTCTGTGAGTCCTGATACCTTGCTGGAAAAATAATGACAATACTTCTTGGCGCAAAAGAGAAGAATTTTATTAACCTTAGAACATAGTTGTTTATTTAACGTTTCATGTATTTATAAGCTACGTTTTGGTTGTAGATAATCTCTGTCAAACATTTAACATCGAGCCTTCCTAAACTTCATCTAGATCACCACTATCCTGGCCTCTCAACTTTCTTCTTCACACCTACCCACTCCCACTCCCTCTCCTCAACTGACAAAACCGCTGCTCCCTCCTTTTAAACTGGGAACAGTCCCGCCCCCACCAGAATGTTATGTCAGTCAGGCTGGAGGTGGATTAACTCTTTCCCAGCCAGGTAGGAATAAATATTTCAAAACTGTGTCAATCCGTTACAGGTTGGGGGTCCCTCGGGTTACAGGCACTTCAGGTTACTCCACTAACAAGGAAGTGGTTGCTCCAGGTTAAGAACTTTGTCCTGGGATAAGAACAGAAATCGCGCGCCAGCAGCCATTAGCGAAAGCACACCTCTGGTTAAGAACCGTTTCAGGTTAAGAACGGACCTCTGGAACGAATTAAGTTCTTAACCCGAGGTACCACTGTATATGTGTGTGTGTGTGTGTGTAAAATACATTAACTGATCTTCAGGAAAAAAAACCTTTCATTACGGGCAGCGTGCCTGCCATCCTCTGGAAAATTGCAAGTGAAATGGCCATGAATATGATCATACTGATGAAATATAGCTTCATAGAAAAATGTTTCAGCAATATTATCTTTGTCAAGGGAGGTCACACAGAATATGCATTCTGGATGTGTTCTCAGCATGATTTACTTTGATATTGGCATCATAAGACAATATAAATGTGGGAAAATTCAATGCACTTTATTTCATCATAAAAATGTCAAGCGTGCAGCTCTATAAATCACAGTTTTATATTAGCTGCTGCCTAGTTTGGCCCTAATTCTATTTTAATAATGATTTTTTTTGTCTATGAAAGTCTAATTTTTCAGATTTTGTTTTGTCCATTGGAATATGTCTTTGGAGGAAAAATATTCTGTGTCAGCATTCGATGAATATACTTGAGTCCACTTATTTTGCAAGGCCTGCCTTTGATAAACTGTTGGTGCAATTTGCTTTTTCACCGAATCCTCCTTGCGATTATAGCCAGATCAGATTTCATTCCCTTCCATAAAATGGTTGGATGAATCAAAAGCATGAATCAATCCCAGCAGCAGTTAAGATTTTCAGTGTTCCTTCTGTTGCCATTTAAACTTTCGCTGCCTTTTTAATCCACAGCATTCACTTGAAGCATTTTAAATGACAGTTCCAAACTTCTGAGTTACATGCTTTCTGGCCCAGGAGCACTATGGTACTTTTGCCTTCCCTCAGAGAGTAATATGGCAAACGGGAGTATTTACTATCAATCCTGCACCTACTTAGGCGGCTTACCTCCTATGGGCTTCAGCTGTGTACAGAAAAGGGACTGTAGCTCAGTGGCAGAGGAGATGCCTTGCATGCAGAAGGTCAAAGGTTCAATTCAGATCAACAAGATCAGGTAGCAAGTGTTGTGAAAGACTTCTGCTTGGCACCTGGAAGGGTTAAGCTTTAGCCTATTGCCGGCCAGAACAGACAATTCTGGGCTAGATGGACACATGGTCTTACACTGGCAGCTTCTGATGTTTAAGAGGGCTACCTTAGAAAACATCCAACTTTCCAAAGCGCTTGGTAATATACCACGCTGTGGAACGTGCACTCGGTCCATTCACCAATTAACTATCTACCTTGCCCCAGTCAATCCTTTATAAATACGCCATGTGCACTTACTGGATTATAGACCTGCTCCATTTGCACAGCAGATGTGACTCCAAATTTACCTCAAACTTAAACTTGCTGAATAAAGAGCTTAACCTGCCAATAAAGGAGCAGGAGTCTCTCATTAGTATTTTATCGTACTCCCTGTTTTTCTTTGCCTGAAGAGGGAGATAAACTGCAATTCTCAGCAAAGGGAGAGTAATTGGGTGAAGCTTTAATAGATGGACCATGTTTTTCCTTGGGGATTTCATTGATCAATTTAGCAGGGACGGTTTTTCCTTGTCATCCCAAATGGGCTGAAATTAATTAAAACAGACTACTTGGATTGAAGCCTATTTCTAGCTACTGAAGCCCCATTGGGGTTAATGGAATGAAGTTGACTTAATAATACACACATAAAGAACTTCAAAGCTGAAAAAAAATTTGCGTACCTTTTTTAGCTGTCGTCTTCACAACAAGCCTATAGAGTAGGTTAGTACTATCACCCCCATATTGCAGATAGGAATCTGAAAGAACAGTGACCACCTAGTGGGTCCATGGAAGATTCAGCCAAAGATTATATAAATTAGAGTTCAGGATTACAGTTGTTAGGTTACTAGCACTAATACACTGCTGGTGAAACAACAGCAGCAGCAGCAGCAGCAGCAGCAACAACAACAACAACAACAACAACAACAATTTATTATTTATACAACAACAACAACAACAATTTATTATTTATACAACAACAACAACAACAACAACAACAACAATTTATTATTTATACCCCGCCCATCTGGTTGGGTTTCCCCAGCCACTCTGGGCGGCTTCCAACAGAAAAATGAAATAAAACAATCTATTAAACATTAAAAGCCTCCCTAAACAGGGCTGCCTTCAGTTGTCTTCTAAAAATCTGGTAGCTGTTTTTCTCTTTGACATCTGATGGGAGGGCGTTCCACAGGGCGGGCGCCACCACCGAGAAGCCCCTAGACTTCATTCCATTAACCCCAATGGGGCTTCAGTTGTCTCGATCTGTGTCCAAAAGGTAGCTTCAAACGCAGACTGACTTTAAACTCTCTCTCTAACACACACACATTTGCCACCCAATTGTCTGTATTTTAAAAATTGCTTTTCATGTAAATTTATTGAAGGGGTGAAGAAAGAAAAAATGATCCATGTTGGCAAATTGGGGAGGGGCATTTTTTTGTTGCCTGCTGTTTGACCCCCAAATCATTCTCTGACAGCTCTGGGGACGTCATCACTTTTCATGGATCAGTGATATTTTCGGGGGGTGGCAGCAATGAGTTGCATTTCCAGCAAACCTTATTTTGTGAAGTTCTGCCATATTCCTATTACAATATCTACAGCCATTTATAGGCTGATGGGAGGGAGATTGGTTACGTTCTGCATTATAGTTTTGTTTTTAAAATGAAAATGCTAGAATCACATCTCTCCATCTCCCATGGGCTGAAATAGTACTTCTCAAGTTTGGGCAAAGCAATAGTTTCAGCCAAGTTCAATAATGCCCCACGTCATGCACTGCTAGTTCAATTTTAACTATAAACCGGAAAAGCACTAACTGGTACTAAGGGAAGGAGACAGAGACCATATTTTGTATGGATTGTGATTACTGAATTGTTTCCCATAAAAGTGCAATCGTATACTGAACATCTGTTGGTTAAGGGGACAGAGAAATTGGTGGAAGCCCCACCCACTCCTAATCTATTGAAACGTTGGCCTCGATTGACATGATTACTAGAAGTAGCAATGGGATCTAAATGAAAGTAGCATTTGCTCACTTTAATAAAGGCCACCACAAAATTAATACTCGCCAGGAAAGGGGAGTGAACGGTATATGGTAGGGCTGCCATACGTCTGGTATTTCCCAGGCACAGCTGGGATTCACCCATCCAAAATGATGTCAGGGCAGAATTTTCAGAAATCAGTTAAAATGTCTGGGAAAACCGGAGCACATGGCAGCCCGTACCAAATTTGCTTTTTTGGGCAAATTTCCTTTAAAAATAGCTGGAAAACTTTCACAATCCTCCCCCCCAAAAAGTCAATGTTTGTGTCTGCATTTTCATTTTTTGAAATATGGCAACCCTAGTATATGGTCTTCAAACCTGACACTTGCTCGATAGTAAACTACTGATCTTAGGCTTGGCTTGATATGGATAGATACTGACATGCAAAGCCCTAACAACGTGGGTCCCAAAAATCTGAAATATAGCCTCCTTCCATATGAAATGTTCAGTTTTGTTCCTGTTAGGAGTACCACCACCCTGTGTGGATCAAGGGTGTGTGGGGTGTGTGGGGCCTTCTCAGTAATGGCCCCCAGGTTGTGGAATGCACTCTCCTCCAAGGCATATCTTGTGCCGCCATTGTATACTGTTGATATTGACAAGTTAAGATTCACCTCTTAACCCACACCTTTGGGTAAGGTGAGTGGAAGTTTCTCCTCTTGCTAGATTGCTGTTTTGTTGCTCTGACGGTTTTGTCAGTTCCAAAATCTTTTAATGGTTTTAATGGAAGCTGAATTTTGTTTTAAGCTATGATATTTAATGTAACCCACCCCGGTACCATCCCATGAAGAGTGGGTGTCACAGTGGCGCTGGTGGCTACTCTAGAGTAACGACTCCTCACAGCTCTGCATTTTTATCCTTTTATTTAGTGCAGTCTATTTACAGTGCTGAAACAGTGCTATGTACATGTTGTCAGTCGGGTGCAGAACCTCCGAATGGAGATTCCCGCGTTTTCCTCCAGCAAAGTAGCCTGGGGATACTAAATCTCCGCCCACGTCGCTTCCTGCGCAATTCCGGGGTCGCTGGGATCGGTCTCCTTCCCGCGGTTTCCCTGCTTCCCCCTTCCTTTCCCAAGCGTCGCCTTGGCTCGGCTACCTTGCCCGAGCCCTGGCTCCTACTTCCTGATTCCCCACTAGAAACATCCCCCTCCCCGCTCCCACTTGCACTGGGCAAAGAGCTCGTGTTTAAGATGGGAGGGGGCTGTCTATAGCTTCTGTCCCTCACAGTGGGCTATAAGTAAAACAAACAAATATTGTTAAGCGAAACCATCTTTAAAACTTACCTCCATTATTGCAACATCTCCATCTGCTTGTGAGCCATAGGAATTGTACACAGTCATTGTCTACTGAGATGGAAAACAGGGGGAAATGTCTCACAATTTAATTCTGAAGACATATACGTGCAATTCAAGGCCGTTCTGTCATTAGGTTTTTATGTTGAACTTAGACATGTTATTTCTGCCAAGATGAATGACTTACCTCAGCAAATTGTAAGGTATAAAAAGTATAGAAAAAGCTGCAAATTGAAAAGAGAATTGACTGGGAAAATAACATCATTTGCACTTTGGGGTGCCATGAGAAATGGGGTAATAAGCACACGTCTGTCAGACAGAGCGAAATTCCACTTAACCTATTCATTCACCTTTTTAAAAAAGAGATATTACCTTTCAATGAGGAAAGAGACTCAATATGAACCTGTGATAAATAACCAATATGGTACTTTCATTTGATTTACAGATGTGAGAAATTCATATAAAATTTTTAGTGCCCCTTGTGGGAGGAAACCCTACATATTTTGATTAGAACACAGACACATAGGAAGGGGAAAATAAAACTGATGATTATTCTTACATCTTTCTAGCTGCTTTCCGGGAACTACATCTTTTGTACTATCAAATGCTGCCTTGGTTGAAATTTATGGCAGATTACATTTCAAAATAGGGTATTATCCAGGCAAAATAAAGCACCTACATCAAATTAACGTTAACTATACCTGTTCTCTTTCTCATCTTCCTCTTTTTAATCAAAATTTTATGAATACTATTAATAGGGTGTGTTGGATATTAGAGAAGGGGTAGTACCTATCATGGAGGACATGTCACGCTCCTTCTAGGGTATTCTGTCTACCTTTGAGTCTCCACTCTGCACTCAGCTCTCACCTGTGGCTCCTATAAGCTGTCAGCATGTAACAGCAGCCACACCCTGGCTGGACAAACAGGTGAGGGTAGCCATTGGGTCTCAAACCCAACAGTGTGGGTTTCAGTGTGCTCAAGCCAATGTGGCTCTTGCTATATTCACCTTGGATGGAGAGACAATGTGTTTGTGTGTTGTGGATGTTTTTTCAACTATTGCACTCTAGGTTATCATTAGGGGAAAAAACTGAAGCTATGAAATAGATTGCAACTGCAGAGTCGTCCGCGACTGGACCTAACGGTCAGGGGTCCCTTGACCTTTTTACCTTATTGTATATTTTCCAGACTAGATTTCTTGTGTTCCTTTGGCTTAGCTTTAAACCTAGGCAATAGCAAGGGTTTATAAGAAAGTCCCATTTTGCGCACATTCAAATAACGTGCAAATGTACATGCCTTTTTTCGGAACTGGAAGAGGTGTGATGGGGGTGGAATGGGGCGGATTTATAACACTCTGCCAACATGTGTGATGGCCCGGAACATAACTCCCGGGCCAAACAGGGTTGCCTGTATTTGAATGCATTTAAAAGAATTAAAAGTACCGTAGGTGTTTGGGAAAGGCATTCAAGAGCTGCAGTCTCTGCTTGTCTCTTGAATAAAGTTGAAAACCACAGCAGAAACTTTTAAAAAAATCAGGATGGCTGATGTAGGAAAAAGCGGATTGAGAGCAATTTGGAAGTGGGGTATATTAAATTAGGGACCTTTATATGTCCTAACCCTGCTTTAAGCATTTTGAAACCTTGTTTTACTATATGCAAGACTTTGTCTTGCTTCTTAATTGTTCCCTAAAATGTCATTAAAAAGCTAAAAAATGTGTCTGTGACAGGGTTCATTCTGCTGAAAATGCAGACATCCGACACAGCAGAGGTTTACCCCTGATCGCCTCAGAGCTACAGGGACAGTGCAACTATTTGTCAGGGGTGTGCGCGCGCACACACATAAACACAAACTCTTAACACATCCTTTTCCAAATGCTTCTGTTTGAAATGCTTATGGCACAACCCTCCTCTGAATAAAGATGGCAGTGATTCAACGTCTCCGCAAATGAAATGAAGAAGCATGGGCACCACCTGGTGGCTAAATGTTTGGGTGCAATCCCTTTATAGTTTTAAATTTCGCAAAGATATAGGGAGCAATTCCGTGCACTTTAAAGCTAGGGTAAAGCACCAGATCCACACCCCAGATCCAAGCTCCGTTCAGCCGCAGGACTACTGCTGGCTGGCCAGCCTATGCCTAACAGAGGGAGAACAAGTCTTTTAAAGTGTTTTGAGTTACACCACCCTCTTGCTGACTTAACTTTCAGTGAGTTGCCAGGTCACATGACCAAGCTGATCCAGCCTAAATCGCATCCCTGGCACGTCCCTTGAACACCACTTTTTCAGTGCTTACACTGGTTCATGATCCGCTGGGTTCAGTTTAGCTGGCTGGGTTCTGGATCAGCTGGGATTTGGGAGATATTCTGCTTTACCTCCAACCACCGCATTGTATCCATATTCCATTTCCATATTCTCAAATTCTGAAGCCAGCTTCTACTATAAATGTGTATCGTTCCATTAAAATAAATTTCAGATTATTTCTTTAAAATTCACCACCAGTCTCTTTTGTGAGTTGTTCTCATGTGGGGATACAAAATACAACTAGGTGATTTATTTTCTGCATTGATCATACCGCACCTTTCAATCCAGTAAAATAAATGAATCCCAAGGTGGCTTACATTAAAACACATTCATAAAAACAGTAAAACGTGATAAAAAATATAAACATCAATAAAACAGGAAAATTTGTTGTGGTTTAAAAAACCTACGCCTGCAATTGTATGCATACTTTGGAGTAAGATCCATTGAATACACTGGGACTTTCTTTCGGGTAAACATAGGATTGCTCCACATATTTCCATTGTCGTTTTTTTCTGCAAACTTATCCCACTATTTTGCCACTAACAGCAATTCCCTCGGTGACCTCAGTGATTGGGCAGGGATATAAGGCATCAAGCGGTCTCTTTTCCAGGAAATAAAATATTATTGGAAGACCAGACAATGCAAAATAGGCAGCTAAGAGCAGAGTGCGAAGGGCATAAAGTTGTAACTATCAGCTTTAACAGCGTTTTAGTTCCCTGTGCAATAAAAAAAAAATCTGCATTATGACCTGATCACGTTTTATGATACATCCATCTCATTTATGCAGAACAGCTGCCTCTGCTAGGTGAGTAGCTGACAGACTTCTGATGGACCCTGCCACCTAGTGTTTAGCAATAGGAACAGTAGACTTGTTGAATTTGCCAAGAACTGAAATCTGAAATCTTCCCACCTTGTCACCAAACACTTGTTCAGTAAGAAGGTGGGAATATGCAAAAGAGGCTCTGCCTGTCCTCTATCAGGTGGCGAAGTTCATCCAAGAGAGCTACAATCTGAAGTATTACTGATTTGTTCCCCAGGCACCTGTCTTTTGAAAACAGGAGGTTCACTGGTCATTCTTGCAACCTCTACTGGCACCAGAGTTTCCCTTGAAACCTGCTAAACAAATAAGGGATCAGAGAGACAGAAACAAGGGATTAGATGCATTACAAAAGCACATCTGAACCACATCTGTGGCATATCCCAAGCAGCAAAGGACAGTAACTCCTAGGCCTGCTACTCTGTTGGTTTTTTTCTTCATAGTTTTGCATATGCTTTGTATGAAGCTTAATAGAAATGCATAATATGTGAAGGCCAGGTTCTCATGATAACATAGTGGGCATCATTTCAAGATGAAGCACTCCTAGTTCCTGTAGTTCACATTTTCCACATGGCTTCTTTGATTACTTTTTATTTTTATTTTCTTATATTACAATACAACAAGAAACAGTATTAAAACAAAGCCCACCCTCCCACCCTTTCTGAAAATGTAATATCAGATTACAGTCATACCTCGGGTTACAGACGCTTCAGGTCGTGTGTTTTCGGGTTGCGCACCGTGCCGAACCCGGAAGTATCGGAATGGGTTACTTCCAGGTTTTGGCACTTGTGCATGCGCAGAAGCACTAAATCACACTTTGCGCATGTACAGAAGAGCTGAAACGCAACCCGCGTGTGCGCAGACATGGCGCTGCGGGTTGCGAGCGTGCCTCCCGCATGGATCACGTTTGCAACCCGAGTGTCCACTGTACTTAAGAGCTTACATCCCTTGTCATATTCCAATTGTGCGGCAGATACAGCTACCAAAGGTAATCATAACAGGCAAAAACTTTAATAATGTGGAGGAGATCCCACATTCTCTTCTTCTGCACAGTACATTATAAATACAGTCACCATCACTGTATCTTGTTGTAGCAAATTGTTGAGTTACGTGTTGCATAAATAAGTATTTGTTTTCTGAAGCTGTAAGTCATTTATGGTATAGCATCAGCAGCATCAGCATCAAATCTTTATTATGGTCATAGACCAGCATAAGTAGGGTGGGGGGACAATCATTTACAATCTGTAAAACGTTTTGGAAAGCTAAAAAGTATTAAAACTGGAGGTATATCTAAAGGAGTATAATAAGCTAAAATAAGGGTTAGGGGCATTAAACGTATGTGGAAGAGCATAAAAGGTTAGTATATAAAAGACTACAACTATCAATTCAGAGAGCATGCTGATGTGGGTGTTCATTAAATCTAGTTTGTGGCACAGGTCATCATCCGACGAATTTTGAAAGCTGCTGTGCAGAATCTGGCAACATTGTATGTTGCAGCAGGGTTGGTATCTGAAAGCAGCAGGGAGGTATAGAATTGTCCTGTGTTGCCCTGGGTACTTATGCAGTGATGGTAAGATGAGGCTAGTACAAATGTCTCTATAGTATAGCCCCTGGAGAACCACATGCTCTATTGTTTCTATTTGTCTAGAGCAGGCATCCCCAAACTGCGGCCCTCCAGATGTTTTGGCCTACAACTCCCATGATCCCTAGCTAACAGGACCAGAGGTCAGGGGTGATGGGAACTGTAGTCTCAAAACACCTGGAGGGCCAAGTTTGCCTATGCCTGGTCCAGAGTCATAGGGGCATTGTCTCTCTGAGTAAGCAATCTTCCTCGTCATTTATACGTCCCATGGCCAAAATAAAATATTGAAAGCTGCTTTAGAAGACAGTTTCATTTCTAAAAGAAAGGGAACAAATCCTTTTGGTAACTTGCTTTTTATCTCCAACAGGAAGAAAGGTAACCTATTTTGTTAAACCTAGAAAGTTTAACAAAAGGAAAGTACTCTGAAGGAAAAGAAAAGCATGGAAAGGCAATTTTCCGAAAATAATTGTAGTCTTCTATATCACCTTTGGTTATTTTCCTGTTGTTTTTAATGGAGAAAGACAGAAGCGCGACAGATAAAAAAACCTTCTAATGGTTCATTAACACCACTGGCCTTCCTGTCTTCAAAGCTACAAGTCATACATAATTTCAAAAATTCTAGCATCCAGTGTGCTAATATAAGAAGCTATTTAAGCTGTATTATTTCAGCTATCTTCAGCTGGTATTTAAACATAGATCATTCAGTAACTCAAGCTGTGATAAAAGTCTCTTGGTGATTAAAGAGGAAAATCATTTGCAGAAGTATTTGGGTTAGAATTAAAAACTGTAAATGTAAGAAGCTTTCATTTTCTAAAGTTTGATTGTATTGAATTCTGCTCGAGCCATCTACTCACTCAAACAGAATATTTGATATTGCAGACTTTACTGGATCACCATGTCTTCCAACTAAGCTTCCTGCCCACAAAGACAAAAGTTGACTTACTTGATTCAATGTCATTGTTTTCACAAATATCAGAAGCTGTGGTCATTTTGCTCCTTCTCAGTCATTCTGCTGCAGCACTGGGCCGTGGTTTGGCTTAGTGTGTCATACAAACACAGGCTCCTGGTTTAATTATGTCCAGATTAACCACAACGTTTGTATTTCTGTTTACAGCTCCTGGTTTATTCAGGAGAGTTAAACTACAAGCCAGGTTTGGTCAGCATGCTACACCAAACCATGGCATAGCTCAGCAGACCAGCAGAATGGCCAATGAGGACAAAGTAGCTTTGATCTCCTCTTTAGCAGCCCGCACACTCATGCATTTGCACTAAGTCATGATTTGGCTTAGCATGACATGCAAACCAGGTCAATGTCTTACATAGCAATGTTATTTTGCCTTTCCTCACTGCTCATTTTATACGTCTATTGAAGAAGGTCCTTAACTACTGTACTGGTATGTAGCTGATACCGAAGACTAATGCCACATAATTCTGTTATTCCACATCTGAAGTGCACAGTTAGCAGTACAAGTATGTGAAGGACAGAATATACGTAAAAAGCATCCATCCAACCCCTCCCTTCTTATTGTAACTTCTTCCACCTTTGTTTGTCAAAGTAGTGACAGCTGAGATTGCCAAGTGCCAATGAGCACTGTAAAGAAATATATGAAATGATTCAACCCTAAGACCTTTAAGATATAACATACCAGATTTCCTGGAAAATTCTGTGGAGGATTACAGCAAATTCTAGGTAAGTAAAAACTCAATAGGTCTTGGGATAATAGAATCTTTGGAACTAATCAATACCTTTCAGTCACGTTGGCTCACAATCTGACAGAAGAAGACATCTAATATCTTCTTTTCTTTATGATCCTATCTATATAATCAGTCCACGTTGAATCAATAATGATACAGAAAACAATGCAAGCTTTTAAAATGCAGAAAGCTTTGAATGAAACCTGCTTCTTACAGCTA
The DNA here is from genome assembly GCF_963506605.1 of Zootoca vivipara. Lineage (NCBI taxonomy): Eukaryota > Metazoa > Chordata > Lepidosauria > Squamata > Lacertidae > Zootoca > Zootoca vivipara. The sequence continues at coordinate 33,230,575 of NC_083277.1, read as the reverse complement.
GTACCACACTACACTATTCAAATCTGTTAGTAATATTTATAATAACCCTGCAAGGTAAGTGAGTATTATCCATATATGGCAAAAAGTGGGCTGAATTGATGCTCACAGCAGTGACGTGGTGAATTCATGGTTTCATGCAGAATTTAAGTTAGGGGCTTCCTGGCTCAAAGCTCAAACATTTGGGTCTTTTGCAAATCACTCGTAGAGATGAAATATTCCTTCCTGGTGCCTTTTGAAAATGATGTTTTCAGATATTAATAAATAAATAAATCTACAGGCAGTCTTTGGTGGTGGTTTGATATCTCCATTTGACCCTTACCCGTTCCATCCACTTAGAACAAGCATTTCTCAGGTGAGGGATTAGCAATTTTGTTTTATATCATTTTGTTGTTGTATATATACAATGTCTGTCAGACAACTCACTGATCTGTCAGTCTGGAGAACAGTAGATTCTGTACAGATTTAAAAGCTTTTGATAAAAAGAAATTACTAACTTGAAGCAATAGTTACAACCAGATTGCAGCTGTGACATATGAGTATTTCAACAGTACTTGTTCAAAATTCATAAAAATTATAAGAACCCCATTCCCTATGTGCTGCCTTCTTCCTTGTGATATACGGTATGAAAAGCATCAGGGAGTTTAGCCATTTAATAAATTCTATGCTGGGATTCCAGCAGATCTTACGTGCTAAGCTTCACCAGTCAGAGTTGAGAATGAGAATCAATGTCCACCTATGGAAGGGACTATAGCTCAATGGTAGACTCCAGTGCTTGGCATGCAGAAAGTCCTGGATTCAAGTGTCAAGTAGCGGGTGATGGGGAAAGCCTGAGAGGTGGAGAGCCATGGCTACTCAAGCATAGGCAATACTGGGATAGAAAGGCAATTTCCCATCAAAGTCTCCTTCTGTTGGAAGTCTGTTGGAAGAAGACTTGTAGTCCTGTTCCCTCCCATCTCCTATCTTTATACCCCATCAGAACTATTTAACTCAATCTTACGCTCATTGTGAGTCCAGGTTCAGATTTCTGGTTTTTCATTCAGAGTTCCTAAATGTGCATATGGGGAACCAGTCATATGAGACAAGCTGGCATATCTACATATCACCATGCTGCACATCCCACTCATAAGAAAACCCCTGTTTGGTTAGGACCAAAGACCTATATAGTCCAGAAACTATTTCACACAGTGGCCAACTAGATGCCTATTGGAGATTCATGAGGCAGAAATGAGGACAATAGCTCTTTCCCACTGCCATTTCACAAAAACTGTTATTCAGAGGCTTGTTTCCTCTGATCCCAGAAATTGCATAGCCATTGATCGCCAAAGAATTGATGCTTTTGAATTATGGTGCTGGAGGAGACTCTTGAGAGTCCCATGGACTGCTAGAAGATCAAACCTATCCATTCTGAAGGAAATCAGCCCTGAGTGCTCACTGGAAGGACAGATCCTGAAGCTGAGGCTCCAATACTTTGGCCACCTCATGAGAAGACTCCCTGGAAAAGACCCTGATGTTGGGAAAGATTGAGGGCACAACGAGAAGGGGACGACAGAGGATGAGATGGTTGGACAGTGTTCTCGAAGCTACGAACATGAGTCTGACCAAACTACGGGAGGCAGTGGGAGACAGGAGTGCCTGGCGTGCTCTGGTCTATGGGGTTATGAAGAGTCGGACATGACTAAACGACTAAACAACAACAACAACAGCCATTGATAGCCTGATTCTGCATGGATTTGTCTAATGAAACCCATGAAAACCAAATTGGTTGCTGGCCATCATTATTCAAAGCACCTTGTATTCTCAATAATATTATGTATTATTTCACAATAATATTTTCGGTGACATGTAAAATTGCAGACAAATTCATGGAGGAGAGGGCTATTGAAGGCTACTAGCTATGATGCCTATGCTCAGCCTCCACAGCTGAAGGCAGCAATGCTTCTGAATGCCAGTTGTTGGAAACCACAGGAGGGGAGACGGCTCCTGTGCTCGAATCCTGCTTGCTGGTTTCCCCACAAGCATCTGGTCAGCCATTTTGAGAACAGTAAGCTGGACTAGATGGGCCAGTGGCCTGATTCAGCAGGCTCTTGTGTTCTTAGAGGCTATACCTGTGACAGACTGCTTGCACATGCTTACTACCTCAAGAGCACATCAGGAGCCTGAAATGAAAGCTGACTCCCTTCCAAGCACAAGAGGCGTTCAAACTAGCTGTCCTCTGAAGCTTTGTTTTGCCTCTTTGAAAAAGAAAATGTAGCCAACAGTTTGGAATGCTGTGACTTGTGGGAATGCATAGCAATAATTTAAATTAGTGTCTCTCTAGAATTCCATTGTTCATCACTTTTGTAATTAGTCAGATTATAAACATGACCATCATCTAATATAGTCAAGAGGAGAAGCGCTGACAAACCTAGCAGCTTTGTTGCACGGTTCTCAGTCAGGCAGTAAAGCATCAGGGATTACCTTATGTCTGATATTGCAATCTGTTATCATTAGGTCTGTTTACTGTTGCAATTTGTTTCATGTTTGAACACACGCACATGTTCAAACTATTGATGCTAATTAGCCATAGAGCATATTTTCTATGCGATGATTGCTGGATTTCCACTAAATGAAAATGAGTGTTGAAAGAGTGTCTCAGTTTCATCTACTAAATGTCACTGTCCTCTTACTGAGATCCAAAAGTCAGAAGCTGACGGATACTATTCCCTGGTTGTAGTTGTAATAGAAAATACATTTTAAAAAGCTATTAATTAACATATGTTACTAAATTGATTGCTATAATTATGGGTGACTATATTGAAGTTTTGTGGGTGCACAGGGATAATCTGAATTCTGCCCCACTGTGGGATCACCCTCACAACAGGTGAGACCACCTAATATTAGGGACAGCAGCAATCATGTTCCCAAGTGAACTGCTATTACTAGAGAATATTCTCTTTTAGATGCCTCCTTTATTTCCTTCGGCCTCCAAGGTCACCCTGAACATTTGGCTCAGGGGAATTATAGAATTGCAGAGTGGAAGAGACTATGAGAATCATTAGTCTACCCCTCCGCTATGCAGCAATCTTTCACCCAACGTGGAGCTCGAACCCACAACCCTGAAATTAAGCGTCTCGTGCTCTACCAGCTGAGTCAGATCAGTGTCACAACAGAATGTCCCTAGTACTCATGAGGGATGGTATCATCACCCACAAAGATTCTGTGGAGCAGTCTGTCCTTCTTGGGATTTCTAGCTTGTTGGGCTCTATCAGGTAGGGTTGCCAGACTCAGTAGAGGACAGGACTTCTGTGCCTTTAATTGCCCTGCTTTCTTTTGAGTCTGGAAACCTTAAAGAGAAACCAGCAGGCCCTTTGTTTAATTTCCAAGCAAAGGGTCTGCTGGTTTCTCTTTAAGGTTTCCAGACTCAAAAGAGAGCAGGGCAATTAAAGGTACAGAAGTCCTGTCCTCTATTGAGTCTGGCAAGCCTACTATCAGAGCCGGATTTAGCTTTGATGAGGCCCTAAGCTACTGAAGGTAATGGGGCCCTTTATATGTCCAGCTGTCCTTTGTCAACAACAATTGTCAACAATATATGCTATATGGTAATTTATGTACCTAATAGGTATCTAAAAGGTAAAGGTAAAGGGACCCCTGACCATTAGGTCCAGTTGTGACCGACTCTGGGGTTGCGCGCTCATCTCGCATTATTGGCCGAGGGAGCCGGCGTATAGCTTCCAGGTCATGTGGCCAGCATGACAAAGCCGCATCTGGGAAACCAGAGCAGCACATGGAAACGTCGTTTACCTTCCCGCTGTAGCGGTTCCTATTTATCTACTTGCATTTTGACTTGCTTTCAAACTGCTAGGTTGGCAGGAGCTGGGACCAAGCAACGGGAGCTCACCCCGTCACAGGGATTCGAACCGCTGACCTTCTGATCAGCAAGCCCTAGGCTCAGTGGTTTAACCACAGCGCCACCTGGGTATCTAACCAGTGATATTTTAGGGAGTAGGCTAGCAGGCGGGGCCCATTACTTACATCATAGGAGCCTACGAAAACAAAACACTTGCTGTATGTATTTGTTTTTTATCTTATACTGTATTTTGGAAATGTACATCCAGTTTTTTTCCCTTTAAATTTTTTGGGGCCCCCAAAAGAGTGGGGCCCTAAGCTATAGCTTGTTTAGCTTATACGTAAATCCGGCACTGGGCTCTATGCCCTCTTTGGCAAACAGAGAGACACCACCTCCATCTCCACTGATCTTTCTACAGAGTTTGTATCCGGAAATGTAACTGTATCTGACTGGTTCTTTCCATTCCACCAGGTTTCAATTGTGCCCATTATATTTTTGCTCTTTCACGTCTACTGCAACATTTACTGTATAAAAGTATTTATATGCTGCCAGTTATAACAATATAGCATGATAGTGTGCAGCAATATATAGAGTCAGGGCCGTCTTAAGCATATCTGGCGCAAAGAAACCTCCGGTGCCCCCCGCCTCGTTTCGCAGCACCTGCCGCGCCCCCTGCCGGCCCTGCGCCACCCAGCCTTACCGTAGGGCCGGCCCTGTATAGAGTGAACTATAATAGCAGTAAGAAATAGACTCTTAAATGACTGAATAATTTAAAAAACACACACATTTGAACAGCTACATAAGTCTGTCTACATGAGGTCTTCAAGAGACTCCTGAGGTCAAAAGTGAGGGTACCTGTCAAATCTTTGCTGGAAGAATGTTTCACAGCATGTGATCAACGACACTAAATGTCCAACTTCCAGTGGAGGCTAGCTGGGCCTTTATAACATAGGGGTCAACCGGCAGTGGTCCTCTGGATAATCACAGTGAATGAGTTGATATAACATCCAAGTGCATCTCTGGAAATCAAATGGCTTTGCCCACCTCTGTCATCGCTTAGCACCAGGAACCCAGCAGTGTACTCTATTCCCTTGCATGTATACACATGAATGCATTCATAAATTGGAGTGATCTGCAAATACCAATGCTCAGACGTCAAATCCAGGCTTACATCCACAGGGCAGTTAGCTAATATTTGACTGGGCAGTTATGTGTGTAAAATGCTGATATATTTATTTGTGAGCCAACTCCCCCCACCCCCTACCCCCACCTAGTGATCTCTCTAGTGCACAGAAAATGATGACAATTTTTTTTCTTGATGAGTTATTCTGGTCTATGTTATGTTAGAAAAGGAATGCAAAGCTAGCTTTCAAGTGACAAATGACACAGCAGGAAGGAAGGAAAACCCATGTTTAGAAAACCAATGTGACAAGGCAGATGATATGCCTTTACTAATCTTCAACCTTTTTGGACCCAAGACCCACTTTTAACCCAAACATGCATTTGGGGACCCATTTCTTAATCTTGTACCACATATTTGCATGGTTGTAGTGCTCCTGCAATATCTCATAGTGGGCAAATATGTTCTGAACTATTTTGAGTATATGTAGCTAAAACATTAGTGGGAGGGGGACATCTATGCCATGTACAGATTTCACTTTCGCTACCTGTAGTCCTTTAGTCCTCAGCTTAGGTAAAGGTAAAGGGACCCCTGACCATTAGGTCCAGTCGCGGATGACTCTGGGGTTGCGGCGCTCATCTCTCTTTATTGGCCGAGGGAGTCGGCTTACAGCTTCCGGGTCATGTGGCCAGCATGACTAAGCCGCTTCTGGCAAACCAGAGCAGCGCACGGAAACGCTGTTTGCCTTCCGCCGGAGCGGTACCTATTTATCTTCTTGCACTTTGACGTGCTTTCGAACTGCTAGGTTGGCAAGAGCAGCAGGGACCAGGCAACGGGAGCTCACCCCATCGTGGGGATTTGAACTGCCAACATTCTGATCAGCAAGCCCTAGGCTCAGTGGTTCAACCCACAGCGCCACACTTCAGTCCTCAGCTTACTATGCATGGAAATATAGAAGGCTGGTGTGCTGGAAATGCCTGTTCAGCAATCAACTTCCTAAATAGCCACAGGCAAATCACATGCCTTTCATTCAGCCTCAGTTCTGCATCTTTAAAATGGGAGTCTTAACCTCACTGCAGCCACATTCCCTTCTGGGGCGCATATCAATCATGGGTGGGTGGAACTTGTAGATATGATCAGAACAATAAATGTGTCTTCTACACGCACTTGCATGTGTACCTTTCTCTATCCTCCATCCAGGCAGCCAGAAAGCATTTATGTTCAAGGAAACATTTGCTAGCCAGGCAAAAGCACCCAGGGAGGACAGAAGTGGGTGTGCGTGAGAGTGCTGAGGTCAGAGTCGAGAGAACTGGAGGGCCACATTTGGCATCCCAACCCCGGCCGTACAGAGTGTTGGTGAGGATAATGAAGTAGCTATTGAAGAGTAGCTATGTCTCAGAAGAGACATATATTTGAACAATTTCACATTTAGGGTTTCTTCACTGTCCAACACCACCCTCCTCAACACACACACACACATTGCCTTTTGTGAGTTCCAGGAATTTAGTGGGCAAACTAGGGGAAGTGCCTCTAACGCGAAAAGCGTCACCGGTTGGGTTTCTGTCTGTAATGCAATCTGTAATGGCACAGAATAGTGTGTGTGTGTGTGTGTGTGTGTGTGTGTGTGTGTGTGTGTGTGTGTGTAGCGAATTCCATTCCACAGACAGAAAAGAGTTATGGGATTCCCTATGGGTTTGGTGGCTCAAAAGCACCACTTCTTTAGATGTCTTTAGAAAGGAAAACGCCGCGCAGTACAAAAAGCCGAAACGTCCTCAAGCGCCCTTTATCTTTTGTATTTTGCACCCACCCGGTTCCTATCCGAAGAGGGGAAGCGGCGATTGCTGTTGGGGAGCAATTTCTGCAAATGCATAAATTGGGGGGCATTTCTGAGGAAGCAGAAGCAGCAGTAAGGAAGGTGCAGCGCTCCCTCAGGTCGCTAGAAGCAGCTGCCACCCCCGCCGGATTCGCAGCTCCCCTTGCAAGGGCCGCCTCCTTCCCTCCCCTCCCTCCTCGCGGCGCCTTCCCAGGCTCCTCTCCGGGTAAACAGCGATGGCCGCAGACGAAGGAGGCGGAGATCAGGATAACAACATGGGGAACCACTTGCAGCTCATTCCTGGTAATGGTCGCTCCCGGCGGGCGGAGGGGGCGGGCCTCTTAAGGGTAGGGGGAGGCGGGGGGGCATGCGAAGTCTCCCGAGATTTTTTTTGGGGGGGAGCCTAGTTTGTGACAAAAAGAGAAATGGGGCGCTGCTGGGGTTGGGGGGGGGGGAATAAGGCTCGGGCAAGGTAAAGGCCACTGGTCCCGAAGCGCTTCCTGGAGGGAGGGTGGGGTGGGGTGGGGTGAGGGGGCCGGGGGTTTGTGACAGTTGGGGTGGGGTGGGGGAAAGGGGTTTGTGGGGACGAGAGGAAGGAAATAGGGGGTGGGGTATCGGAAGCAGAGGAACTGGGAAGCGGGGAGACTCTTAAGGAAACCGCAGCGCTTGGGCTTTTAGGAACTGGAGTTGATTTGGGAGAGGGCAAGGCATGAGTGAGAGCTGGCAGTTTCAGGAATTGGGGAAGGAAAAACCCAATGTACTGGGGGTGGGGTGGGGGGAAGAGGTGGTGGCGAGACCCAGATAATATGGGGTACTGGAGCCCTTCCGGTAGGTGGTGGGTGCGGGGACAGGGCCTGGGATGGGTGGCCTTAGGTTGGAAAAGTGGGGTGTGTCTTGAGTACGGCGAGAGAGGAGCTGACACAATCCAAAGGCAGTGAGACTGGGTTGGGAGGAATTAGCATCCCGTTGTTGCCGTCTGCTTGCATAAAGCTGGAGGAACATCTGGAACCGCTCCTCTCTACTCCTTAAGCAACTTAGCAAACAGGTGGACAGATTGCAGGAGGATGCAGTGGAGTTTTCCAGTTAGGTTTCTGCTTCTCTCCGGTGCCGCTAAAGGCATAGGAGTCTTGCCAGGGAACCGAGGCTGCAATCCTTGGTTCCAAATGTGAGGGCGAAGATGGAGATGGTGACCTGAAGGAACCGAAAGGGGAAAGCGCAAGTGTGGGCGCTGAGGCAAGGGCCTGGGATGTTGTTGTGGCCTTGTGAGTGTATTGGAGCCTGGAACTTGAGGTAGGACAGAGAGCAGAAGTGTTGAGAGGGTAGGGGAAATCTTCAGGGGTCACAGATTAAGAAGAGTCTGGAGTAATAGTGAGGTATCATATTTTGGCGAGGAAACAGTAAAGGCAGGAAGATGGATGAGTGTTTGTGACATTGGGTGGTGAGGGATCTGGCTTTTGGAATGGAGTCAGGCGGGAAATATTGTATCACTGGGGCAGAAAGAGAATAAGCAACATGGTACTGGAAAGCTGGTAGAGATGAGAACCAAGAACAAGAATAAGAACCAAAAGCAGCAGTGTGAGACATAGGCTAGGCCATTACAATTTAAGGAACTGGAACAAGGGGGGAAATGTGTAAGGGCTTGTGGCAAGTATTCACAAATATGCTACTACGGTACTATATAAACATTGTGCTGTATAGTAGCAACAGTGCAGACTTGTAAAGTAGTATTAAAATTTGCTTTTCTTTGTCAAACAATAGTCAGCCAAATGTCCCCAAGTGATTGTGATATCTGTCCCATGTGTGTCACCCAGGGGTATATGGGGTGTAAAGCTAAGAAGTAAACCTTACACAGAATCCAGAGTGGAGTCCCTAAGGTGGTTGGATGGCACCTTGTATGCCTACTTTTGGCAACTCATGCAGTCAAGCTGGTGCCAGATATACTGTTCTGTTTCCCCCCATCAGTGAGACTGAGTAGGGGGTCTTGTCATTTGGGTAGCCCAGGACCTCCACACACACTTCCCAGGCTTGCGCTCCAGGGAGGTCACTTTTGTGCTGCTAACACAACAATTTGACTTCACACTTGGAGGCGCATTCAATTTTCTCCCAAAACAGATGGATGCCATTGATGTGTCTCCAACAGGTCGATCACTCTGAATTGTGAGGTTTTGTTTTAAGCTGCCATAACTAATCTCTGTGATGTTGTCTGTCAATGACCGAGAAATTCTAAATAGTCACAATATCCTGTGGCCAACTAGGACAGGATGCTGAAGTAAATGGACCTTTGTTCCAGCAGGGTGGTGGTTATATTCTTATGGGGGACCTAGATAAGCTCACAAAAGTTATCAGCCTGCTAAGAGGCTAGTGATCTGTATTTTGACACATACCATGGAGGAGAAGTATTGCCCTATTGGTTAGGATTCAACAGCCCCACCTCCCCAGCCCCATTGCATTGAAATCTATTTGCTCTTTTGTTCTTGCTTCCAGTTTTGGGATAACCTCTTGGAACACTTTACATTTCCTCTTGAGTTTTCACCATCCTAACAAATCTTGGCTACCTCACTGCTCCCCACTGAATTCAGATATTTTTGGAAAAGTTAAATAGCACTGATTCTAGTACAGAGCCTGATGGTTTGGGGGGTGGGGGTGGTAGCCGCGAAGGAGTATTTCTTTTAATAAATGCAAGTACACATGGTACAGTCTTCATGTGATCATATTTTTAAATGTTTTAATATTTCAAAACGGCAGGATCTCTCTCCAGTTGCCAAATGCTATCAAAAGGAAGGCTTTTGGTGTAGGAAGAGAAACTGGATTTACTATGTGACATGGGGGCTTTTGACATTGGAACAAAAAACAATATAGGCTTGTGTCTGAGGCAGCAAGACTGTGTACTAACATTTCGGAGTGAGGGAGATCTATAACAGTAAGGAGTATGGTTACTCTCCTATTGTTTCTGTAATAACTAGCATGCAATTTTATGTGAAGTTGGGGGAAAGGCCGCTGACAATGCTAGGCCCTTTTTATGAGGTTAATATTGTTTTCTCTTCATAGTTCAGTAGCACTAACCATACCTGTTAACTATTCCCATGTAATGGAAGCAGCAGCAATGAGAGTTTGCTTCAATGGACATGTAGGAGATGGTGCGGGTATGCAGCCTCCAAAGAAAAAGAGGAGAAAATATGTGTAGATTCAAAATGGCTCAGATGGGCCTGGAAATCATTGCAATTTGCCTTGGTAAAGTGTCTCAGGCAGTAATGAATAAGTATTTGTGACACTGATTTAAGGGCCAATACCAGAGCAACCACCATTTTTAGTTGGGCTTATCAGGAATTTGCATTGCTAAGCGAGCAATTCTAAGGGGGGGGGGAGGAGCCAACATAATTTATGCCAGTTTAAATTAAGCCAGTGGAAAGTACACCAGAGCCAAACTCCATCCAGGAGTGAGGCCACTGCTAGCTGAGCCAGTCCAAGCCTGGCAGAAAGGAAACAAACTTTTAAAGGAGAGTTTGTCACACAGCACCTTTTTCTGGTGTGAGTACTGCTGATTTGCTAGGTCACGTAACTGAGCGGAACAGAGATAGGCTCCAGCATCAGTCTCCATATTGCCAAGTCCTGCTGTATGCTCCTAGATTGCTCCTTTTGAAGGACTTGCTCTAGTCTTGCCTGAGCTGGGATGAGGGATTTAGACTAGCACATCTCTGGCTGTGTTGGAGATCCGCCAGATCCTAACTTGCTCATCCCAGCAGATTTTGGGTTTGGATTGGCTTCTTGCATATTACAGCTACATCCTACTTTTCAATATGGATACATAGGTTCCTACTATCCAAACTCAGAGCAGACCCAGGGCTGCTTAGCTTTAGTATAATGGCAGACTGATGTGCTTGCCCTGGTTCTTCAGTTTGAGCAGCACTGATAAAGGGGGAATTCTTTCTCCCAGATGTGCTTGAAAGGTCGTTTGGTAATTAATTAATTGATGAATGTTTTGCTGTTGTGGCTGTAGCTTCTTGAACAAGATGCTTAAGGGAGCAGAATAGTCAAATATGGTTGTGACAGTGGCACAGGTGGTAGAGTCAATAAGGAGATATTAGAAGGGCACCAGGAAAAGGGGGGGGGAGATTGATGATATAAGGAATGGTTCACAATAGTTTCTAAAATTACTATTCATCATTTACAAAGCACCCAAAATGTTCTAGGTACTATACAGAGATTTAAGAACAAGAGTCCTGGCCTGCGGACTTTCACTTTAATAGATTCAGTAAAAAAGGAATAGGGAGGGAAAGAGAAACAAGAAAATGAACATGCTGTTTCTTGAAGTTAAGTTACATAATTGTTCTTTTAGTGACCAGTTGAAATGGCTGCTGAGGAGACTGTTCTGTGAGGAAAGAGAAAGTGCCATATGAGCAAATGAGGCTGTGATGAATATAGGGTTTTATGTAGTCAATATAAATTTTGATTCTGTTAAAAAAACAAAACCACAAAGAACTAAAAGCCCAAATTGTTTAAAATATGTCTGTACCAGACCATATGTATTTTATTTGAATAGCTTTCAGTTGGATGTGCTGTAGTGGTAAGAGAAGGTAGCGTAGGGTAACAATTACTGATTTACTTTGATAAGAGAAGAGACAAAGGGCTATCTACATTAGCTTCTGTGTTCCATTGACTAATCCTTTAATATTACATGTGCATGATTTTGTGGTCATAAGACTGGTGGTTCTGTCACCCGGAGCAATTCAAAGATGGTGCTTATTTGTATGAATGTATGCACAAATAACAATATTCAGGCAGCCTCTGTTAGGAGGGCGGAGCTGAATTTTCTGCCTGTTTCAAACTGAGAAATAAGGAAAGGGGGAAAATTCTGACCACTTCTAATTGGAAAAAGTAGAGCATTATCTTTTTTATTTTTGTGGAGATTAGTAGAAAACTACTCTTTGACACTCACACTCTGTCATCTGCAACAGGAATGGGGCTAGCTACTGACCATAGGCTGTTTGCTGTTTTGCAGGGCCTACCAGCTTTCAGCTGAACACTGTACCCCATTTACCCCATTTGTACAATGTCATACCATGTAGAGGGGTGACAGCTGGGTCTTTTTGATGATGCCTCGATTATAAGCATCTGCTCACCTCCTCAGACTTTATATTTTTCATTTTTATTTAAGGGGTTTTTACTTCACACATTATTGATCGTTAGCAGTAAAGTAAGCATTTTTTAAATAAAAAATCATGCATTAGTTATGAGGTGTCAAGCACAGTCAGATTTAATACATAGTTCACAATAAAATTATTTTCTTCCTTGGGTTTAGGTTAGAAACCAAAACAATTCCTTGCTTATTAAGAACAGAATGATTCCTTACTATGTGTTAAAAACAAGTTAACAATAGTAGTATATCATTTTGTTGAATGAGTCGCATTTCCTGAAAAGCTTTCACTTGGAATATACTTCAGAGAGGAAATGAACAAGGTGAGCTGCTGGGCATTTTGGGATGGTTGCAAGAAAGTAAAGGTGGAAAGGAAATGAGGAAGGATGAAGTGAGATAACAGCATGCTTTGCTTAGTCGTATGTAATAGGCTGGTTCCATGGATACTGTAGTAGGTGTTATCCTTAAAGAATGAAACTGAAAGAGGAAAGATTGTGACTAAACTTGTTTTTCCAGCTGTTTTCTTGAACTACGTTGGCTGCAAGTTAATATGTAGAATTTATGTTAAATCAAAATAAAAAATAAAAATAAAATTCCTTCCAGTAGCACCTTAGAGACCAACTAAGTTTGTCATAGGTATGAGCTTTCATGCGCATGCACACTTCTTCAGATACACTGAAACAGAAGTCACCAGACCCTTATGAATAGTCAGAGGGTGGGGGTATTACTCAGAAGGGTGGTGGGAATGGGCGACCAGGTGACAGGAGTGGTAAACCTACTGATGACTGCTAACGACTGTTAACACTGCAATCAGTCTTGCAGGAAGACTTCTTAGTATTAGTCTAGTGTTCAGGGAGGAATGCTCAGTTCACATACTGTTTGCATATGGAAGAATGGATTGCTTTTACATAAAACCGTGGCTAGGAGTAAAGACAACTTGGCTTTCTGTTCAGTATGTAGTTTGGCTTTATTCCTTGAACCATTTGTATTGAGCAATTAGACTATTTTTGGCTACTGGCACCCTTGGCATGGTGAACTTTGCTTTCCTCCTGCTCTCTGCTTATAGTGCAACTTAATTTGGAAGTTGGGTAACCATCTCTATAGATTTTGTTGCACTATCATCAGAGAGCAGGAAGAAAGCAAACTTCACCATGCCATGGATACTAGTAGCCAAAGAAAGTTTGATAGATAACATGGGAGATTCATTCTTAGAGCAGATGATTTAATTAGAGCAGTAGTGCCAGTGTTTTGGGATCTACTGTCTGTGATCTTGGATCCACTTTTAAGCCCAACCTGATGCAAGAGGTTGTTTAGCTGTTTTTCAATACAGTGGAACCTCGGTTTATGAACACCTCGGTTTATGAATTTTCGGTTTATGAACGCCGCGGACCCATCTGGAACGGATTAATTCACTTTCCATTACTTTTAATGGGAAAGTTCGCTTCAGTTTATGAACGCTTCAGTTTATGAACAGACTTCCGGAACCAATTACACCCATGTTTCAGTTTATGAACGCTTCAGTTTAAGTACTTCGCGGACCCATCTGGAACGGATTAATCCACTTTCCATTACTTTCAATGGAAAAGTTCGCTTCAGTTTATGAACGGTTACTCCGCGGACCGTCTGGAACGGATTAATCCACTTTCCATTACTTTCAATGGGAAAGTTCGCTTCAGTTTATGAACGCTTCAGTTTATGAACAGACTTCCGGAACCAATTGTGTTCATAAACCGAGGTACCACTGTACAGTACAGTACATTTCTGCTCTTGTCTAAAGCACACACAAGCGTTTTATTAGTTTTGCTGGTTTTACCTGAGGTTGGTACATAACCCACTGCTATGAACCTTCAGGACTTTTCTCCAATCATTGAATATGCTGTCCTGTGTTGTAGAAATGTATAATCAAAGACTGTGACTCTGCCCTTTCTGTAAAACTCTGACACGCAAAAGTGTCAGGCTCATAATTACTATTCCCCAGTTATCAAAAGGAGAACTTCAGTATCACAAGACTAATGACAAATGAACTTCTTAATCCATATCCTGCAAAATATAAATCTTTCAAATATAAATAAAGTATGTTGTTCTCCACAACAGCAAACCATACTGTGTTACCTGAAACACTAACAGCAAATACATGGCACAAGCTTCTGTGGTGAACTCTTATTTTTTGCTGCAACATTTAACACAGCTACCCTCCTGGAAATTATTTTGGATGTTTGCCTTAATTTAAAATATCTTAAAATATGTGTGTAATTTCACTTCCATCTTAAGATGATAGAAGGCAAGATGTGTGGTGCCTTCATCCACCTGTATTTTGTCTTGCATCTGAGAAGGATAGGCTGAAGTGATGGGTTTTTTCCATTGTGCCACTGCAGTAAGATGAGTCATCGCTCTTCACAGGCTTTAGGCTCCCTCAGCCAAAATGCAGCACAGTTAGGCTGCCACTTCTTTTTGTGTTAAAATAAGTGAAAATGAGAAACAGAACAGAGTTTAACATGAAGTGGTCTTGAGAATGAAACATGCTAAAAGTAAATGGCAGCACCTTTTAAAGGTTGTATCCACCATTTGATCAAGCTTCAAAGGAAAGCTTTACAATGGAATGTAGATAAAATTGCCTTCTGCAAATGGGCCTATAAAAAATTATTGAAAGGTGACATAACCTGATGAACTCTTTATGAAATGTGAAAGTTGGTGATGAGCTCTTCTGTGTTCAAACAGCATAGAAAATATGAGACCAGCATTTTAAGATTTCAGAAGCAATCTTAAGTATTTGGTTATAGCTGCTTCTGCAACAGTAGTGCAGGGAAAGAAGTGTCATTTTGACGGTCTTAAAATATCAACACAGTAAATTTCAATTTACCTTGTGTGTTGAATGTGTCATGGTAAGCTAATACTGTTCATATTGCTAAAACGATGTAGGAATGTCATGGCAAGGTAGAATCATTCATCATCCTCATGGACTCTAGATCAAGGTTAGCTAATGTAGTATCCATACATTTTTGGACTTCCTGCATCACCTATAGTCAAGGATGATAGAGTTGCAATCCAGCATTATCCGGACATTACCATATTGACTATCCTTGATCCTAGGCATCTCTTTGAGTTTGGGGGCTGAGCTGTGCTAATCATGGTGACTTGTAGCTTGACCTACATTCTGGAGAGTAATGATTGCTGTTTAGGTGGGGTGAACAGACCTACACTTTATGACGTAGCTTTCTACAGCTTAGTCAAGAAATGCCGCCCATGTTTTATGATGCACTCGTACTGCTCCACACTGTGTTTCACTCTCCATCTGGCCTTGTACTATTATGGACTGTAGTTTTTGTGAAATAATTTGCCTGTTCACCTAACAGCTGAGCAGCTGTGTATTTTTAAATGTAATTGTGCGGGTTGTTTCCTTCAGGTTAATTTGCCATAACCCATGGGATTAGAATGGAGGTAGCAACATGAATCACAACTAAACAAGCTCTTCAAATTAAATTCTGGCCAAAGAAGAAAGATTTTTTTTCCAGTTTGTCTTCCCATCATCTGATGTATGGTTGGTGGGCACAAGGGATGTTGGAATGCCCTGCCTATGAAAGTGTGCTTGGCCCCATAGTTTAGTTTTTGTCTGAGGTTTTCTAAACTGTGCATGGAATCTCCATGAGTAGAGGAGGCTCCCTGCTCCAGATCTTTGCCATCAGATTAATTGAAGGTGGTAATGATGACACAGTGGAGAGGTTTGGCAGCACACCTGTGTCTCCATGTTTACCCGTGAGTAGAATTAACACCAGAATTGGGTTAGAAAGCTACCGTAGTATGGAGAGGAAAAAATGTTAATGCACCCTACTGATAAAGTGCGGCTACAAATCAGATGCAAAGATTATGGTTTACATTATCTATGGTATTGAGGGTATTCTGTTTGCTGTTTGCTTGTTTTTTTATAAAAAAAGGGACGTACAATTTCAGGAAACACTGGGAATGTTTGCTAAAGTGGCATTAGAATATTAAAGAAGCATGAAAAGATGCAAATCATCATAGATTTCTGCTCTACAGTGATTCATGAATGGGTGTAAGTGCCTTGACTACTCGCTAGAGCTAGCCCAAGACTGCGGACCAAACTAGATGTGCTTGTTATAATGCAGTTTGGCATTTCAAAGCTACGTTTTGTTTAACAAATAGGTCAACTGGATATTCTGGTTGGACCATGATGGAAGCAAATGATTAAATCCTCTCCAAACCACCACCCACAGGCAACATTCCAAATCCTGTATGCCCCTTGTGCCAGCAACATGTTAAACAAAGAACAGCCATACAAAACTAAACTGCTCAATAAAAGTCATGTCTAGTTTGGCCCAGAACATCTTTCCATATCCATCTTATTCACCTGAATTGGCACTCTGATTTTTTTTATCAGAATCTAAAAATATTAACCTGCCATGGTTAGCATTTTTCTAATGGAGGTACCGTAAAAACTAAAGTGGTGTGGTTAATAAAGTACCATTGCATTATTATATGAGATATTGCTGTGAGAAATGTCTATAATTTGTTTTAGGAGTTCAGTTGCTACCCCTCCCAGTTTGGTGTCACCTGCAAATTGGATGAGCATCCCCTCAATTCCTTCATCCAAATCGTTTATAAAGACTTTGAACAACAGGCTTAGGAAGGAACCCTGGGGCATTCCACTTGTCCGTTTTCTCCAGGATGATGAGAAACCATTAGTGATCACTCTTTGGGTTTGGTTAGTCAACCAGCTGCAACTCTACCTAACAGTAACCTCATCTAGCCCACATTTTACCAACTTCTCTGCAAGAATATCACTAGTGACTTTGTCAAAAGCCTTTTGCATATTAGCCTTTTGAGTCTGCCATGCAGAGCTACATATTGTTTTTGTAGAGCTCAGTACATAGAGCTTCTGTTCTGTTTCGTGGGTTGGATGCAGACTCTCACTGTTCGCTGAGGAAACCAGGATCCTATGGGCTTCCTGTGGATGGAGGAAGCTCAGTGATTTTCTTTAATCTTTTCTTCCCCCCACTACCACTTGCCTCACTTCTGCAAAGGGTTGCCCAACCCTCTAGAACAGTTTTTGTGGGCACGGAGGGAAGAGGAACTTAAGGGACCATATATCCTGATGGCAAAGCATATATTTTATGTGCACCAGTTCAAAGTATTGTAGGTTAATTCCTGGGCATTTTATTTAACAGAACTTGAAAAGACAATTATTTAAATTGGACACTTGTTTCTAGGTAGTGTGAATTATATTTTGCTAGTCCATATAAGGCAACTGCTTATATTCTCCTAAAATAAATATTTGTCACAGTACATTGCAAGTGATAGACTTTCACCATTATTTTTTCAGAAATATTTTCCTGATAACTATTTTAGGCAATTTAATACTTGTGGTACTTTATTTTTTGTCAACTTATTTTTTTTCTTTTTTTAAAAAAAACTTTATTGGACTTCTTAGCAGAGAGTGAGGAAGAAGATGATGTTGACATGGAAGTTGAAGATCAAGACAGCAAGGAGACTGAAAAGCCAAACATCATTAATTTTGATACTAGCCTGCCAACTTCACATGTGGTATGTGTGTCATAGTGAAATTTAGAGCCCCAGGGACAATGTATATGGAACTAATGCACATAGGTTTTCAGTACTCTATTTTAATAAGGTAAAGGTAAAGGGACCCCTGACCATTAGGTCCAGTCATGACCGACTCTGGCGTTGCGGCGCTCATCTCGCGTTATTGGCTGAGGGAACCGGCGTACAGCTTCCAGGTCATGTGGCCAGCATGACAAAGCTGCTTCTGGCGAATCAGAGCAGACCACGGAAACGCCGTTTACCTTCCCGCTGTCGCGGTACCTATTTATCTACTTGCACTTTGATGTGCTTTCAAACTGCTAGGTTGGCAGGAGCTGGGACCGAGCAACGGGAGCTCACCCTGTCGCAGGGATTTGAACCGCCGACCTTCTGATTGGCAAGCCCTAGGCTCTGCGGTTTAACCCACAGCGCCACCCGCGTCCCTTTTAATAAAGTAATGTAATGTAATGTAATGATTATTTTAATAATGTAGGCATCATATATTTAGAGTTTGATTTAACATCCTGTTCATAATTGATCTTACTTCCAGTAGTACACTTATATAATTTTATTGGATTTGAATATACTAGTAGGTGGGGAGCGTAAACTCGATATCTGGGATAGCTCTTTACTACTGGACCCTACCCTGATACCATTTCAATTATTTAAGCCCAAGTGAGGTCTTCGTTTGCCTTCTCATGCATGCAAAGTGAGTGCAGTACCACCTTCCCATCTGCCAACCCACAACTCTCTTGGAAATCTAATAGAAAAAAATCAGTAAACACATTGAAATATTTTAACATATGGCTCTTTCTTTTCAGAGAGAGGTTGGAAAGATCGGAGGACTGGAATCTAAAAACTTAAAACAAGCCCCCCCCCCCGAAAAAACTTTTTAAGGACCCAAAGCCTTCATTATATTGGCATAATCACAAATTGTGATAATTCTAACCATTGCATCAAATCAAAAACATCTTCCACTCCCAAAGAGGCTGTGGCTTTTACCTGTGATTTTACTTTTTCCTGTGACTTGCAATTTTATCTCATGGTTGTAGCAAGAAAGTTCTCCTACTAGAGCAACCTTTTGCCCAATCCTGTGGACTGTTACGGAAAAATATCTTCTTATAGGGCTGTGCACTCTCTTCCAGTTAGCACTACAGTCACATTGCCTAGTATGCAGGGGTTGAGTTCCAATGGTTGCACGTAGCCAAAATTACCTTTTCCTTAGCCGGCAAGGGGGAAGGAGACTTCCCTGTGTGTCCACTGCCTCTTCTTACTTCATATGCCAGCGACTACCAGGCAGAAGGGAGGAGGAGGGAGGGAGGCAGAGAGACACAAAGGCAGAATGGATCTGGAACAGAGGTTAAGCCAAGCACGTACGATTGAAATTGCATATGTTAAATGTGTAGAAGAAAAGGCTCAATTGTATTCCAAGCATGGGAAACACTAGTGGCTATTTTTGTTGTTCTTAGGGTTCCGTAGATCTAGTCCATTCATCCCAAAGCTCTGTTGTCTTTAATTTTTGCGTTTATAAACTGTGAAAGATTCCAAGAACCCTCCCATTGAATTGTGACTTTTAACTGCCACTTATTTCTTATTTTGGAAAGTATTTAGGATCTGATATGGAAGAGTTTCATGGAAGGACTGTCCATGATGACGACAGTTGTCAGACTATTCCAGTCTTACCCCATCTGATGGTAATGTTGATTCCTGGACAAACACTGCCTCTTCAGCTCTTTAGCCCCCAAGAGGTTAGCATGGTGCGGAATTTAATACAGAAAGACAGAACCTTTGCTGTTCTTGCATACAGGTAAATTAGTAAATTGATTTGCAGTTATGTGAAATTTATGCCATATCTGTAGTGTAGAACGTTATGGACTATTGCTTTGTTGTTTCGTGTTTTTACACTCATTGCCTGCAAATCCAGAGCAGCTTGGGGGCTGAGGGGGAAACTGAAGATTCTTGATGAAGAGGTAGTTCTGAAACAAGTTTACAGTAGCTTTTCCTAATATGTTGGTTTTTCTTCTTCTTAGCAATGCACTTGAAAGAGAAGCACATTTTGGAACGACAGCAGAAATTTATGCTTATCGAGAAGCGCAAGAGTATGGAATTGAAACAGTCAAAGTAAAAGCAGTGGGAAGGCAAAGGTTTAAGGTTCTTGAAATAAGGACTCAATCAGATGGGTAAGGAAATAAGGAATATGTGGCAATGTTGAACAGGGGAGCCTGTTTATATCCAGCATTTTTTTACAATCTTGCCAGTCTTAAATTTTCTCTTCACAGTTTGGTGTTGCTTGGAGAAATAGGTGGGATATCTAAGTAATGAGTAATAATACCTTTTGTGTGTACAGGTGTATGGTATGCAGCCACTTCTCTGCCATGTAAAGATGATTTTGGCGGTGTCATCCTGTGAACTAATCCAGGGTGTTTGATGGTGTGCTACATAAATGCACACCTTTAAAATTATGGATTACGTATGTCTTTATGAAGCAGTGCATTGTCTTCAGCAATTCTGAAAACTATCGCTACTTTTGTGGCAAAACTGATATTTATTACTCCCTTTGTCCCTCAACATCACAGACCTAGCAGAGGATGAACAATAATAAAATATTCATGTTGAATAGATAATGACTCCTTTACAGCAAACAGCACCATAAATAGCAATAGGCTACTTAGATAATGCAGAAGTTACCTTTGAAACTCTCTTTAATTTAAATACAAACTCCCAAATAAAGTTCTTTTTAAAGACTTGTTTTCCTGCCAGGGGGCAGTCGTGTTGTCCTTCCATAACTTGCCACCCTAAGAACCCTCAGCAACTTTAAAATTTGGAGGATTTCATCTAAAAAAACCCAGGAGCCTGGGTTCTCCCCCCCTCCCCAAAATAATCCCTTTTTTAAAAAACCTGGAAAAGTTTTGAGCCATAGCTGGCCACTGTTGGACTACCTTCTGAAAAGGAAGCACTAGGGAAAATTATGATTAAGGCTTCTGTCTGTTTTGCAGAAATCTGTGTGTATAGAACAAAAATGAATTAAATATGTGTTTCCTTCATAATACATTCATAACCCTTAATTGGAATGTAACAATTTGAACACAAGATGGCGGCACACATTAATGTCAGAAACTACATGTGTTACGGGAATATTTTTGAAACGGTGGTATTCAAACAGTAGGCCCATTGAAGTTAATGAACATGACTAACTTTGGTTCATTAATTGCAGTGGGTCTACTCTGAGTTGGACTTGGTTGACTACATCTCTAGAAGATTGTTCTCTTCTGTAGTGGTGGCATGATTTTTGCAACCATTCCACACTGGGAGAGAACAAAGGCATCTGGGAAAAAAGAGGAATATTGAGGAATAAAGTTCTCCGTCTAGACCTGTCTGATGTTTTACATGCTTTTCAACTAAAATGTCCATTATGATTGGATATTATCTGTGGAATGTCAGCTGAATAACACATATCAGGAGGAGACAAGTTTCACGATGGCAGCAAGCTTTGCTTAAGACTTGGGACCTGTTTGGTTTTAATATCCTTTCCCATTTTAAAAGAACACGCTTATATTCAGAATCTCATCCATTGACTCTTGGGGTTTAACTAGCATTGGGGAAAATTCAACCAAATAAGTATCAATTATAGGCTGCAAAAGTAAAATGTAGAACTGAGATTTTTAAAATCCATTAAAAGTTATGGGAGTGCTTTCCCCCCCAGATGTCTTATTGATGTAGCTAAAGGGGCTGAGTAAATAGCCAAACAGATGCAGTTTTCACACCTATATGAAATCTCTTTATCAGAATACAGCAGGCAAAGGTGCAAATCCTCCCTGAGCGAGTTCTGCCTTCAACTATGTCAGCAGTGCAGCTGGAGTCCTGCAGCAGATGCCACTTATTTCCTTCTTCCAAGCCTGCAGCATGGCAGGATCAACATATACATCAATGGCGGCAGAAATATCAAAAGGTCAGAAGCTAATGGTATTTTATTTTTTACGTTTTGGGTATGACATTTCAAAAATCAATATAAATTCCATCTGTGTGTCTCTCCTTTTAAAGAAAGGAGAAATGGGATGGTGCCTGTCAACCCCCTACTGCCGCAGATTATTTGTGTGACTTATCAGTTCACCACAATGGGCAGCTGCATATTTTATATGAGACAAGTTATAGTTGGTTCCAATTATCTTTTGGCTACTCATTTGAAGGAAAGTGTCTTTTTTTGTGTAAGGGAAGGAAAGTGTGTGTATGGGGGGGGGGAGACTACGGTAATTTGAGAGGCCTGAGTCAAAATGTGTGTTAAGCTATACGCTGAAGGTTTCATGCCTTATGGAAACGGAACAGAACTGTGACACATTCCATGTGTCTTCAGAGGACTAATGCAAGATTAGTTCCGGCTTTCTTTCCTATCTTACATTCTAATAGCAAACATATTCTCGAGGTGTGGGTGCTTATGTTGCCAAAATAGCACTAACTGCGCACAAGGAGGAAGTGTTTGCAGGCTTGAGGAAGCCCCAAGGTTTGCTGAAGTACAAGAAATATTGTGGGACTTGTTACAAGAACATCCTAGGAGGACTGTGCATGCTCATTTGGGCAGAAAATGAAAACAGAGGGTGGGTAAATGAAAAAGGGGTGGAACCACGAGCAGGAACAAACCGCACTGCAAAACTTGTTTGTAGGTTCCCCTTTTCTAATTGGACTGGGGATGGACCTAGACACATCAAAGAAGCACTTCAGTTTAAAGCAGGCACCCCCAACCTGCGGCCCTCCAGATGTTTTGGCCTACGACTCTCATGATCCCTAGCTAACAGGACCAGTGGTTGGGGATGATGGGAATTGTAGTCCAAAACATCTGGAGGGCTGAAGGTTGAGGGTGCCTGGTTTGTTGTTTAGTCGTGTCCAACTCTTCGTGACCCCATGGACCAGAGCACACCAGGCACTGCCTCCCACAGTTTGGTCAAACTAATGTTGGTAGCTTTGAGAACACTGTCCAACCATCTCGTCCTCTGTCGTCCCCTTCTCCTAGTGCCCTCAATCTTTCCCAGCATCAGGGTCTTTTCCAGGGAGTCTTCTCTTCTCATGAGGTGGCCAAAGTATTGGAGCCTCAGCTTCAGGATTTGTCCTTCCAGTGAGAACTCAGGGCTGATTTCCTTCAGAATGGATAGGTTTGATCTTCTTGCAGTCCATGGGACTCTCAAGAGTCTCCTCCAGCATCAGAATTTTAAAGCATCAGTTCTTTGGCGATCAGCCTTCTTTATGGTCCAGCTCTCACTTCCATACATCACTACTGGGAAAACCATAGCTTTAACTATACGGACCTTTGTCGGCCAGGTGATGCCTGGTTTAAAGCATTGTAAATCTAAACAGGGAAAGCAGGTAGAGAAAAATGGGGCTCCACGTTGCCATCTGGTGGCACAATGTTGTATCACACACACAACACATATAAATCTCTTTTTCTTTACCAGTCTGAGTCTTAAGTCAAATTGGTTGATGACTGCAAACTTTTTACTTTTAATGCGTAAGAGCATAAGAAACGCACTGATAGTTTAGGCTAAAGATGCATATAGGGCAGCACTCTGTTCTCACAGTAGCCAACCGGATGCCCAAATGTAGCCAGAGGTGTAGGTGCGGGAGCTTGGTGCAGAAGTCTGGGACCCTGTTCATCAGAGTAGCCCCAAAACATATCTTCTTCCCTTTCCTAGTGACTTGCTTGGCAATAATAATACCGTACCTTTATTGTCAATGTACAACCTGTGTACAATGAAATTAACCAAGCCTTCCTCCCCGCCCCAAACACTCAATCTCATTGCACTCTGTGTGCTTGTTGCACAACACACCAACTCCAAAAGTCAGTTGCATTATATTATTTTCCGTTCAGCAGCCTAATAGCCCACGGATAGAAACTGTTTTATAGCCTGTTGGTATGACTGATTATACTTCTATATCTCCTGCCCAAGGGTAGAAGATTAAAGAGGTGCTGGCTGGGGTGTGAAACGTCCCTGAGAATTTTTCTTGCTTTCCTAAGGCAACGATCCCTTGCGGTGTCATCTAGCGGGCTCAGGGGACAGCCCATGATATCATGTGCTCTGTTCACCACCCTCTGTAAAGACTTTCTGTCTGTGGCTGTCAAGCCAATGTACCACACTGTGATACAATATGCGAGGACACTTTCTATTGTGGAAAGAGTGCTTTAAATCTCTCGGAAGAAACCTGCAGGCACCTGAAGGGTACTAGATGAAGAAGAGCACAAAGTAATGACCCAGTCCTGTTCAGATAGTGATTTGGGTCAAATCTTCCAGTTGCTCAACATTATCCAAGTAAACAGGATTCACTGAGATGCTCTTGCCGTGGGGGCTGTGTGCTGTGCAATCCTTTTTCATTTGAAGATGAGCACTATCCTGTTATACCTGAATAGTTTTCCTCAGATTGAACACCATAACTTTTCCTGAACTTAATGCTAATGCATGTTCAAGCCTTAGCAAGTTCCTGGCGGTTTTGTTGTTACTCTCCATAGCAAAGTACTCAATGAAAAGTTTTGAAATAACTATTAAATTGGGTGCAATTCAGACTAGTGAACTGAAGGGGAAATTGGTTTCAAGACTTCTGATTCTCCATCAGAGGAAGGTGGATTCCCACACTTCTAGGTCTAGTTACAGTTCTACGGTAGGTTTGAATTCACTGCAACAGGTGTGTGCCATTTTATTTATTTTTGGCATTTTGTGACCATGTGGTTCTTCCATTTATCAGTCATACATCTGTTTAAACTCTCTCAAGTTCCAATTGATCTCTTTACACCTCTTATGGACACATAGTTGTTCCTGCTGCCTAGTTATTTGCCTGGCTAAGCTGCTTTCTGGAGTTCTCTATTCTGCCCTTATCTATTGCTAGCCAGGCCATTCCCAAATTTGCTTCACTCTCGGTCTCAAGCAATCACATCCTTCTCATTAAAGGAATATTTTTTATATTAATCTTCACTTCTTTGGATACCTGCTGTGATAGCCTCTTTCAATGCAGAGCACAGGTCTGTTTATCATAAATTCAATTATTCCAACAAGCACTAGTTTAACAAAACTTTTTTTTAAGTCTCGGAATAATCTCCCAACACCAGACTTCTTCAGTGCTTGTGTAAAGTCACTCTCATTTCCTCTCTTGGTATTAATTTGCTAGCTTTGGGAAAAGGTAGAATGTGTGGTTCATCCATGTAGCACTATTAACAAAGACTCCACATCTTGCCCTCAAAATAAAACTTGCAGAAAATAGCGTTAGCTTCAGCCTTTGAACCATTGCTCAGAGTAAATGTGATGTCTTTAAAAAGTCCTTAAGTGGGCATTTATAACTATGGTCCCTAATTTTGGAGGTAACTTAAAATGATCTCTTTTGTGATCTCTTGGATCCCTTTTACCTTTTTTTGAAGCTTAGCTGCCCCCCCCCCCCAAAATTGCTGTGTTTCAGTTAATAACTGGAATGTATACATGAGTTTTGCAGCTTCCTGATATATGCAGCAGCGTAGACACAGCTTCACTTAACCAAGCTGTTTGTTTGAAGAGGTTTTCTGTGCGATTGCAGCAGCTTGGACCTCATAAATGCAAACGGACCAAGGTTGCTTTCACACGGATGGGAATGCGTTGCATTCCAAACTCATTTTGACCTGCATCATTCTCACAGTGGTGTGCTGCGAAAAACAAGAAGGAAATAGATGTTTGTTTATATCAGTTTGTATTCTGTTGTGGCTTTGTACAAAGCAACTCATGCAAAAGAGGCATTCCATTGTTTGCTTAGTTTCCCCTACCTACTACCCACTTACAGTCCCTGAAAAGTTACTCCTGAAGTGGGCATAGTATGAATAATGGCCCAGAGGTTTGTAGAAGGTAGGACTGGGAAATATATCAGTATATCGTCCAATACCAGTTTGAAGTCCTGGCGATATATTGCGAATCATGATTCATGTGTGTGCGCTCTGCAAAAAATGACAATGTGGGAACAACTGTGAAGCCAGCCTATGCCTCTACATAGCTCCATCCTTATTTCAGCCATTGTATATTGTGAAGTTTAGCTGGTGGTATACCATGATGTTGAAAACCAGGTATCACCCAGCCCTGGTAGGAGGATTGGCCAAAATTGCATGTCCCACCTTGCCTCACTTTTTATTTTAAAAAATCACATACCCATATATTTTACTCTATTAGTTTAATCTGTAATTGATGATGATGCCTTTAAAGAGTGAGAGTTGTGCAGGAACTTTCAGGGCTAAAAAAACCTTCAGAGGTAAGAGTAGTAGAGGTTAACTTCAGGAACATTTTAACCCTATTTTTCCTTATGTGAGGGTACACTTTGGAACCATTGAATTGATAGGCAGCACGATCCAAAAAGCAGTTTCAGTAGGCTATTTGGATTTTAAGTAAAGTTTGCACTATTGGGGTTGGTGTGAATAAAATCAACTTAAACTGCAATATTTGGAATTATCACAGTAGAAATATCAACCTGATGTCTCCGAATAAAAAAAGTAGCGGATACTATGATTAAAAATATAAATAATGGGGATCAAGAACATTTCTATCTACTCACCTTACCAGGTTTTTCTGAGGTTCAGAAGGTGTGTTTTGTACCTTGATTGTAACGTAGTGAAACATAATTCTGCTAATAGAGCATGCATTGGGGAGGGGAGATTTGCTTGATGAAATATTAAGAGAAGTGTTCTCTTTCCTCTAGTAACTGAAGAATATACCATATATTACTTAGTAGTAAGTAAATATATCTGTTTTGTCTTGCAGCGCAAATTTCACTGTGCTAGTCTGACTTCCTGGCCGTCTTGGTTGTATTCATTATATGATGCTGTAAGTATTAATAAGGTCTTGATCTTGGGTTTTATCTTTCAATCTAGCATGCTCTTTTTGCCTCCGAGAGAACAAACTATGTTTTAAAATGGCGGCTAATCAGTGAAATGCTAGAGAAGCCCTTCTGTCAGATATTGCCAAGGAAATCAAGTTGCTGTCTCAGCAGTATCGCTGCCCCCACAGCCTATACCTAAACAGCATTGACAGGTTCAACCACCTCTTGACCAGCATGCAGTCGTCTTGGTCGAGGCTAACAGGAGTAGGAACTTTCGAACTGTACAAGTTCTGCAAGGGATAGACAACAGTCTGCCATACCCACTGGAATCCGTCCTGCAATCAGGGATGACAAAGTGGCAGGAGCCAGGAGTTTGATGATGAAGAAACTGTGTCATAGGCTATTTCAGCAGCAGGATTACATGGTTTTATTATGCAGGGCGATGCCCTACATCTGTCATCCAACATGCCTTCACCAAGCGGCGCCCGAGACTATCAACTGATAAGATTGATTATTGCTAAATGGATTGTATCCAAGGATGACTCCTTTCCATGAGTGGAAGCCCCATAGTGAAATCACTGGATACCACTCGTAACGTTTTAATATGTCACAGTTCCCTCAACCCTTACAGAGAGCTAATTGGTTGGCATACATATGTTTAGAACAAGAAAGGTGTACTTTGTGCCCATCTTGCCCATGGATAAGACAGTATGATTCAGGGGGTCACCAAGCTTTTTGAAGTAGTGGGGACATTTTGAATTTTGAAAGAGCCAAGCGCAAAATGGCTGCCACAGAGGGGCATGGCAATAATGCAGAATTAATGAGACAACCATGCCTGAAAACCTTATTGTTACCATGGGAATTCAGCTATGCCCTACTTGTCCTGATTGTGGAGAAAACACACACACACACACACACACACACACACACACACACACACAGAGAGAGAGAGAGAGAGAGAGAGAGAGAGAGAGAGAGAGAGAGAGAGAGAGAGATGCTGTTGTTATCTAACAACAGGAAGCATTCCTTGGTACTATGAAAAATTCACAAGGTAGCCCATACAACTCTTATTCCACAGAAGCAGGTAGCTGCACATTTTGCCCCATAACTTTATTTCTAGGAGGCCTAAAGACTTTTTGAAAATGAAAGCTCGGAGATTTGGGCACCACTGTAAGACCTCAGCTGTGCCATGGCTTAACACCAAGCTGAAATTCATACAAGTATGAATTAGACATTGATACCTGTATGAATTTCAGCTTGGTGTTAAGAAGCTGCACCTTTTTAAATGAAACTTTACTGCAAAAGATATAGCCAGATACACTTTCTCTAATTTATTCTTCATTATTTTTAAAGAAAAAGGAGTTTGTATGCTTAAATTGGGTTTTTGTTTCAACACAAGGAAACCTTGATGGAAAGGGTCAAGCAGCAGCTGCACGAGTGGGATGAAAATCTTAAAGATGAATCGCTTCCATCAAATCCAATAGGTACTCTTAATAAATGACTTTTCCATGAAAGTTGTGCTTGTTTGCTTCTCTGTGCATTTTATCTGATATATTGCATGTTAGAAGAAAAGGTTGCATTTGCCTAGCAAAGTAGGCTCTGATCAATGAAAGCTCATGGCCGCATTAAGACACAACACATTTTCCAGTTCTCCATGGTATAGGCGATTGGCCATCAATAGTGTGTGTACAAGACCATAAGATTCAGTTCACATCCCAGTTTGGCATTTAAAAACAACAACCTGATTTCAGTTCACAGTGATTCAGACATTGCCTGATTTGGAAAATGTAAAGCTTTATGTTTTCATATGCAGGATTTTTTAGAATCTAACTTTTCTCTTTCTGACAGACTTGGATATAGATTGTGGGTATAATGGCCCTTCCTGGATGGATAAGCCGGTCCAAACCTAGGGTTTTAGTTTGTGCTGGGCACCTTTTTTTTTACACGCGCGCACACACACACACACAAACAAACACACACAGCAGTTCAGAAAGCATTTACTTATCCTAGCCTATTGTTTTGTGGGAAATTTGCTTAAAGGGAATACAACAGAGAGGTATCCCTAGCTAAGAACCCTGCCAAATTTTGGAAAGATGTATAGTGGGTTCTTGGAAGTAGACACCATTTTAAAGTTGATTTTGTGGGGAGAACTTCCCTTCATGTGGTTTGGTGGGCAGCAATTTTATTTTGAAAATGGCATGCATAACAGAGGTGCTCCTAGAAAAGTCACCTGCTAATTTTCAAATGGAGAGACCAGGAAGTTATTATGAATAGTGAGGGGAACAGCTTCAAACCCATTTTCTATTCAGTTGACACCAACATAGCAGAAAACCATAGAAAGTAAGTGCAAAGCTAGTTTGAGATGTGAATGTGTGGGCATGTGGCCTAGCAGCAGCAGGACTTGAATGTGCAGCATTGTCCAAGCAAGCACTGCTAGAAGGGCTACTAAAGGAGAAGGGAATAGGCACTAACTAGGTGGTATATTCCCTCAAGATCCTTTTGCCAGGAGCTCTGGTTGAAGAGCCCTGAAAATACAATTTCTTCCTGATTAATGGCTAGACCATCGGTAGGCAAACTAAGGCCCGGGGGCTGGATCTGGCCCAATTGCCTTCTAAATCCGGCCCACGGACGGTCCGGGAATCAGTGTGTGTTTACATGATTAGAACGTGTCCTTTATTTAAAATGCATCTCTGGGTTATTTGTGGGGCCTGCCTGGTGTTTTTACATGAGTAGAATGTGTGCTTTTATTTAAAAGGCATCTCTGGGTTATTTGTGGGGCATAGGAATTCATTCATTATTTTTTTTCAAAATATAGTTTGCCCCACCCCCCAAGGTCTGAGGGACGGTGGACCGGCCCCCTCTGAAAAAGTTTGCTGACTCCTGGGCTAGACAGTTAAAAAAAAGAAAAGAAAAACAAGATACCCCTCCCGTCTCTCTCTCCACCCTGATATTTTCTTTATCTGGCTAGCTTTGGGAGACAGATTTCACTTTTGACAGGCTCACTGTTTCCAGCATTTATTTTACAAATCTCAATGCATAAAAGGCTTTGGAGATCCCTACTTTATTTCAGAGTGCTTTGGCGAGATCCTATTTTGGTTCAAACAAATCCCAAATCTTTGGCTCAGGGTTCAGGAGTTGTCTGGATCTAATGCACACCCATGTTCCCTCTGCACCTTTTAGAGTTGTCTGCTTTAAGTAGCTCATAAGTGTGCTTTCTTCCCACACTGCATATTTTTGGTGTGAAAGCCACAAAAAATGGCTCATATTTGCTGTCATTGTTGAGCTGATGCCAAAAAAGATTGCTGGTAGATTGTGATTGATTCCTTGTAATAGTTATGCACTGATTAACTGGAAATTATAAGGTGCTGTGCATCTGATTGACCCTCTTTTAAATATATGAAATTGAATTTCTTCAGATTTTTCATACAGAGTTGCCGCTTGTCTGCCCATTGATGATGCGCTGCGAATTCAGCTGCTTAAAATTGGTAGTGCTGTTCAGCGACTGCGATGTGAACTAGATATAATGAACAAAGTAAGTGTGATGAACTCTTTACAAGGTCTTGAAATTGTTCTCTTGTTTACCTGGGAGTAAGTCCCCAGTTAAGACCTTTGAGTAGACACAAGGCTGTGAATAGCTACTAGTTACAATGGCTATAGGCTACCTGCAGGATGGGATACAGCATGCTCCTAACTATAGATCACTTGGACACAACAGTGGTTGAGTGCTCTTGCACTCATGCCCTACTTTTGAACTTCTCATATCTGGTTGGCTAGTGGGAAATAGGATGTTGAATGATGATGGCCAGAGGGAGAATCATGGATAGAGACATTGGTGGCTCTGCTTCATCACTGGGTCTAGAGTGTTTCCAATTTTAAGTTTTAGGTCTTTACAACGTTCAGTAAGGTTGTTGTCAAGTTTATTACATTTAATGTGTCCGTCTCTTCATTGCCGCCACAGAAAAAAGAGTTTCAGCAGTTATGAAAACTTCTTAAAGGGAAAATAAGGTTCCAAGTTAAGTCTACTCTTTAAGAAAAGTTACTGGATTAAATCTGCATTGCTTGCAATTTAAAGTATTTAAACAAAATGTTTTGCGTAACTTTCGTTCTGTTAGTTTAAAATTGTTAGTTTCCCCGTTTATGTTTGCTTTATTACTTTTGTAGTGTACGTCTCTCTGCTGTAAGCATTGTCAAGACACAGAAATAACTACTAAAAATGAAATATTCAGGTGAGTTTGCAAAAGGCTTACACTGTAGAAATTGCCTTGAAATAAGCTATGTATATCCTCTTAGCTTCTAAACTGCATTTTAACAATTGTACATTTTATTATTTTAGCAAGCAATTTGTAAAGATTGCATTTTAGGTGGAGAATAATCCCAAAACAAATATAATCATTTATATAGATATATTGGACTACAAATGTTTGGCTCTAAGTGGATCTCACTGATACATGTGAAAATCACTTAAAGTGCTCATGTTCTCTTATAGAAATTTTTTATTCTGCTTCTGAGAAATTTTCACAGAAGCATATTAAGGCAGTGAACCAATTATGTGGTTGTTGGCCAGGTTGTTGAAGCAGGTAACAAAATGTTTTGGGGCAGAGTGTTTCTTGAAATGCCACCCTCTGACCTCAAATGGTCTTGACTGGTTTCCCCCTTACTACCTATCTATCTTTCTAAGTATTTTTATATTATTATTATTATTATTATTATTATTATTATTATTATTATTATTATTATATAAATATATATACTATATATTTAACACACACCCACACACACCTGTATCATAAGAATATATTACAGCTGTTTGCAATATAAACAAATTAAAACAATTTAAAAAAATATTGATAGACCTATTTCTTTATAAAAATATTGATAGCATGCACCTACAATTCCATGTTTCTATGATCTCCCCCTCCCCCATGATGAATATTAATGTTATTTCAAAACAGTAATATTCCCCATATCTATTTTTTCACCAGCCACCAGTATCTTTAGTTTCTGAAGTTGACTTTAAAAAATCTGTTTCTTGCAGTTTATCTCTTGGTGGGCCTATGGCTGCATATGTGAATCCTCATGGATTTGTGCACGAGACGCTTACTGTGTACAAAGCTTGCAACTTGAATCTGACTGGCAGATCTTCCACAGAGCATAGCTGGTTTCCTGGGTAATAAAATGCCTCTCATTAATGCTTGTAGTATTAATATTAATATGCTGTTTGAATGCTTTTGCTTTTTACTGTATTGGTGTCTACCTCATACATAGTGTATACCCCAAGAACTAGTAAAATAAGAGTACCTGGGAGGTGCCAAAAAAACAAGCCCCCAGAATATTGAGCATCTAGGGGAGATGGTAGGGACAAGATTTATCTTGCTGAACTACTACGGTATATAGTCATACCTTGGCTTACGAACAGCTTACTTCTTGAATATTTTGGCTTCCGGAAGTGACTGTACCGGTTTGCGAACTTATTTTTGGAAGCCAAATGTCTGACGGGGCTTCCGATTGGCTGCAGGCTGCGTTCAGAAGCCGCGCTTTGGTTTTTGAATGTTTTGAAAGTTGGATGGACTTCCAGAATGGATTCCGTTCGACTTCCAAGGTACAACACTGGTGGCTTTGCTACTCTTGAGTTCCAAGTGATGGTAAGGGCTATTGCAAGTAGTGATTTATGAGATATATCCTGCTCATAAAGGCTAATACGATGCTGTCCACTCCTAGGTATGCATGGACTATAGCCGAGTGCAGAATCTGTGGAAGCCACATAGGCTGGAAGTTTACTTCAACAAAGAAGGATATGTCACCTCAAAAGTTCTGGGGATTGACCCGTTCTGCACTGCTGCCAAGGATTCCAGAAACAGAGGATGAATCCGGTAAAAGATCACTATTGCTTTGCCAGTGATCAAATAACCTTACCTTGGATACGTCAGTGTCTTCTTAAAAAAAAAAAGAAAATCTGCAAAGTGCTGCATCTTATGTCTGATTATCTAAAAGGATCTTTTCACCTGAGCTTTGTGCAGATAAAAGTACTGTTGCTTCCAAAGGCCCTGAAAAAAATGACATTTTAAGATTTAGACTTCTGGAGGAAGAAGTACCAAATGTGTGACGGAGATGAGAAAAAAAAAACAGTCCCCCCTCCCCAGATTGTTTCATAAACACTGAAACAGACAGCCCAGACTTAGATTTGCCCTGTAATAATGCAAGAAGACCCTTACTATCGGTGGGAAGATAAAACTGTTGAGGAGGAATGAAGACTGAGTGTAACTCAACTTGTGGATAATGAACAGGTATAAGGTATTGCCCACTGTTATATTTGCCTGTAGAATGTTGTGAATTTATAAGAAGCCCTGTGTTTTTTTTAACTGTGTGAAATAAGCTTACAGGTATTGGTGTTTGCTTGAAAAAGCCTTAAAAGAGGAGAAGGCCTAAACCTCCTATAGGGGTTCATGTGATGACAGGTCCCTCGTCACAAAGTGGTTGCTGGCAGAAGCCTGCTGCTAAAAGGACTGTTATATGCAATTCCTTTGTAAAAACAAAAACCCTATAGAATTGTTTTGTTGTATCACCTTTAGCTGATTTTGCTCCATTTGGCATGTTCTGACTGATAATTTTTTTTAAATCAAAACATAAGTTATTCATGAAAATGTTTAGGATTGCGATAAAGTGTAATTTTCTTC
Organism: Zootoca vivipara; assembly: GCF_963506605.1. Classification (NCBI taxonomy): domain Eukaryota; kingdom Metazoa; phylum Chordata; class Lepidosauria; order Squamata; family Lacertidae; genus Zootoca; species Zootoca vivipara. The sequence continues at coordinate 33,197,644 of NC_083277.1, read as the reverse complement.
GTTAATATCTTCAGTACTTTTCCGTCTACCATATTGCGATTGTGTACTTTTTTTACATGTCTAAGATTCTGTGGGGTCATTGGCAGTGCGGTTGCTCATAAGCCGTTTCTTTTGGCATTGGTAAGTTGCAGCCGTCTGTCAAAAGTTTGAAAGGGTGTAATTGAATTATAACTTGCTCTTTAGAACAGGAAGTAATGCTTCCCATTTGAGCAAGTTGGCTTTTAGGAGACATGTATAGGTTATCGAAATGGGAGCTAAAAACAGCAAAAAGGTGTGTGGAGTTTTTTTTTTTGCCTTGTTTTCTTAGAATGCACTTTGGCAAGCAAAGTCTGCAGATGGCAGACGTATTTTACATATATTGGTATTCCCCACCCCTGCCCCGAGACAATTTTTGTCACTGCACTTCTTCGGAATATATTGTTAGAGGTCTTGTTAAGTGTGGCTAGGTATCTTGTTGAAGTAACAGCATTGCTGATTTCATAAGAACCAATGTATTTATCAGTGGAGGGAGATAACAGCCTTAAAAAAAGCAAGCCCCCAAGTTTAGTGATCCTGCCATGGCTTCCGTCACTCCGCAGCTGAAAGCTTTTTTTGCTGGCAATAAATGGCATTAGACACAGAAAGGGTGTTAGGAACTCAGTGTGCTAGTTAGATAGGAACAAGCAACTCTGTAATTCAGGGTTACTTCCTTGAAGTATTCTACCTCTGTAGTACTATGTTGTTGTTTTTATATTTCTCATTCCGGTCACAACTGAATGATCACCTTTATTTTGTGCTGCAGCACTGTCTCTCCGCTGAGCTGTGAAAAGCAATAGTAGCTAAAACCTCATTTTGGACAGTGTTAAGAGAGAGCATTTTAGCTTTTTATTTTCTCCAAAAGGAGCTTGTACAGGATTGCAATATTAAAACATTAATGTGAAAGCACAGGATTGTGATGACTGGCCTGTACTAAAACGAGTCAGGATACTAGAGAGCTTTCTCCTAAGTGGGAAAAATGTTGGAGCCTCCGTTGTTGTTTTTTTAAAGGGGGTTGGAGTTTTCACTGCCATCAGTGGGATTTGCGGGTGGCAAGAATTTTAAAGGGAGGGGGGGAGCCTCTGTTTTGAATGGTGGTGGGACATGACCATTTGCGAAGCTAGCATGTGGGTAAGGGTGGGGGATGGATTTTGAACCTTTGCTAACAATAGTGTAATGCTAATATGACTTCTACATGTTAAAATCTCATCCTTCCATCTCTTATATGATGAATACTCACTGTAGCTGGTGCCCCATTGCAAGACCTCTCTCTACATGCTCCTACCATCTCTTCATCCCCCTAAGCATGATGAGATCAAGAGCAGGTCTGAGGTTCCAACACTTTTCTTTTACAACCTCTTCCCCTCCACTACCCCCACCATATTATAGAACAAACTTTCCTATCTCGCACAGGGTCACAGGATCAGGGAGGTCCCACATTTTCAATGAACCAATACTTTTGTTAAATTGGACAGATCTGGTACATGCAGATGATACATGCCAGGACCTGTTCCTGATCTTGCTGTGCATAGAGGTGAGACAGCAGAAGCACTGCCCACATCTTTTATTAATATCAACTATGCTTGTGTGCAAGCCACCTTCCAATAAACAGAGGTTGTGTAACAGCAGTGTTTGATGAATTGATGTCAATATATTTTACTAGCTTTTGTTATGCAGTTGCCGCAGAAGAAGACTGAGTAGTTAGACAAGACGTCAGCAAGCTTAAAATTTGCCTATTTGGTGGAAATGTGTGTAAACAGGGGGGGAAAGTTGTTGTTTTTAAAAAAGGGGGAAAGTATTATAGTGAGATCAACGAGAAATAAATACTCCACTAATTCCATTTAATGTTGACTTGTTTCTGCCTTCTGCCCCAGTCTGTGTAATGGGTTTGATATTATCAAGCTCATAGCATTTTCTAGCTTATAAACTAGTGTGATTTGAAGTAACTGCTAAAACCATATATTCTGGTGTTGTGCAACTGGATGTTGTACCCTCAATGAAGAATTCTTTATGTAGATTATATGCTTTCTGGTTCCAGTATAAAACCAATAATGCTTCTGTGTGTTGGCTTGGTTTTTCCTGTGCTCGTATATTGTGGGTTTTACATCAAACAACTGGAGAAAATGAAAACTCTCGGGGAGATGAAGTCTATTATATCTTAATGTTCAAACAGGTTATAAAATGTCAGAATCAGTGTTTCCATCTGAGCACTAAATATTAGATACCGTAATTGCATTTATCAAAAACATCCCTGCTGTGCAAACCTATACATGTCTACTCAGAAATAAGCCCCGCTGAATTCAGTGGGACTTTATTCCCAGATACATGTGTGTTAGATTGTATCCTTAAGCTTTACTGAGAGCAGACCCATTGAAATTAGCATGTCTTAAGTTAGATCCATTAATTTCAATGCATCTACTCTGACCTAAATTTAGTTGACTTAACACCCTTACTGTTTAAAAGTTTTTTTCTAAAATCAACATAGATCACATTACAGATCTCGCATCTTTATTTTCACACACAAATAGCTATACAAAACATTTTTTCCTTGTTACCGTTTATGTGGAAGTGCATTTCAATTTTCATGCGAAGCCTTTTTAGTAGTGCTGTTTTCTGTTCAGAAAACAATTACTCGTTCACACGGTGGTGTTTTTTGCCTGACTGTTGTTAAAACTGCTTTATGAAAGCTGCAGTAAGGAAGGCACACTGTGCTTGTAACTGTTCCTTTGCTTGCCTTTGTGAAGAATAAACTAGCAGCTATCCATGAGAGGTAGAAAAGGAGAATCCCCAGTACAGTCAATGACCCATTTGCACAGGGGTTTGGTTCCTGACGCATGTGTTGCCGGAGTACACATAAGCCCTCTCCCCCTCCCTGTTACGCCCCCTCCCCTGTTCTGTGCATGCGTACACAGTCACATGTCAGTTGGATGTGCAAAAATGGGTCATTGTCTGTACTCCCAGAACCTGTGCTGAGCAGGTCTTGCCCCCCACCCCCCTAGGATTGCGGAGAGCTTAAAAGCTTGTCTTGTGCCAGGTCTGTTGGGTTACCAGCATGAAAAGAGCTTTTAAGCTCTCTGCCTTGCTTGGGTTTATCTAATTTCTGCTGGCCTGCCTTCAACCACATATGGTTGAAATCGCGCAGGCTTAAATGTGTGTTAGATGTGATCATATTGCAGTTAAGCAGAGAAGACACACGAGTATTTCCTTAAAATAAGTAAATCAGAAATTAAGCAAATTTCTGCAACTTCTTCGATTGGGCTTGCTTGACAGCTGTTTCTTGGACATCCAAATTTGACCAGTTCTCCTACTGTCTGAGCATTTTATAGCCTTCATTCCTATTAAACCTATTCACCCACTATTACTAGGGAATGCTAGTTTTCTGCATTTCAAATTCCCACCACTCCATGTGAAAATCAGCTGGTTTGTCTTTCCTTTTTCACTCGTGTAAATCTATATATTCTACGTGAAGTATAGTGGTTAAGCCCGTACCAAGTTAAAACCCACCAAGGTAAGACATTGGGCTGCTATGAACGCCATATGTCTTGTATGCATTGCAGTACTGATGCTTGTCTACAGGTAGCATTTTTCATGAGCACCACATTGCTGACATTCTTGGACTGTAAAGCATTTAAATCTAAAGTTTTCCTCCCACTTTGTGTTTCTACTGTAATTTTTTTAATTTTATTTCTAATACTTTATAATTTGCTTTTTGAATTTCATTTTTTGTTTTGAAAACACTCACTATTTCTTATTTTTCAAGGTCCTTCATAGATTTCAGCTTCTTAAAAAGGAATGTATTTCTTATTTTAAATTCTGTGTCTGAGTTTGAAATAAGGACTTCAGAAAAAGGAGAAATCACAAGTGAATTAACAACATAATAATCCTTAGGTTTTCTTTTTTTAAATGTTTGGAATGTCTGGGTTTTTTATGCATGTTGCAAAACGTTTTTTAAATAGCTCCTTGGAAGTTACAAATTAAATTGATTCAAAACATTTTCTCAATCGAGAAGATTTTGTTTTGATCAGTAGTTACATTTGTTAAATTAAAAATTTCACATTAAAGACAAACTGCTTTGAAGACCAGTGAACATGGTTTCTTTATTCCAAGAAAATTTTATTGTGCTGTGCTAAAGATTTTTCATAAGATCTTGAGCTTTTAAGACTTTAAAATTGTATGTTAAAATAATGCTTCATGGCCTATTGTATACTCCTAATCCACAACTATTTATTTTGTGCTTGATGAATAGCAGTCTTTATTTCACTGGGATCTTTGCAAGGCTGCTACTTGAGACTCACTAAAAAGGAATGAAAATGACACTATAAAGTTGCAGTAACAGAACTGTTGTCTAAAGTCTCTCTCAAAGAACATTGTTCTGGCTGGTCAACAGGCGACTTGAAAATGAGCCAGTATTATGTGTATACGTGACTGGGGTGTTAATGTTGCCAGTAACTGAAGATGATGAATTTAAGATTCAGTTTATAGGATCCAGAATTAGCCAAATGGAAAGTTAGTTCAGGTAAAATTAGAGGGTTTTTTTAAAAAAAAAATGCAGCAGAGCAAAATTGTTAGAGCAGTGAAGCTTTTAGCACTTAGGTACTACTTTTTTCCCCAATTTTTTTTTATTCATTTTATAATGACATACAAGAAAAACAAAAACAATACAGAACAAGTACATAAAAAAATTTAAACAAAATACAAACAAACATATCGATACTTCTTAACTTTTATTTTACTTAACATTGTCTTGAGGACTTCCTCAAATCCAGGGCTGTCTTAGGCACCTTTGGTGCCGTGGTGCGACAGATCCCGCCGCCACCCCGCCGCCGCCCCATTTTCCAGCGCGATGGGCGGCCGGGCTCCGCGCACAGCGCGGCCACCGAGGGCGCTGCTCCACGGCGGGCGGGCTTAGCGCGCAGCGCTTAGTGCTGCGCGACAGAGCGGGCGGCGGGCGGGAGCAGCTGCGTGGCGCCCCCCCTGGCCACCCAGCCTGGCCGTAGAGCTGGCACTGCTCAAATCCCACCCTTCTGATTTTCATTTAAAATTGTTCTTATCCTTAGTAGTTTCGTATTTCCAAATTTCATCCATTATCATCTACATCAATTCTTATTTTAAGCTCATATTCATATTTCTAAAACATTTTTTGTCTTTTTACCTTATTGTCCACCTTCTCCTATCGTTCCATCCCTAGGCCTCCTCCTGCCACGAAAAGGTCCCAGAGTGAACGGACAGTCGAAGGTGGTCCATTTTATAATTAGACTTCTCCCCTCCAGAGCCCCCCCTGCCACAAGAGGCTCTAAAATTGAGAGGAGGAACAGAGGTAGTGAGCCACCCAACCATCTAATTAAACATACAATTTCTATTTAACTATCCTAAACATATTTCTCAATTTCTCATATTTCTAAACATACATATCACATACATATACTTTTCCTACCCTAGCCTAATATTTCCGCCAGTTACTCATACCTTTAATTTCACATAGACATCTCTTTTCTGCCACTTCCTCCCCCCCAGTCTCTTTCCCCCAATTGAAACAGCAAGTTCCATAATATAGCCCCAGTTCAAATCCCATTTTTATCCAATCCTATAAAAAGCAATTTCCTTTTTCACCCCACTTCCAATCTCACATGTTTTAAAACCCAACTTTTTGTCCTCCCCTCCCTCTGCCCCCAATTCCATAAAATTTCTCCCTTGCCAAACCCAAGTCTTCGCATTTCCCCTAATTTCCCATAAAATCAATCCCCAAAATAGTTCTTGTTCTTCCGTCCCTGAGATAGCATAGATCCATGAAACATCTTGATGGGTTTTCTCTCCTTGTCTAACTTTTTCTTCTTCCTCTTCTTTGGATTCTATCCCTTTGTCCTCAGGAACTGGTTCTTCATTTTTTCTCTCCTCCACTATACTTTCCTTAATTTCCAGTCCTTCTTCCTCTTCCACCAATGATTTATTATTCCTTTCTAAATCCAAACTGAACTGGTGCTGCCTAATTATAAGTTCCCACAACAATTTTAATACTGACTGTTGAAAACCAGGTGCAGCTCCGGATGTTGACATTCTTTCCAGCTTCAAGATCAGAGTCGAGATTAGAGAACAAGGAATAATGGGGTTTCAGTATCATAGGAAAAGTTATATCAAAGTTGGCTAAAAAAAGATTCCATAGACATTGTATTCCAAAACTTAAGTTCTTTTTAACCATTCAAAGAACAGTTGCAGTTTTTAATGACAACTGTCAAACATATCCATTCTCTTCATTGCAACAGTTCACCTCCTCTTAGCAGTAAACACATTCCATTCCTTTATGACATCTCCATAAAGTCTCGCTGATTCTCCTGGGGTGCCGATTCCAGGGTTAAGAAAGGCTTTCCCCCTTCCCAATTGCTGACTTTTGCAGGGATTTTTGTTAAAAACAAGACTCTTCCCCCCTTCACCCTGCCTTCAGAGGGGAATATAGGTTCATTCCTTGGAGGTTTAAACCACTCCAAAGTTTCTTTCCGGCTTCGGGCCACCTTGCTGCTTCCCAGTTCCTCAGTGGGTAGAGATCGACTCCCGTTTTTTGGATCTCTCTCCCATGACCAAATTTTCCAAATTTAAATCCAAGAGATCAGATTACTCACGGTCTCTTCTTTTTGTAGAAATTTTTCCTTTGGAAGAATTGACTGCTGCTGTCTCCCAGTCACACAACTTCACACTGTCAGAGTTAGTGATCTTTGTCTGTTTGCCGCGGCTCTACCTCCTCGCTCTCAGGGGCTCAAAACAGAGCCTAACCGGGGAGGAGGGAATCCGCAAATGGCGCCTGCCAGACGTTCAGTCCCTCAAACGCTCAATTTGGGGCTGGGGGGGTGTCTGCTGTGCTGGAGCGGTTCCCCCCGCCTCTGAAGCGCTGAGGTCCGCTCCGCAGAACGGACCTCCGACTGGGGAAGATGGCGTGGCCAACCGGAAGTAGGTGCTAACTTTTTTTTGCTCCTTGACAACTTTTTTCTTCTGCTTTCTGGTTCATCCTTTTCTCTTGCCTTACTGGTCTCACTAAAAGTTCTGTATTGAACAGCAGGTCAGGGAGCAGACACCTGCAGAGAGTTTTTGATTTTTTAAAGTGATTGGTATATTATTAGGTAATAGGGAAATACTCATGCAGGTTTCTCATAAATGCTAGCTGAATGGAATAACAAATTGTGCATCATCTTCACACGGGTGCATTATCTTTTGGCCTTCCTTGACCTGCCATCATCTTGGAAAATGCAGCCTGCAAAATCATCAATGGACTGGGCTTGTGTATTTTCATCAGCAAGAATGTGTGTAGAAATTAAGACAGTGGCTGATTGAAATTAACCTCTTGCGCAGATTCTTCGCTGTATAAGTGGTAAAGAATGAAAAGTATAAATGCAGAGCCATGTTCATTGGGGAAATCTAAAAACTCCGAGAAAGGTCTATAAACCTCATTAATGCAGCCTTAGAGCAGGAATAATGTCACACTAGATTTATTTTCTATGCAACACAGAGCCAACACTTGTTTTCCTCCTTGCTAGCAACACCAGCATATTTGCTGTCAGAAGTTCAGGTTTGGAGTTAATCTGTAAGGAAAATTGCTCCCTTGCAGTTTCCTATGCAGATTTAATCTGCTGCTTGAATTACTTTGTAATGAAATTCATGTATACCCCTTCCCTTGCCCCTCTGATAATTACATTTATAAACCATTGTAAGATAGTAGAAACCAGTCTATTCCATTGACTTTCATAGTTCAATGTTTTGCTGAACCTCTCAAGCAGACAAATTGCAGCTTGGCCCTTAATATGCACATACCATAATTAATATTGTATTAATATTGTAACAGTGTTTCCCTCACAAACATGTAGTGGCAAGTTTTCACGGAATAGAATCTTTCTGGGGATAACCACCACAGCTTCAACCAAAAACCAAGTAAGTGGGTCATTTATTTAGTCCCGGAAGAAGGCATTCTTCTACTCCCAACATACTTCTTTGCATTTTACTTATTCTGGTCATTTAAAGATGCTTTGAATGAATGACCAAAATACAGGAAAAAAATCTTGATTTTATTCTAGAAGGGCCGTATGCTGACTCCACAGTGGACAATTGTATTTTCAAATAACCAGTTTCTACCATCGAGGCATCTCTCAAGCTTCACCTTCCTTTTTGGTTACACATTTCCTTAGCACTACCTTTTTTCTTTCTTTTTTACTCCTGTCTTTCAAAAGCAAACATTGCCTTTAAAACACGAGGTAAAGATAAAGCTACCCCTGACTGCTGGGTCCAGTCAGAGACGACTCTGGGGTTGCGGCGCTTCTCACTCTGTAGGCTGAGGCAGCAGGCGTTTGTCCGCAGACAGCTTCCGGGTCATGTGGCCAGCATGGCTAAGCCGCTTCTGGAGAAACCAGAGCAGCGCATGGAAACGCCATTTACTTTCCCGCCAGAGCGGTACCTATTTATCTACTTGCACTTGATGTGCTTTTGAACTGCTAGGCGAGCAGGAGCTCACCCCCGTCGCGGGGATTCAAACTGTCGACTTTCCGATCGGCAAGCCCTAGGCTCTATGGTTTAGACCACAGTGCCACACAGTAGGAAACATTAAAGTCTACAGACACAGAAGCCACAGAGTGAAATCACTTCTATCATATAAGGGAAGCACTGAGCCAGAAATGATGTACATAGGAAAAGAAAGGAACTGCTTTGAACAACCTTAGTTCCCTTAAACCGGGGAGTCTTTAACACTCTGCATGTCAGTAGATTGAAAAACAGCCCAGAAGAATTAACAAGGCTTTCTATAATACAGCAGGCTATGAAAAATACAAGACGACAATGTCAGACCTCCCTTCAATTTTGAAGCTTGTTAAAAAGTCCAAGAATCATTTTAACGGTTGACTGGATTGGTGGCCAGGATTAAGCTTATACACTTTTAGCATTATTACCATCAAAAAAATATAATTGACACTACCAAATCTTGGGACTCTTGTAGTAAGAGCAGCAATGAATATTTTCCTCCACAAAAGTCATTTAATGTGCAAGTTAAAATATATCCTAGAGTCTTCTTTGGCGATCACCATAGCAGAGTAAGATTGTCTTCCATGAATATGGTCTTAACGGTGTGTCCGTAATTAACTGGAGGCCAATTCTGGATCCAGTGTATTTTGTTCGCGCTATAAAGGCTCATATGTACTGCCACCCAGTGGACAAATACTGCTGTCTTACCATTATCCAAACTTGAACTGAACTTAAGTGAAGGCATTTAGATGCACTAAGCAGAAAATTTGCAAACTGTTTCAGACTTTTGTAGCATATGATGCACATAGGAGAACAAAGCACAACTTAACACCACAAGGGCATTCTTTAATAGTTCGGTAAAAATACAAAATACATTTCTTACTCGGAAAATATAACCACACATTAGTACAAGAACACAGAGTTGCTTGTGAAATGTTTTGCACTTTAATTGTAAAAAAAAAATCCATCAAAAATAATAATCCTGATGATTCCAACAGTGCTTGAAACCCAAGTGTCGTCCTGAGTAAGAACAATGGAATATTTACATGCAGAATTTGACACAATTTTATGTACTCAATTTACAATCATTATTTTTACACCTTTTTTACATCGCTTAAGAGTTCTTCTTTTCCCATCTGGTATCCACTCTTTTTCCACGTGTCCCGCAACTGCTGCAAGAGTATCCCGATTTCTTTCCCGGATGAAATCCCCATTTTTCTTATGTCGTGGCCACTTACAGGAAAAGTAGGGACAGACCACTGTTGCATTTCCTTCAGAAGAGGTCCTTCTCCTTGGTACTTCAGAAGCTCACAGATTCTGGATGCCGAGTCAACCTCCCTTGACTGCACAAAACACACACACACACACAATAACATTGTGAGAGACCTGAACACAAGACATCTGCAGCAGCAGTGGGTGGCGTAGCGGGACTGTGTTGCACACCTGACCGTGCCCTTCAATTGCTGCAGCATACCAGGACAGAGGCCAGGGCACAGATATGGTGGCATGGTGCAAATAAACCAGGAGGAGTGCTAGCTTGGCTTTGCTGCCACATTTGCACCATGTTGATCTCACTCCTCTCAGTTCTGGTATGCTGCAGTGTCTTGGCTGAATGGTCAAGTAAGCATTGCAGCCAGTCACACCACGCCGTATACACAGCAATTTTTACTGAACAGCTATACATTTCCAGCACACCAACAACAACAACAACTTAAAAAGCCTTTATTTCTTGGCTTAGATTCTAAGCAAAGTTAATTACGGAAGTTTGTGTAAGGCCAGACCTGGGGAACTCTCCTGAATAATGTGTCAGAACCTTTTGAACTGCACCCGTGATTCTCTCCTGCTCTAGCTTAGCCAGTGATGTTTCAACATCGTCAGAGCCTTCACAGCTAAAATTCAGGTAATGTTTATGTCTAAATGGGTACAAAAAGTGTGCATGCACACGAAAGCTCATACCAATAAAGACTTAGTTGGTCTTTAAGGTGCTACTGGAAGGAATTTTTTTATTTTGTTTCGACTATGGCAGACCAACATGGCTACCTACCTGTAACTGGATACACAAAGGTAGACAAGCTAAAGTACACACTCTGTATTTTTAAGAAGCCAATTCCCATTTCCTTATTTCCTTCATCCCAACCATAGGCTTTATCTGCTTTGGGGAGGCAGTGCGGCACCAGTAGCTAAGAGCAGATGTAATAGTAATAAAAAAACTGAAGACTTGAGCACCATCCAAGAAAAGCCTCTGGTGCAATATTTCTTTTAAAAATGTGTGATTTTTTTACTGTTTTTTTATAATTTGTTGGAGGCCACCCAGAGTGGCTGGGGCAACACAGAGGGGTGGCATAATGATGATGATAATACTTACATCTATAATGAACTCTTGAAATGGTTTGAGTGGCTCTGTAGTATCAGCAGCTTTGACCAAGTCTCTCCTGTGCTTCAGCAGAAAAAGCGCAAGGTTTTTTTCATCTTTTGAAATTTTCAGCCTCATGTCCAGTTTTGAGACGTCGTCTGGCACCTTTAACAGTGATGTTAGAACGGTCATTGGTTTTGGAAAGAGATTCTGAACATTTTTACAGACTGTGTCAAATTCCTGCAAGCTCCCATTAACAGGTAAACCTGAGGGACACACACAAAGAAGGAACGTGAGAATAATGAAACCAAGAAATCAGAAAAGCTGTTTAGAAAATGGCAAACAAGAATGCAGTAGTCCTAAACCACAACTGGTCTCCTTGTACCAGCACTGGGACAGGGCAAACTGTTGGAACTACTGATGAATGATGTTCTACAAGCAGGGCTATTAATGTGAGGAGTTTGGCTTAAGTCTAGCAGGCAAGGCTAGGCTCTTCTGCATTACCTTAAAAGCTATTACAGTCGTACCTTGGAAGTTGAACAGAATCCGTTCCGAAAGTCCATTCGACTTCCGAAATGTTCAAAAACCAAAGCACAGCTTCTGATTGGAAGCCGCAGAAGCCCCACCAGACGTTTGGCTTCCAAGAACTGTTCGCAAACCGGAACAGTCACTTCCGGGTTTGCAACATTCGGGAGCCAAGGCATTCGGGAACTAAGCTGTTCGACTTCCAAGGTACGACTGTATTATTATTTATTGAATTTGTTAGTCACTTTATCTTATCCAGGGCAACCCAAGCAACTCACAAGTAGACATACAAAAAACCCCACATTAAAACTAAGAGGAAAAAGAAGTACAGTGGTACCTCTACTTACAAATTTAATGCGTTCCCGAACGCACATTCGTAAGTCGAAAAAAATTGTTAAGTCGAAGCAACCCTATCTAAAAATTCGTAAGTAGAAAAAATCCTATCTAAACCGCATCCAAGATGGCGGACGGCGCTCCATTCGTAAGTAGGGTTATTCGTAAGTAGAGGTACCACTGTACAGTAAAAACATCTCACCCACTTCTGAAAGGCCACAGATAGTTAAAGGCCAAAGGCCTGGTTATAAACGTTAGTTTTTGCCTGGCGCCCATCAGAGCAGCTTTAAGATACACTGCATGGGTATAATAGTGAATGCAACACACCCACAGGAGTGCTAGTGTGCCTTTGTGCATCTGTGAGAACAGAATGCTGGACTAGATAGATCTCTGGTCTGATCAGACAGGCTCTTCTTGTGTTCAAACAAAGGACAGAGATATTCACTGCAGGTTATGTCACTTTTCCCCACTGCTACCTCTGGCTGAGATAAGCATTACTGCTATGTAAAACATAGCACTTTACCTATATAGCCAGCCACCTCCAGTTCGTACATTAGGCGGATGAGATGATTGACATGGTTTCCAACAAGAATTTTTTTCAACTCTACCCAAATCCTCTCGCCTGATATTCCAGCCAAACCTTTGGCATTTTCTTTGATTGCTTCCAGAGTTTCAGGTTCGTGGTGACCAGCTTTTTCTGAAATCCGTCCATAAAATCTGGCGTGGGTGGGAGGGGAAAGAGAGAGAGAGGTCAGTTTTAGTACCTGGAGCAAATCTGTCAAGTTGAAATGCTGATGGCCACCATTCCTCTTCAACCAGGCCTTTGGCTGATTATCAGTCTCTGTCCTTTTAAATGTGTTTGTGGGAGGGGCGTTATTGTTTTTATTGTGTGCTTTATTGTTCTATTTTGTATTTTATGCTATGAACCACCCGGAGATCTTCAGAGGTATACAAATTTCATAAATAATACAGGTGGCGACCATTTCATGCAACATTTCCATTCCCGGCCCCCATTCCACACTCTTCCAGGTCCAAAACAGCCCACGTGTCAGGGCCATGCTGTAACCAACTGAGCTATCCAGTTGGCCAATTGGACGCGCCTAAAATGGTCACTCACTGCCTGTACTAAAGATAATCATTTTTGAAAGTGCAGACATTTGAGGTGCAAGTACCACATATGGATACTAAGTAACCTTAAAGAGAAAAAGGAAGATCTGGATGAATAATGCCTTGGTGCACTGCCTCAGTGTGGGTCCACACCACCACTGGGTGAGCGAAGAAGTGACGCTGTTCAAAAATATTTGTATACTGCAGTTTCATTTAAAAAAAATTACCAAACTAGCTTAAAACAATTTCATATGCACAATTACAAACACATAAAAACTAAAAGCATGAGCCACCAGCTAACTTTTACAGAAAGTTAGGCATGGGTTATATGTGCTCTAAATCAAACCCCAGTCAGCAATCTGCCTGCTGCATTTTGGACCAGTTGTAGTTACTGAGTTGTCTTCAAGGGCAGCCCCTGATAAGAGTGCACTGCAATAATCTAGTCCGAAAGCTACCTGAAGTATCGCAAAATCCTTAGGTAATCCTCTTGTATTCTCTGATTTGCATGTCCGACAAATCTGACTTTGTTGTTTTTTAAATCATCATAGCCGTTGAAATAATCATAAAGTGTTCCATCCAAACCTACAAAGCAAATAAAGGCATGAGTTTACTTGAGTTCATAAGTTGACTTCAGTGAAGTATTTTTGATAGAGGTAGGCTGCCAAAAAGTTCAACCATGGTTGCCTACATGCCAAAATAACCTTCTCAACATGCAGGCCTAATGATGCCAAAATGGCACCATGCGACAAGAGAAGAATATCAGCAGACTTGAGGAATCCCAAAATATGCAGAAGTACAAAAAGACTTTAGGGGGAAGCAGGCAGGGAATCAAAAACAGCTCAGTGAGAACTGAGCTTGCTCAGTGGCCACAGAACCCCCAAGAGTTTGTTGTGGGGAAGGGGGAATGGAGAAACAGATGGGAAAAGAAATGAGGTCTCCTGGAAATGGGCAGGGCTGCTGTCTGAAACTCTCAATACGAGCACTCCACACTGAAACTTTTGTGCTGGGTTCCAATTGTCCATGCCACATAAACTAGTCAAAGAAATAATAAATACTGTTTTGTTGTTACATTTCTACCCCTCTCCCCTGCCAGGCAACTCAAGCTTGCTGCATGTATGTGGGTCCCAGGAATTTTTCAATCTGGTCACTAAGCAGACCCCCAATTACTTTTGACAAGCAATTGTAATAATTGACTTCGGACCAAAGATTTGTCCAGGTAAAAAGCTGTGTGGATGGCCTGGCTTTAAACTAGAATGACACATCAGAGGGTTGGGAAGGGGAGTTACCTAAGAACATAGAATTGATTGTGAGATCTCTCCTCTCAGCATCTTTTTCCCAGTCAGTTGTAAATTCCACTTCCGCATGTCTCCCATCAGTAACCAGATCAAGTCTAAGCGTGGTAATTTCAAAGTTCTCCTCATGGAGCTATAACAGAATTTTGTAAAAGCATTTGTTCACCTTTTTGATAATAGCACCCCTTTCCGTATGTGAAGAAACGAAATTATTTGCATGTCCCATTAGACTGTATGCAACCTAACTGTTAACAGCACATGTTCTGTATACATTCTGAATACTGAATATCTGTCCTTTTAGCTCAGGCTTCCTCAACCTCAGCCCTCCAGATGTTTTGAGACTACACTTCCCACCATCCCTAACCACTGGTCCTGCTAGCTAGGAATCATGGGAGTTGTAGGCCAAAAACATCTGCAGGGCAGAGGCTGAGGAAGCCTGTTTTAGCTATTAGGATTGTCACATTCTCCAACATTACGGTAGGCCATCTAATGGAAGGGTGGTGGAGGCTCACAGACAACCACATTTATTGCCTTACATTTCTAGAAACAAATTTGAAGTAAATAAATACATATTTATCTAGGAAAGCACGTTAAAGGGCAGACTTTCCCAGTCTGGGACTTGCAAAATCTTCTTACCCTGGCAGTGATAGTTCCATGTTTTTCTCCTCTGTTGTTGATCATTCGGACACCTGCAGCTTGGAACATTTCCTTCATCTCAGTAGGAGTAGCAGTGGTGGCAAAGTCAACATCTTGTGGTTTCATTCCATTGAGTAAGTCCCTTACTGCACCTCCTGCTATCCTCAATTCGTACTTTGCTTTGTCAAATAATTCTGGGCAGTGGAGGGGAAAAAACAATCATTAGCAAAACTTAAAAATAAAATATTGAGGGTAGTAACTGCCACTTGTACTAATTCAAGCCCCCTAAGGTTGATGTGATTTCACTAGCAGAAATAATAATAATAATAATAATTATTATTATTATTTATACCCCACCCATCTGGCTGGGTTTCCCCAGCCACTCTGGGCGGCTTCCAACAAGACATTAAAATACAATGATGATTCCATCTATCAGTTAATAAAACCAAGATATCTTGGGTCCATTTGTGCCCTCTCAGAACAGGAAGAGTTTACTTTGGCTCTAAATAACTTTTCTTGTACTAAAATGAACCAACGTTGCTAAAAGGATTGGTGCAAACCCCTTCCCCCAGCAGCAAAATTCCCATTGGTGCAGGAATATGCCACATTTCATATCTAATGTCTGTTATCACTCTTGCTGGGGATTGTTCTACACTCTGCTGCCAGCTGGGTCCTGAACAACCATAGAAGTAATAATAAAGAAATGTTAGTACTGTACCTGCAACGCTCTTCAGTCCTGGTGTGAAGAGGGACTGGAATTCCGAGGACTCTAGTTTCATGGTGCCTAAACACCGCCACAGGATTTTAACCCCTGTACTGCTGCGTGGGGAGAAGGGAACACCTGCTTTACAGCCAAGAAAGAGCAGGTGATGCCACATCTAAAGAAAAGGGCACAGGTGAGTATTTCAAATATTTCATTCATTTAATAATACTACCATACCATTTTCATAAGAGGCTCAAAATTCCCAACAGGCGACACTTGCTAGGCAGCTCAGATAGTTTGCTTCTGTATGCATAATTTCTCTCTTATGCTTTCCAGCATAAGAACACCATGGCATGCCTCAAATGCAAAGGAATTTGGCAAATGGTTGAGTTAACCCAACCCATGGGGGTATGCTTGCGATTGCTGGAAGCACGATTATTAATCAAGTGTGCACAGTGCGTAGATGCTATCATGTACAGTGGGGGAGATGGGGAAACTACTGCCCTTCAGAGGCCTCTGTGGGATCACATATCACCTACTCATGATGTCTGGTGGGGGGTGGCCCAGAGTATGAACGCAAAAGGCAAGTTCTGGAAGCTACTGCTTTGCCGGCTTAGACCAGACAGCGAGGAAGGCATGTGGGGGGCAGGTGCCTCTCTCTGACGTCAGCCCTCCCCACGCCCGCTCCCCTTCCCTAAATGAACTATATAGGGGGAGAGCTTCGGCGGAGGCCTGGACGGGCGACTATGGATAAGGCGGAAAGCTCCCTGCGCGCAAAAAAAAGAAGCTGGTTGGGATACAAGCAGGGGCGAGGAGGACCCGCGTTCTGCGCAGCCTGCAGAATCTCAGGCTCGTGCATTTTGGGACGGGGCACCTCCAGAAAAGCTCAGCAAGAGGAGGAGGAGGAGGAGGAGGAGGAAGGGGCAGCCACACTCACCCAGGCGCTGGCTCGCTTGCTTGCTTGCTTTGCTCGCCCGCTCGCTCGTTTCCACCCGGCTAGCGCCTTCCGTCGCCGCAGCTCCTAGCAGGAAACGCGTCGTGGGCTTCAAAACGAAGCGACGGAAGAGGAGGAGGAGTAGGAGGAGTAAAAGGGTCCAGGCCGCGCTCCTCCTCCTCCTCCCCGGAGGCGGGTTGGCGGAGCCGCTCCTCCTTCAGCCCCGGCGCTCCGGGTTGGGTCGAGCTTCGAGGCGAGGTCTATCCGATAGGCGCGCGGGTTTTGGGGCTGCCTCAGTCCTCCTGCGAGGCTCTTCTGCGTTTTAACTCCCCACCCCGCTGGCGACGGCGTGGCTTTCTTGAAGGGCTTGTTTATAGTTATTTATCACTTCGCGCAAAAGGTTTGCGCCAGAAATTTGCTTGTTTATAGTTATTTATCACTTCGCGCAAAAGGTTTGCGCCAGAAATTTGCTTAGAAGGGTGTTGCTGCTGCTGCTGTTGTCGTCATTATTGTTTTGCATTTATTTATAACCCCACTTTTTCCTCCGACAGGGACGCAAGGCGGCTCTTGTGGATAGAATTAGGGTTGGGATATTTCAAAAAGTAAAGGACACCCGCCTTTTTTTTTAAGGAAACCACCAAAATTGTTGAGCATTTTTTGGCAACAAACCCAAAATTTTGGAGCTGCGTTTCTATCGCCGCTTCGTCAAACTTTCCCCCGGCACCATTTTTACACCCGAAAACAAGGGCGTGTCAGGAATTTTCCTGGCGTATGGCAAGCCTAATAAAACAAGAACAGGTCTAAACATGTAGGGCAATCATTAGAAAACAATTTAATCTGTATATATATCGGAGATTTACCAGAGCAAAAGCAGCATGGCACCAACTCCCTCAAAAAAGTCGGTTTCCAGAACTGCACTTTGCTTCATAATTTTCTAGAACGGCTGGAGTTGCTTTTTTCTTGTTTTAACGAAAGCTCAAAGAGTTTGGCATCCCCAAACGGGAGGCAATGAAGGCCTTCAAGGGCACCAAGTTGGCAACCTACATCCTAAACTACCATCCATTTGCTTTAATCCGGGAATAACAGAAATGGAAGATTGGTGGGAACTAAGGAACAAACCAAAAAGCTAGAATTCAACCATGGCAATGCATTATTTGCATGTAAAAAATAAATGCAGCCTTGTTTCAACTAAATTTTACTTGAATAGACCTATTGAAATGAATGAGCATGTTAGATATGCCTATGCTGAATAACAGTTGAATACCACCCACAGTATAAAAACACAATGCACTTGAGAGGAAACCACTATAAAGTTAGAAAGGTGGAAGGTTTCCCCCATTAAAGGAAATCTTATGTAAAATGTACAGATCTTTACATTAACAAAGAAAAAACCCATCAAAAGTAATTATCAATACTCTCATTGTACATAGAAACGTAAAACAGTACTGTAAATGTAAGGGGGGGGTATTTATTTAAATTTATAAAAGTTTCTATAGTGCCATGCCGTAAAATATCCATGTTAAAACACAATAGACCATTTAAAAAAAATAAAAACAGATGATCATTATGGTGACTGACTTAATCAATATAAGAATTAAACAGCTGCAGAGGTCTGTTGCACTTGCAAAACGTGTTTCCAAATTCTGTTTCCAGGTTTTTGCATGTTTTGCTATAACTATGCAGGACATAATTCTGGTATTTGTACAACCATTCCTTTAAAAAAACAACCGCCAAATCTCAGACAAGTGCAATCATACAAAATCTATAGCATTATGTAAAAAAAATTTTTTACATTTTCCAAATGTTCTGTAAGTTGTCTTAGACTTCATACTTCACACAATGCAAATCTTCAGAGAAGAACATCTAAATACCAAACCTTGCTGTGTACAGTTATTGGCAAGGAACATTACATAATGCTTTCTGAAATGCCTTGTAGAATGCTGTGGTGAAGCATGTCTGGTATGAAAACCTCACATACTAGTTGTACGTTGCTGGCATGACTAACCATTTTTTTCTGGCTCATAATATTCTATGTAGCAGGATGATGAGCCATTTTTACAATTGGAAGAAAGTCGAGGGTAATCTGTGATGCAGCATGAAGAGCTCTTGTGTACAGTACAGAGAAAAACCAAAGGTCTTGACAGGGTAATGTCAACCCCCTTAGAGCTGCCTGCAGGACCATTCTAGACTGTAGCCTGTATTTTGTCATGTAAAGCTTGAAAGCTGAAGATAAAATTATTCCTAAAAATTAGGCCCTCAAGTCAAATTCCAACTTTTAACAGCTTCACTAGACAAGAGAAAAAAAGTAGACTGAAATGGAAGTGAAATGAAATTACATTTTCTACTTCAGGACCTAAATATAGCCATCCACTTCTGTGAATCTTTTCAGGTGCTGCTCATTTCTCCAGCCTCATAAATTCACACACACAGCAGTCTTCTACATGCCTCAGTCAGTATTTCTCATGAAAAATAAGATACCATCAATTAAAACTTAAATAGATTATACAGTACAGTATACTTGTTTACATACTAGGTTACAGAAATTAATGGATAACTTATCTAGCACAACTACTTTCATGTACACATTTGCCCCTCTTTTTTGAGGTGTGTTCCTTAGTTTTCTATTAACAACAAACCTTCCTGCTTGTTGCTACCATTCATGTGGTTGTGGCTGCCTTCTCTTTGTTTGCTCAGTGCCTTGTGTGTTTTCATCTGTGCTGCTCGATCTGAGTAACAATGATCTCTTTGCTGATACATTCTTTGATGCGCCATGCTGATCATGGCGATTATGGTCTAGTTTTCTCCTGGTTTACCTTGCTCCTGACATAAATACAGAACTAACTTTTAAAAATAGGCTAGCACAGAATTTTCAGTTTTTGTTTTTTTAAAAAACTAAGCTTTTAGTCTCAGAAAGTTTCAAGTTGCTGTATAAAATGTATTTTTATGATGAGCATTCTCTTTTCTTTCTTTCACCTCATTATTGTATGTCCGCTTTTTGTCATAGGGTAATACTATCGCTGGCTGAAAAAAATCCTTCAGAAATCCACTGTTACAGCTGATTTTTTTTGGATGACTAGTCTGAGTTGCCATTAAATACAGCTCTCTAGCTCATCTCCTTCCTCGTTAATTCTTCATGTTGCTTACCAACTGTTCAAGTTGGCTTCCCCTCCCAGCAACTGTTGTTTATAATTCAGTTTTCCTATAGTTTCAGTTATCAGCTAGCCCAGTGATGCTATTCTCCTTGATTGATTTAGAGCATTTGCAAAGATCAAAATTTCATATCTATCACCAAAAACGTGTAGTTTTGTGCACACAGGCTTGATGGAGCTCTGAATGGAACAGAAAACTTGGCTCTCCAAAATGTGGACAGGTGTACACAATTTTCCTCTTTTCCAGGTTGGCTGCTGTCTTTGGGCTTGGGAATGTGGAGTATGACAGACCAAAGGTTAAAAAATGATGGTGCTAGCAATGAGGGACGGCTGATAACAAACCACACAATCAACCATATTGAATATTTGTTCCAAGAGGGCAACTTTTGCACTGTGTTTTCATGCAAAAAATAGTGACTGGCAATATTATGCTAGATGGCCTTATGGTTTGAGTCAGGATAAAGCAGCTTCCTATGTTCCATGGATTTTCTTTGGAAAGCCAGGGTGGTCCAGAGGATTGTGTTACAAATTGGAATTCGAAACATGAAAGCTGAATTAGAATTTACTAACTGTTGTCACTTCTCTGGTCTGCACAGCAAGACCAGGCCCTTCACAGTGTGTTTGCATTGTTACCCATGAAGTTATTGTCTCTCAGTCTTGGTTGCATATCTAGGAAATGAAAGTGAATGATTTATGTAATGTGTCTGATGTGGTTATGAATGGTAATTTGAATATGCTTTGTCTGTGAAAGAACTATGAAAGATAAGCAATATATTGAGTCAGTGTACAGTACAAAAATACCAGTTCCCCAAATATACACAATAAGATTATTATTATAAAAATATTTTTGAAATCTTGTATGCCTCATGGTCTTTTGGGTCTGGTGTCATGCACACGCCTGTCCTTTTTAGCTTTGGTGGTGTTTACTTCGCAAGATTCTCCCATTGAGGTGACTCTTACTGTAAAGGACACATGAATGACTTTTTAGGGGGATGGGTAAAGAGCAATGTAAAGAGTCATTTTTCCTTTCCAAAGAATCTTTGTCATGCTGAGTCTGTTTTCCCAACTATACAGGGTAAATTGTTTTGACCATGACCATTTGTCACATTTGGATGATCGTATCTTGGTTTACTAAACCAAAATATGAACACGCTTTGCTTCTTTCTTTCGATGAGTGAGTTAACAAACTAGGAAACCTTCCATTAGCCATAGTTTCCAGTTCCATCTGGACTAGGTTTCTGAAACCATTCTTTGTAGTTGTATTAATATCCTAACTTGTTCCAAAGCCATTCACTATAATGTCTTGGCTCAGATGAACCATTAAACTTTAATTACAGAACAATTGTAAGTCTGCCCTGTGACTTGGAGTGGCAGATGCCCTGCCACATGTAAAGCCCTTCTGGCGAGGATCTTGAACCACCTACCGGTATCACCATTGATAGCTCCACAATAGTCTGCACCTTTAGCAGGTGAAGCAGGAGCTTGTTTTGTGGTAGAATCACCAGTGGAGTCTGGTGGAATGAGACCTCTGTTGAATCAAAACCCCTATCAGCAGCTTAAAGCAAAATAAAAAAATTAAAAAGAGGCAGGCAGGGGAACGAAACTCCAGATGCTTATTATAAGCCCTATACATTTCCGGAATTTTATTTTTTTTAGCAAAGGCATGCTGATAAAAGCAACAAGAGAAACTGTAGTATCAGAATTACTGCTTTAAAAAGTGTCTTTGATAAAGGAATTGTTCTGAAATGGATCGGACTCATATTAAGCAATATTTTGTGTGTGTCCCCCCCAATTCCCCCTCTCTTGGTCTGATAGTAATAGAACCCCTGAAGGTTCATTCATATCTCAGGTTATTAAGCCAGCTTATAATTGTCTGAACAAGCTCATTACATCACATGGCCTTACCATTAAACTAACTAAACCTTTGTTTAGTTGGTGTCATAATCATCATTATTGGGTTACAGTCTGCCAATTAGTAGCCCTGAGTAATTTCCCCTTCATTTCAATAATGCAAATAATGCACATGGTTTATATTGTACATAGAACAAGTCTTCTGCTCCCAGAAGTGTTTTGCCAACAAAGTAAAAACAGTACATCCAAATATTACATTTTCCATAAAAGTCAATTATCTGAGCCTTTCTCCCTTCCTTTTGTTATCCTTTAGGATAGGCAAGAAAACAGGCCTTAGAGATTAGTGCTTAAATCTTTTTGGATTGTTTTTAATTAAAGTGAAAATCAGCTGTGGAAAATTAAACACAGCTGAGTCTTGACTAAAGGGAACAAGTGTTAGCAATGTAGCTACTAGAAGCAAAATAACCAAACCCAGATCCCTGAACTCTGAGGCTGTATTATAGTATTCTATGGAAGAACACTGGATTTGACTTTGCAGTCTTTCTGTTCTGAATTCAGGAGAAAAATGGCCTGGATACAAGTAAGTGGTTATAAATAAAAGTATTACATCTGAAAGGAAGGAGTGTGGTGCACACTTTCCTACAGTATGCCACCAATATCTTTGCTATTTGGATAGAACCACCGAGCTTATTTTGGTGTGCCTTGATGATATTGTTAAGGTTTAGTCAACCAAGCACTGCACTTGATTAATTTCTGTCAATACAGATGGTAATTACATATCGGTAGGAGAGTGTATGGTGAATTACATCTCAAATGATGTGGTGCAGCTTTAATATGTTTACCAGATTGCAACCCAAAATTTTGCATTATGATTCAACAGAGTGCAAGCGCACCTCATGCAACATTGCTTTTCCTTTCTCTCGTCCCCACTGCACACCCCAATAATGTGTTCCAGAGGGTTGAGTCACCCTCTGGAGACTGGAGCAGATGTTTAGGGCATGTGGGGGGTCTGGAGAGGGGAGAAACTGGAAGTCCCATTGCATAAGCAAAACTCCATTGCACACCATATCACCCATTTAAAAAAAAACAATTGTTGAAATAAATTAGTTAGCTACTATTTCTAACTCAGTTTTTGTTCTTTATGATTTGACAACCTTACTTTTTATGATTTCTCATGTGGTGGTCTTGGATTCTTGCATCTCAAGAATTTAGTCACTCCACCCTCTTCTTTCCCAGTGACTAAGGGATCATTCCTTTTACAACCATGAGTCACTTCTATGTAATATTTGTGTGTCTCTTTTTGTCATTTTGCCCTGAAGTTCAGGTAGTGAAACATAGTTGTGATTTTGACTGTCTGATTGACTTCACCTCCTTTATTTCATGAGCATTATTTGTCAGAGGATAATCTTAGATTTTATTATACAGATGGAAACATTAGGCAGAGCAACCCCAATGTGCTTATGTTATGCAGTATTCAGTACAAACAAATTGTTTCCTGCCCTTAACCCAGGTTGCTCAGGGCTCTGTGCATGAGATCCTTTTCTCATTCCTGCTTTTAATGTCATTCTTAATGAACCCCACTACTTAGAACCATTTTGATAATTGTGAAATGCACATTATATTTTTGTGACATTGAATCAAGGAGTGGGGACACCATTTGTTCCCAATTTATACTGTAAACTGTTGACTTTCAGTTACGGTACCTATAGTAGTTTAGGACTGACTCCAACTAAGTCCTTGGGCATTGCTCCCACCCCCACTTTCCTCACTCCCCTTGTACTATCCCCAAATCTGCCCTGGAGAGTTGGGGGAACACCCAGAACAGATTTTTGGGGGGAGGGGGAGAAGAGGGAGGGGGAGCTCCAGCTTTTGTATGAGTGGAGTGCAATGTCTTAGTTGGCTACAACCCTCATCTAGGATAGAATAGGTTTTGTAAAAAGATCTGAGGAATAAGATGTTGCTGTTGCTATTTTACTGTTGTGTAGTGACATTTTGTATTCCGACACTGCTATGATCATTAGCATATGACTTGGCTGGCCAAAACCCTTATTTCTTGCGAACTTCAGTGATGTATGAATCTAGCCCTTGATAGATGCATGGGCCAACATGGTTTCCCTTATGTCTCCCTATGAAATATCCCATCCCCTTTGTAGCTATGATTATGAAAACCAAGTTTGTAGCAAAGCAGCAGCTTCTTAAGAGTACAATTTGGGTACAACCGAAGGATAGTTCTACTTTGAGCTGCCTTTTTATCTGAAGAATAAAACAAATATCTTTTGGTTTGTTCTCTAGAACCACATGAGTTTCAGAGGGCCCTGCATCAGTGAATAAAGTAAAGAAATCAAAAGCAATGCTAAGACCCTGGGAGTTAGTTTGAGGAGCTCTGCTTTACTGCCTTGGAACATTCTTCAGTCTGTTATTAAATATGGATGCAGTGCAACGTTGAAACTGATCTCAAAATGACAAAGGAATCCAACATTGCTTAAAATATTGCAATGGTTTCGTAACAAACCTAGCTAAGTTCTATCAAGGAAGTTTTAGAGGTTGTGAATGTTAAAAGACATATTACTGTCATATACTGCAGCAGTATCCTTTGACCTAAAGATAAGCAAAATGTCACAAAGCTTTTTTCTTCATAATAATGCATTCCTACAAGCAAATCACTGAGGCTGTTCCAATGAAACTGGGAGGAGATGACGAACCAAGAAAATTAAGTACTCCCCCCCCCCCACAAAAAAATGTGTAAATTACTTATGAAATGTACTGCCAGAAGACTGTGGTGATGCTCACAATTTGTATAGTTGTGTTTTGTTTTGGTTTTTTAAAAATGATTATGGTTCCATGATATAAGATTCTAAAGACCACAATTTAGCACAAAAATTGGCATGCTGAAGCCCATTGAGTTTGATCCTAGCCTTAAGCCTCCAGTTTCCATTAGAAACAAAGAATTGCCAAAAAGTCCAAAAGAATAAAGCCTTGGTCAATCAGACCAAACATCCTCCTATTTTAGCATTCTGCTTTACATGGTGGTTAATCTGATACCACCAGGAAATCCACAAATGACGCTTGATGGCATTCTCTGCCCTCTGCATGTTTGCTTCTGAGCACCATACTGCTTCAGAAATCTGGATGTCCCATAAAGCTGTCTTGACTAAAATGTAAAATTTCGTCCCTTAATTTGCCATTAAAGCCACTGTGACCTTTCAAATCATTTGTCATGTCAAATATTCCATAAGAAGTAATATCAGTGAAGGTTCCCCTTGTTACAGCAGAGATGGCAAATCACAGAATGAAGAAGAGCCATAGCCCTGTTTCTGGTTATCAGGAAACTTTTTTTCTTTTAATGAACTATATCCTTTCGTTATTTAGTTGTTATTTATGAATGAAAATGTTTTTATATCACCCTTCATCCGCCTTGGATTCAAGGTCGCTTATTAATATATAAAATTTACTATTAGCAGATTAAAATGCCTGGATAAGCAAGGGACTTTTTGCCTGCTGCCAAGAAGATTACATTATGGCACGGATGTTTCACAAGAAAAGGAACTTCCACAAATGACCACAGTAAGTATAAAAAACCCAACACATGTATCACAAGGTACTGAAATTATTCCTTGCCAAGGGCTTTGAGTCTCTGCTACTGCAGCAAAACCCAAGTAATTGATGGCCAGTTTTGCTGGTTTTTGAGAAAACTCATGGATACTGCTTTTACGCCCTTGACCTGTATAATTTAAGTTTTGTTTTCTTGTTTGAGACATGAGCTATTGCTTGGATTCCACTTCCTATAATCCATAGCTTCCACTGTGATGCGAATGACCTTAACCTCTTCATTTTAGGATTTGTGCTGCTACTTTTAACATCTGGCAGCAATAAAATTCTTTCCTACGCCGTTCTTTTAGTGATGATGATGTTGATGATGATAGTAATAATAATTTATTATTTGTACCCTGCTTATCTGGCTGGGTTGTCCCAGCCACTCTGAGCGGCTTCCAGCATAATGATAGTGCAGGCACCCCCCCAAACTTCGGCCCTCCAGATGTTTGGACTACAATTCTCATCTTCCCCGACCACTGGTCCAGTTAGCTAGGGATCATGGGAGTTGTAGGCCAAAACATCTGGAGGGCCGCAATTTGGGGATGCCTGTGATAGTGTTTCTGTAGTAACTGCAGGTGGTGTGCAGATCTACTATTCCAGAGCCACAATTAGATGCATTCAAGGTGGCACTAAAATAGAAGATAGGAGGGGATACATTATAATCCTTTCCTTCCTTCCTTCCTTCCTTCCTTCCTTCCTTCCTTCCTTCCTTCCTTCCTTCCTTCCTACCTACCTACCTACCTACCTACCTACCTACCATGAAGAGAGCCTTTATATAAAACAGACTGTTTTTTTTAGAATCCATGTTGCAGCTGCATACCTATAATAGTGTGTGAGTTTGTATTAGTCTCCTGCTAGCCACGTCCCAGACCCAAAGCCCTATTTTTGATGAAATGTACACACACAGAACTTATCACATAGAAGGGCCACCTGTATCCCTTTGTTGTCACAGTTCACTGCTTCATTGAAATGAATGGGAAACAGAACAGAGAAATGGTTTAGGGCTTACGCTTCTGGTCTTGAGTCTCTACAACTTGTTTTCAGATATCTGTTACTGGACAGTGGCTAGGCTTTATACCCTTTAATGCCCTTCTAGAGCAAATTCAAAAGGCTAGCTTCATTTTTGCACCTTAAATATAGTTGCAAGGGAGGGAAAATGAAGTAATAAATATGCAGTTGATCCACTTGCAGCGTAAGCCTCTGCTTGTCTACTCAAGAGTCAGTCTGACTTCAATGGGTCTTGCTCCCAGATAAGTATAGAATCGCAGCCTTGATGTGTCACCAGATAAATTGATGAGCCAACCCAATAAATGGTGCATCTTGGCTAGTGAGGTGCTGAAGTTTGAAACAGGCAGTATTCGAAGTCCAGCTGTCCGCGGTTTCAGCCTTTGCTTCTTGGCACCTTGCTGTGAACTTCTGTAGCTCTGTCTTATCATTCCCAAACTTACTGATGAGGAAAGCTAGTAGTGAGTCTCTGTTAGGCTCCTGGATATTGCTACAAGCACACATACAGTTTCGAAGGATATCAGGACTACTTGGAAATATGGTTCCTGTGGTTTCCAACATCTCCAGAAAGGGCACAGTGAGGGGTCACTGGTATCCTTAAAGACACCAGGAACCATGGAAGTACATTTCCAAAGGTTCTTATGGTCTTGAGTGCCATCCATCGTCAAGTTTGGAAATGAGGAAAGCATGTGTGTCTTTTGGGGCTTTCTGTGAGGATCTCATTGCAGGGTTTGAAGGCAGCAAGCAATCCCAATTACAACATCGGCATGGGCTCTTAATTAGAAATAAACATTTGTTTTAAAATTATTTTTAAACAATTTTTAATGGTGCCCATTCCATGTTGAGTTTTTGGAAATCTGCCCACCACTGATCCTGTGTGTTTCCACAAAACAAACATTTGAGATTAAGAGTGTCATGGAGCATTTTTTTTTAACAAAGAACCACCACAAATGCAGGAAAAATGCCTATAAACACAGAAATATTTACAAATAACAGAATATTTATTACCAATAACTATAAAAAAGATTACATCTGCTAGATCACTGATAAATATCATTTACACTGGGGAGAAAAACTACAAGGCTTTTTTTCTTTCATTTTCTTTCTTTTGTGGGTTTTTTTGTTTTGTTTTTGTTTTTACATAGAAGTAACCATATCAAACTAAGAAAGGAACACAGCTTGAAATACTGACAATATTTCTCTGGTTAACACCCCTGACTTACACAAGTGGAATCCTGATTATGAGTTACTTAATAAATATATTTTGAAAGTAGTTTAAAAGTTAGCTTGTATTGTTCTGGAAGCAAAACAGAGAAGTTACAGGCAAATTTAAATTATCAGGAACAACAAATTATAAACCTCTGCAGTGCATTTTTTTTAAAAAAAATTGGGGAAAGAATGAACAGAATATTATTATTGTTCCATCTGAGCATATGTACAAAATTTTACCCCAGTAATAAATAAATCTTTCGTATTAATATATTTTTTCTTTTAAAATTCTGGGCATGGGCCATATACCTTCCCAGACAATGGTGAACACATAGAGTGGAGCGTGGATGGAGCTCTGCATGTGCAAGCTTGTGCAGAAGTTCAAATGTTCATTGAGAACCGGTATGCACACCCAAGTCAGTGGAGATAGTGCTCAACCCAAGCTTTAATGAAAATGAATGACAGCTTCATGAGAAAATGTCATGATGGACTGCAGTCACTGTCACATTTGAACAGGATTTTATCAACATGCTAGGTATGTATAAAGAGCTTGTCAAGAAAATTAAAGCTAGGTCTTCAGAACACTCTTCAGGTGTTGGGTTCTGTTCACTTGTGCTAGCAAAAAGGCAAGAGGGTATGATATCTTAAAATAAAGGAGCTATTTGGAAGTGCATAGAGACAGCCAGACATACATATATATATATATATTTTAATGGAAAAAAAGCCTTTTTAGGGAAGTATTCACTAGAACGGTATTTATTAGATTTAGCTTATGACCTATACTCAAACAAAAATCGTATAAACAGAGATAATTTTGTAATTCAGTTTATGAAACCAAACTATAGAGAATTACAGTTAAACATGTACCTGTCAAAAGAAATATATGTTCCAACACAAAAACCAGCATAATTATGTTTCATTTAAAGTATCACAGACGCACAGACTTCCTTATTAAAATGGTGCAAATCCAGAATTACATAAATTGCTCAAAGGGTGGAATTTCAAGATTTTCACCGCATTCAGCATCTTGTCCTTTGCTATAGCAACGTCTGGTCTACATTACTATAGGAGTGCTCACGACTAAATGGAACGAATGTCAATTTAATATTTATTAAATTTCTAGAGAAAACTTAAGTACATTCAAATGAAAATCTTTGCTATGCATCATTAAAATATTAGCTAGCTGATACTATGCAGTTGACTTACACAAACCTGAAAGCAAATGCATTGAAAGTTATTTTAGATTTGTCTTTTTTGTAATTTGATCCAAGAATGAACACCTTACATGTCATTTAAACAAAAAAAGAAAAACACTCTAGCTGCTTTAAATAGCAGCGTGATCCATCCTCCTCCTCTGCACATATTGGGGGAAAGGATCTTGAAAAAGTATTCCAGTGAACCTTCCTCTTGCATCTCCCAATCCTCCAGCTGGCTGTACTGCTGGCACCAGACATGTATATCCTGTCCTTCTTGTATAGTTATCTAGCAGCCCACTCCATCCCTTCCTTGTGGAAGTCGTCTGGGCATCAGGGGCTAGCAATGGCCAATAGATAAGGCCCAGTGCCCACAAGCGCTGCAGTAGCAGCAGCAAACCTGACTTGAGGCCATCAGGGAGAGGGGAGGGAAGACTTCATATAACGCCGTTGGGGTCCTACCTGTGTACAGATAAGCCCAGGTACCTTGAAGAATGGATTGAGGTCAAAAGAGCTTTGCCAGTGCACTCTTGTAAAACTATACAATCAATTTGAAACCAGTATACTGAGAACTTTCGACCTGGCTATAAAACATTCCAAAACAATGTATTTTTGCAACAGTAAATGCCATCAATAGCATTTCATAGCAGAGGGGGAAAGAAATTAATATCTACATCATATGTTAACTTTAAAAAAGTCTATAAAACACTAAATATATAATAAAAAATATGCATATAAGGACATATGTAAACTGCTTTGGTAACATCGTATTACAGATGTTTTCAGTGCATTGCAGAGTTTCCAAAGAAACTTCAGACAAAGCTATATTTGCTTTGAGGAAGTACTGTATAATGCCATTCCTAGAGAAGCATAAAACATTTTTTTTTCCAGTAGTAAGATGTACTCGAACAACAATATTACTTAGTACTGGGTGTCTTCAAAACAACTAGCTAAATGTTGCTTAGTTATATTATAAACAGGAAGTCCTTTAGATATTTTTTGTCATAAACTTGATCTAGCTGTGAGGGAAATCATTATTGTGCTGATGGCTGACAACGTACAAGCATTTGAAGTAGAGGCGCCCGACCCTCTCGCATAGGCATCTAGGAGAAGAAGAAAAAAGAAATCACGAGGTTTGATATCTTGCAGCTTCACATACCTGAACAAGTGACGTAACTCGCCTCACTTTTATGGTGCTCCTGCATTCAGTAACATGAAAGAATTACTTTGGCACTGATTCATATGGAAAGCTTTTATATTGACAGAAATGCTAAGTAGCAGGAAGGAAAAACAGGGTTTGGGGCTGTGGTGCAGAGTTTCAATGTGCATGCAAAAGTTCTGCATAAAAGTATTCCCAGTTCCACTGTAATGCGGTGGCAGCTCCACATGCACAGAAGTGTTTTGACAGGCGTTTCTTGCATTTATATCCTACTTTCCCTCCAAAGAGCTCAAGGTGGTTTACGTGTTTTCCCCCTATCTCACAGCCACCTTACGTGGTGCATATGCTGAGAGACTATAACTAGTCCAAGGTAGAGATGGGAAGGTCTGGGAAAAAACTGGAAAACGGTGGGAGCTGTTGTTTTTTCTGCTCCCCCAGGCCTTCCCATGTCTGTCCCCCCCCCCAAAAAAAATTCACCCCCCCAGGCCTTCCCATCTCTAGTCCAAGGTCACACTCAGTGAGGTTCATGGCCATGTAAGAATTTGTACCCAGGTCTTCATAATACATTTGCTGGCATTTTAAGGTGTCACAAGTATTTCTGGTAACAATGAAAATACAGTGGTACCTCATGTTGTGTACGGGATCCATTCCGGAGCCCCGTACGCAATGTGAGGAGTACGCAACATGAAGTGCCGCATGTGCGCGGTGTGATTCGGTGCTTCTGCGCATGACGTCATTCGTCGTGTCTGTGCATGCACGAACCACTGAACCCGGAAGTCACCCGTTCCGCTACTTCCGGTTTCGGCGCGTACATATCCTGTGCCGTACGCAACCCGCAGCATTCATAACAAGAGGTATGACTGTAAAATATTGTTCTGTGAATGGGGAAATGCTAGTGTACAAGGGAGCCCCATATAAACCTGTTGTGCTCTGTGTTGTGGGTAGTAGAGCTAATGACTAAAGCAAGCCTATTCTTTTGCTCCTGACTTAGTACTTGTTATGTGCCTGCAGGAAAACTACTGCAATGCCATAATTAACCTTTACTCCACTTTTGCAGGGACAATTTACTGTCATTTTAGGTGCACAGAGGGATAAATTCTAGTGCTTTGTTTGGTCACACAACTGAAAATGCCTATATGAAAAGAATCTCCCATTATGATTGAAAACCATTAAGCAGAAAAGGAGGGCTTTTTATTTTCTTTTGCAAGACTTTATTCAAAGTAAACAGTTACAAAACTGAGAAAGGCACCTTCTGTTCTAACCACAGAAAATTTCATTCATTGCCAGGGCCAGCCCGAGACATTTTGGCACCTGAGGTGAACCACAAAATGTCATCCTCCCTACTGAGTAAGTAAAGATCTACATCAGGAACAAGCGGGGCTGGGGAGCATCAGTTAGAAGATCCAGCCTCGCAAGTAATGTGTGTCAGTAGGCAATGCATTCCTTGGGGGCTGGATCTGCTGCCTGAGGCGGTTCCTCCAGGAAGCCACGCTTTCTCTTGCTCGCCCCACGCGCTGCGCTCGCCCTCGGGCCGGGCCGGGATTGTCTGCCTGAGCGCCACCGCGGCGAGCGGGAGAAAGCACGCGGTGCTCACCCTTGGGCCGGCCCGGATCGGCCCCCTCAGCGCCGCCGCTGTGCGCTTCTTGCCGCTGCTCCGCGTGCTGTTGTATCGTGGGGGGGTGTGCTGCTTGCTTCTCAGCTGAGAAGTGGGAAGCACCCCGCCCCACAATACAGCAGCGCCGGAGCAGCGGGAAGTCCCCGAGCCAGCCGGCAGTCCCCCAGAGCCCATAGGAACGCATTGATTAAGTTTCAATGCATTCCTATGGGAAACCGCGACTCGCTAGACAAATTTTTCGTAGGGCGAATTGAGTCCTGGAACGAATTAAATTCGTCTAGCGAGGCACCACTGTACTTTCTTGGTACTATTTATTACATTTTAAAAGCACTCTGTAATAAAGTTATATGCACAGAGAAACAGATTCAGCCCTGGATCATTCATGGGAGACTCAAGTACCCTCACATGGCGAAGAACAAAAAGGGCTCTTACTTGATATCTTTGGAATTCGGATCTGCTCGCTGCTACTGCCATCTCCTCCATCACTGAATGGCTTTATTTCTATGATGTAATCTTCATCAAAAGGCAGCGAAAGCTCCACAGATGTTTTGTTAGTTTCTATAACAGATGTGCTGCTTTGTCTGTTCCATCTGTATAAAACCTAGACCGTATTTTTAGCCAAGGGGGAGAAAGAGAAAGAAAGAAAGAAGCAAGAGCCTTAGATTTTCTATAGAAGTTGCTTCTATTTCTAGGACTTATATTAATAACTAATCAAGTCTTATATTCCCTAGAGAAAATATATGCCTTGGCTTTTGGAAAGTCGTGTTGCTTCTTGTCATACACTTGAGCATTAGGATGCATTACTTTCATTCTCTCATTGGCTTTGTGAACTCAGAGCTGTTCATGTAGCTCTGCTTTCCTTGAGATCAAAGTACTCGGTAGAATTTCACCAGAATTTCATACTGGAGAGGCCTGATTCTCAGCTTTTCATTTCTGAACTGAATTTTTAAGCTGATCTGATAGCTCAGTCTTAGAGCAGCCACGAAAATAAGGATCTCGCTGTATAGAAACATACAGAAATAGAAAAAAATAGCCTTGGAGCAAGGCAAAATGTCTTATGATGTGCAAATGCTAATGCATCCCCGCCATGCTGAGAAGCTGCTGTTACACCAGTGACACAATGGCTTCAACAACTCAAGCTCCCCATGCAAGACCTTGCCTGTATCAGATGAGGGTGGAAAGGCAGCCAGGTAAGGAAACAGACTGAAATATTAAGCAGAATTCCATCCAAGTCAACAGGATGAACAACTCCCTTGCTACTGCAGCACGTAGTAATATCTCATGAGCCTAGGCAACAAAGCATTAAGCTCATGCTTTGTGGTTCTTTCTACAATCGAACGGTATATAAATTGTATGAAATGAAATGGGGGGGGGGATGCTCCAAACAGGCATAAGGTATTGAGTAGGAGGAGGAAGCTAGGTAGTTTACATTGGTACAAGTGCTAGTGGTGTATTTTGTCCTGGAATTGGGCCACTGCATTTTGAATCATTTAAAACCTGTGCCTCTCAGAGACACTTGTCACTTCTTCATCAGTTTGGGAATGCTTTAATGCCATTGGAGTTGCAGGTGAAAAATAGTCTCAGTTTATTAGATTATCATCCTCATAGTATACACTGCATAGTATGCATATTTACTGCTATCACTGAAGTCTACAGAACATTATTAAAGTTGTTTAGATCACAGCCCATGTGAAGTTTATG
Source organism: Zootoca vivipara (assembly GCF_963506605.1). NCBI lineage: Eukaryota > Metazoa > Chordata > Lepidosauria > Squamata > Lacertidae > Zootoca > Zootoca vivipara. Next base: position 33,164,777 of record NC_083277.1, on the reverse strand, counting down.
TCAATTTCAGATCCTACTGAAAAAATTAAATTTTCACAGTTCATTCAGAAGTTAGTTAGTTCAATACTGTAGAGCGGTACTACTTAATGTCTTATAAAAATGGAAAATAAGTTTTGCTGCCTGTTACGTACTTTATATCCTTTCACCTCAGATTCATTATTCTGTGCTTTTACTTGATCCCAGTTCAGTATAATCTTAGAGTCCGATGAATTCCAAATGATGTTTCCAGGCGGTTGACTTGGTGCTAAATTCAAAGTGAAGGAGAGTGAATGTTATTAAGCAGCAAAGTTTTCCTTCCTCTTTCAGTATAGTTTATGAGATGCTCTTAGTGAACTCTTACATTTGCTTAGTTAAAGAGCTCCTGGAAAACGTGTATTCCAAGTCAGCAGCAGAGCTGACATAACAAAGTATTATGGATGAAAAAGAGAATCAGATGGGAATTCAGTGCACTGGTGACAAGTAGAGGAAGTCCTTACACTGAGCAGAAAAATATTTTTCTTTCTTGCCCAGCAAATAATGCAGTTTTCTGTGTCCCAGTTAATAAAATTAGGGATGCTGGAATATTACGGGCACTCAAAAATGTAGCACCATGTAGCAAAAGAAAGTGCCCCACCCCACACTCACGTGGCTTTTTAGTTGTCACGTTGACTACTGGACTGGAAGGTCCCATCCCTGCTGTGTTGTAAGCTTTGACAGCCAAGTGGTACAAAACATTGCCTTTCAAGCTGGTGACTTTTGCAAAGGTCTGATTGGTAGCTGTTCTGATTCTTCCAGCCTGCTCTTCCTTATCCCCATGCCTCCAGTATCTAACCTGCACAAATGAAACACATGCTTTCATATTTAAACTCCACACCTGAATAGCCACTTTACAATCTGAAGTAGTTTAGAACAACCCGGCAAACCCTCATACATTCCCGCCACAGAGTTTCTATCATGCAGTTTTCTATTCTATTCCATTCCATTCAATTCCGTGTTACGTTTCTTGGTTTCCCATTTAAATAGTAGACAAATCTCTCATTGAGCCAATCCTGCTTTGGGCCAATCAGATGCCATAGCTCAATTATTTAAGGTTCTGCCCAGATGGAGGGTTCTAATCTGCCACAATCACTTGGCATCTTGTGGCTGACATTGGTCCAAAGCTGCGTTGATCGAAGCTAGTGGTAAACTGAGGGCCTAGGATTTTTCCCCCTCTGGAACAGGATGCCACATTCCTGTTTTTTGAGAAATGACGTAAAGGCCTCGATCTCAATATGACCTTTAATATAGAAAAAAGAATTGACACGACTTCATTCTTGGAAGCGTTTATAGTATCTTTGTCTGGATTTTTGCTTTAGCAGCTCTCCACAAATCCTGCCATTGCCTCTGTCTCAATGAGGCTGCTCTGTTTCAAAATAACCCTTTCATGCATGAAACCAGCAGTCAGCATATCTGACCACTGCAGCAGTCTCTTTGATGGGCATGTTTATAGCCAATAATAATAATAATAATAATAATAATAATAATAATAATAATATTTGTATACTGCATTATACCCACAGGTCTTAACATTCCACTTAACTGCACTGATCGTAGGATGTTGTGTTCTTCACACGTCTGAAGGAGGGGTTCCCTAATAGGAGCCTTTCCCTATTTTTATTTCTAGTCCCATGATTTTAAATATTGTATTAAGGAAGAAAGACATCTAAAATATAATATGCACAATAAACTGGCATTTAGGCTTGCACTGTGGCTGCATGTTGTGTATTTCTTACTATATGGTGGAGCAAATAGCTGATAATTCAAGGAAAGTTGCAGAAACTAAGGCCTCCGCAAGGGCTCCCACCTTGCATTGCAATGCACTAAGACTTACAATCACATGTTATTACTGCTCATTGATACCAAGTGGATTAGCATATGGTTAAGTGCATTGTTATGGGGGGGGGGAAAGAGATTTTCAGTTTAAACCAAATTCTTGGTGCACATAAGACCATTTCAGACAAAACAAGGATTGTTTCAGGCTAGTGATGTCCCTTACGTTCTTACCTCGTAGCCCTGTATCCTTCCTTTGCTCTGGGTTTCTGGGAGCAAGGTCCAAAATACTTGTACTTCTGAAGCAGAAAGGCTTTTGGCAAAGACATGGGTTGGAGCTCTGGTGGGTTCTAAAAAAAGAAACAGTTGTTAGATGTAGATTCACCTTTGTGGTCATAGCTATTCTTCATCCTACCTAACCAATGGATAAAGTCAGCTTTGACTCTCTGTGGATGCCTTAAGTCATGTCACTATATCTCACCCTCAGATATAAATTAGACATTACTACAGATGTTGGTCTGCCAACAAAACAACAGGTCCATGACTAGCACCAGAATTTCACTATTTTGCAGGAATGTATGTTTTTGATAGGTTGTAGAAATAATGTGGATTTGATAAAATAAATAAATAAGATAAAATAAAAAATAATGCAATGTAAAGTATGGAATAATTGTGTCACATAGCCTTCCCATAAACAAAGCAGAATGAATGGTCAACTAACAATGACGTTGTAATAACTGTGCAAATTCTTTGCCAGCAAGTTGGGGTTAATGCTCAAAAAACAGGACGTTGGAAGAATCCTCCATCTCTCTCTCCACCCTGCCCCCAGCAATACAAAGGGATACTCAGCATATGACATAATAATATCACCATGAAGAGATATTTCCTGTTCTCCAGAAGCAACAGCCAGTGAACCAGAATGTGATGACTATGTCTCGAGCACCTCTAGATTTGGGAAAGCATGCCTCGGTTTAAGAACGGTTTCGGTTTAAGAACGGCCTTCCGGAATGGATTAAGTTCATAAACTGAGGTACCACTGTATCCTCCAATTGGAAACTGCTCTGATTTATCTTAAGTGTTATCAATACATGGCACACTGAATAAGTTTAGGAAATAAATCATTTTATGAATTATTTGTTGCAGAATTGATATTCCACACAAAAGAAAGGGCCAAAGCTCAGTTGTAGAGCATGGCATTTACAGGTTTCATATATGCAAAGACCCAAATCCAATCACTGCTATCTCAAATTAAATGGCCTTGGGTTATAATGCTTAGTAAAGGCCTTTGCTTAAGATGCCGGAGAGCTGCTGCCAGACAGGTTTGAAAATGTGGAGCTTAACAGGCTTATGGTTGGATACTGTCATCAGTCGCTGGCACTCATAACTTCCACATTTGCTTGTGACAAAAGGCAGCAGAAGGACCATTGCTCTGAGGCTGAGAGCATCAACTTGTGAGCCTACCTGCTGCCACGCGAACGGCAAGCTGGAAGATCCAAGCTAGGCTCCAGAAGGCAAAGTCTCCCTATAAGGTCAACAATTTCTGCCTGCATTAGGGACCTTTCTAGGAAGGCTGGGTCGATTCTGAGCAGCTTGTTGCTATGCAAGCTGGTCATTATAAAAACTTTATACAGTAGCATCAAGAATTAAGCCCGAGTTTGCTCATTTCCCTCTTCTCTTTAATGTCATGCATTTCCCCTCTCCTTTTATGTCATGTATTTTTAGACTGTAAACCTCGTGGCAGGGTATGTTGTGTTTATATATCCCTAAACCATTTTGTAATCCTTTCCAGCTGAAGAGCTGGGTATAAATTCTTGAACGGACGAATGAATAAATAAAATTGCACAGTGCCATTAAACATCAAAATTAGAAATTAAGTTTGCAAAACGTTTAGACATAAATGGCAACTTAAATGAATGACCTAATTCTTCTTTATACACAATATTACTGTTCATATGATTATTACTAATTTAGAGGAGAATATATTCTAAAGCTGGGTACATGCTTATTTATTATAAGCAGACCTGGACATCAGTAGAATGTGCCAATAATATAGAGATGCCTTCTGTAAATGGCCAGCTTGTCACATGCAATAGATTACTAGGCTGGTCTTTACCTTCATCAGCTGAATAAACAATTGTGACGGGGCTGAAAGAACCTTCTCCTTTGTTGTTGTACACCCCCACTTTGACTTCATATGGAGAAAACGGCGGTAAACTCTCATTCCGGAACACGTATTTGGAGGCGTCGGGAGAAACCACTACCGTCTGCATCCAACTTATTGTACCAACTGGACGGAAGGCAACCACGTAGCCAAACCCACCTCCGTTTTGTAACTCTTCAGGCACTGTCTACAATAAGAAAAGAAATAATGGGAACAGCCCGATGTGTAGGATGAATTTACAAAGAGGCACAATAAAAATGGTCTCCAAGAAATTTAACGGATCCATATAGTGCAGTTTGGAAAGACACTCTCTGGCAGAGGAAATTAAACACTCAACTTGAAAAGCATTTTATGTTTCCGTGCTAATTTGTTCCAGCTATCTGATGTGGTTTTTATGGTCTATTTGTGCCTATGAAAACATAACATATTAAAAATAGCATAAGAAGAAGAACCAACTGCAGCCTACATATTATGGACAGCTGATAATCAAAGCTGAAGCATGTAAATGCCATCTGCAAGGCAGCTCTTAGAATCTGAATTTATCTAAATGGACTTAAATCCAAATAAGAACAGAATTACACATCCATCTGGATATTTACTTTCTGTTTTTGCTACCACAGTCTTCACTAATAAACAAGAAGCCACTTTATAAGCTGTGTTTGCCACTTCCTTTAGATCTGAGTCATAAACATGTTATGAGTGAGATGCTCTAATATTTGTGTAGTGGGAAAGGAAATGGGTTTTAACAACTCTGGGGAAATCAGTGTAGGAATGTGGTGTACAAGCATAAAATAAAAGCTTCTTTGCAGAGGTTACAGAGAGTTACTGACTTCTTAAAACTCTGGTGTCACAGTTAAGAAAAGTGTCTGAAATTTTCCAAAACAAAATAAAAAAATTCCTTCCAGCAGCACCTTAAAGACCAACTAAGTTCTTTATTTTGGTATGAGCTTTTGTGTGCATGCACGCTTCTTCTAATGGAAGGAATTTTTTTATTTTGTTTCAACTACGTCAGACCAACATGGCTACCTACCTGTAACTGAAATTTTCCAGTCTTTCCCTTTGTATTCTATAGGAACCACAGTTTTAAATCTACACTGGCACTTTCAGTTGCATGGGATATTGCCAAAACTGGGTGTTCAATTGAATGTTCACAACTTAACAAGCAAAGACTCATAAAAACTACCTCACTTGGCTGTCTGCTATTAACTAATCATGTAAATAGTTAATTAAATCTATAGTATTGTATATACCCAAAGGCCTTCACAATGAACAACAGAGGGCAGAAGCAAGGCATTCCTCTAAAATCACACAACGTGTCTACTTTACAACATAAAATTATAAAATCACAGTGCATTAATATAACTGGAGTGAAGCTTCTTAGCTGGCAGAACCCATTTGAGTTTGAAAACAAACAATTGAAGCATTTATGTATTTCATATCAACCCCCAGTTCCTCTTTTTTAGAGGCAGTAAATGCAATGATTTTAAAGTGGCTCAGATTACTACGTACACCAGAAAGACTCTCCATGACTTTTACCAATGTCCCTCTCTGTTCCCTTGTGTGCTGTTCCTACCTTACCAGATGCAACAAGTTGCTAGTTTTGAAGCAAAAGTGCACGGCCTACTTTAAGTATGCTGTAAACTTCTATGTGGCAGGGAGTGCATGTTGAAGTGTGATGCAGACTAGCAGGCAAATGCTGTCTGATGTCAGAACCAGTCACATCACCACCAGGTCACTGGTGCACATACTGCAATTATCTAGTCTTGCATATTTTGAGCTTTAGCAAGGAAGCCAAAGAAATGAAAAACCGCATTCCAGGGAATATCTGTATTCAGAATGCCACTTAAGCACGTTCTCAAGTTCAGCTGAAACCAAGTTGATTAGCATGTGCTCAAGTGTTATATTTGAATTGGAAGAGCAACATGGCTTTAAAGCTTCATTCTTATGGGTTCTCGCAGAGGGGGAGATTTTTGTGCACCTACAGTCAGATCTTAAAGATCTCTGATTTATACTTCTTGAAAATTATGGGTTATAGTTTAGACACTACATTTTAAAACATTGTTTTTGTAGAAGGCATGGAACAAAACTAATTAATTCCAGGAAGGGTGAACTTCAGCATATTAAGGAACGACACAAGTATTGGAAAACGAATATATTCCCTTCTAGTACATCTCGGAAGCAACGACGTGCTTGTAAAGCAATCCATGCATTTTCCCTTCTGTAAGGATGTGGAAAAGGCAAGTCAGAAATTAGAGTACTTTTCCTGACTGTAACCCACAGGGTCTGTTTGAAATTACTCGGCAGGTAGGGCAAACATGTATATTATGCATGCTTTCTCTTCCAAAAAAAATTATAATTTGGTGAGAATTCACTGTTGGAGAACCCTAACCCATTCCATTCTTCTAAAAGGTTGTCTTATGTTTTACACTGGGAAGAGAGAACAATTCCGAAACCAGTTTGTGTACGTAACAACCGTATGCTGTCTCTTCCCTGCACTTCTCCTTACTTGCCATGTTTCAGCCCTGCATCCCATTCAGAGATCTTCTTTCCCTCTTCAAATTTGGAAGGCGGCAGACAGGAGTGACATATTATTTATAAAAAATAATATGTCCCTTTGCAAAATGCTGCCTGATTCAACACCCTCAAGTCAGTTTCTGGTAGGTTTGGCACAAAAGGGAAACGGTTCATTTCCCTCCCCTTTCTTGCCCCATAAATCCACAGCTCACTTACCTCCCAGGTTATGACCAACTCAGACTTAGTACCACCACCTCCACTGACATTAGCTGGAGTGACTTCAGGAACTGTAGAAAAGGGGAGAAAAGTGACTATTACAAGGTAAGGATAGCTTGTTTGATGTTTATACAGGGAAGATATATCGGTGTCTAACCTTTTAGCAAAGATTTAAAGGAAAAACAATTTCTGAGTTTTCAGGAGAAATTGAAAATACAGTGCTGTACCTTGCTTCTCAAACGTCTTGGGTACTCAAACAACTTGGAACCCAAACACTACAAACCCAGAAGTAAGTGTTCCGGTTTGCAAACTTTTTTTGGAAGCCGAACATGCTCCGGTTTGAGTGTTACACTTCTGTTCTGAGTGTTCCATTCTGAGGTCTGTCTGTTTCTGCTATTTGTTTTGTGTTTTTGTGGCTCTTTTTTTGTTCGTTTTTGTGACTGCGTGGAACCCAGTTCAGCTATTGATTGATTGTGCAACTGCAGTACATTGTTTATTGCTTTCATTTTATGGATCAATGGTCTCATTAGATAGTAAAATTCATGTTGAATTGCTGTTTTAGGGGTTGTTTTTAAAAGTCTGGAATGGATTAATCCGTTCTGCATTACTTTCTATGGAAAAGTGTGCCTTGGTTTTGGAACACTTTGGTTTTGGAACGGATTTCCGGAACGGATTAAGTTTGAGAACCAAGGTTCCACTGTATTTTTTTAGATAACCTCCCCCCCCCCCATTTTTTCCATTTTTAAAAATAATTTTGCACCTTTAATAAGATGAGTTTGCCATCTTTATGTAACATTTCATTTATGTGTTGTGTCACTCGTAACTATTCTGTCACTGAGATTTCAAAGCAAATTTCTTTTGGAAGTACCATTTTATAAAATGGTGAGGGGAGGGAATTCTAAATATCTCAATGTCTATGTCGCAATGTAAAAGAGAAGCATTAATCAGAATATTGATTAAAATGCTTTGCAGCAGGTTTTTTATGATGCACGTAATACATAATTTTGAAAATGAGATGGCCAAACAGCATATTTATGAGCCAATTACCTGATGCAAATAGTTTTTAAAATTATTTCCCCTATAACACATTTCATTTATTTATAATCATGAAACTGATTGCTGCTAACTTAGGCCTACAGCTTTTGGTAAATATGCAAGCAGACAATAAGGCTGAGTCAACAGTAGCTAATTTAATGAACTGGATACTTTATATGTCTTTGGCTTCCCTTACAGATATTAGAGAATTTAAGGTCGTACAGGCAACAACTAGTATCTATTTCTTCACATTCAATTCTAAAACAACATTGCAGACATTATTATCCTTTTTTCATGTCAACATTTGTGTGTTTTTTCTACAATCAAGTGGTACCATATATAGCTATTTTCAACCCAAAGTAATACAACAAGTGTAGCATGGGGCATTCCACAGGGACTCTGTTTTGCATTATATTCCATTTGTTACTAGAGTCACCCCAGATTGCTGCACCACATAATAAGGAATATACAATGTTAGCAATAAAACCTTTTATCATTGATTCTAACAAATGATGGCTTTTAATATAACTTAAGAGTCTTTACAGCTCCCAATGAATGGGCAGATTAAATTTTAATTCCATCCAAATGGGTGTATGAAAGGTGTTTTCACAAAAATGAAGCCCTAGCACTTACGTGAGCAACACTCTTTTATTATATGACCACACAGGATCTCATTTATGTCACTGGTGCCTTTTGGCAAACACAACCTTTTTTTAGTCTCACAATAATTGATGCTGATAATAAGTTTAGAGATTTATCTTATACCAACTTAGAGTAATGAATGGTATCTTATTAAGGATGCTGGAAAGTATATCTGTGAGGGGAAAACTATGGTTCCTATGAGTCGTCCCCCCCAAGGGTGCTTTAAAGCTATGGTGCAGATATAAAGCCTCAGTCAGCAAGGCAGTAATGGGGGGGTGATGGAAGTTCTAGTCCAAAACCTCAGGAGGGCCTTCAGTTTGGGAAGGCTGGGATATATGGGCTATGGCACTCCATAAGGTGTCAAAAAGGAAACACTGTCCATACCTCCATGCTTCCTGTTATGAGCATGAGGAGGTGTGGACACAGCCTTAGTAAACTCCTAAAAATAAAGTTTGCTCAATTAAATGCATTGTTCTCTTATGCAGACTATTTTGACCAAGTAAAAGTAGTTATAAAATGGAAGTGTCAAAGACTGGTTGAAATGCCAAATGCAGCATTTCAGCTTCTACTACTTACGAGCCTCTTCTGTTCTTCGTTTCTCCGATGGTTTGCTTGGCTCTCCAATTCCAATAAGGCTGGCGGCAACTACCCGGAATTCATACTCAACCCACGGGTTTAAGCTCACTACTGTTGCCGTAAATGTGTTTCCATCTATGGCGTCAGGCACTAGAGGAGAAAAGCGTAGGTCAAGAATGTAAGAATGCCCAATGGTTACCGAATAATGAAATATTTGGGTTAAAAACAAAATAAAGGGGGGAAAGGACAGAATGTAGACTCTAGAGATAAGCCATTAGTTGGCTGCTCTTTTTTTTCTGTTGGCTAAATTTTGTAATCTCTGCTAATTTTGCTAAATTTGGGGTGAAAAATATTGAGAAAGACATATAGATGTAAATTAGTTAGTGATATGTTCCATTCAGTCACAAGAAAAGAACTGGATCAGACCATTGCTGCTGCTTCCCCATAACCAGAAATCCCATGGGCTCATGGAAAACGGTTAAAGCAAGCTTCAGTGGTCATGTTCTGCATGTTCTAAGATGTCTAGTTACCTGTGTTGACTGCTTGCCATCCCACAGAAAATGGGGTCCTTGCTTGAATAACATACGTTGTAATGGGACTGCGATTATCTGCTCCTGGCCTCCAGGATACCTGAGCTGTAGTGTCTGTGATTTCATCAATTGTCACAGCTTCGGGCGGACCTGGTGGACCTGTTATGAAATACACATAACACAAGTTTCAAATATCCTCAATGAGACACACCCTGCATGTAAAATATCTCACATCAAGTATTAAGAAGTAACAACACTACCTTTCAGCTCAAGCTTTAATAGTTTTCAGTATGCAGAGAAGTCTTTTAAAACAGATTAAACAATGACAACCCTGGGATTCTTTGGACAATATATTTTTAATTTGGACCACTTATAGTTCCCTCCAGCAAGAACGAATTTCCATGATGTGCACTCTTTTTTTCTGAGTTTATTATCACACAGATAATCAAATATTAACCACAGTGGCTAAAGCTACCTATTTTATAGTAGATTAAATACATGCATAGTTGCTTTTGCACATGGAGTCTGCTCTTGGACACTCACTTTTATCTCCTATAGACAGTGAGATGCTGAGTACTTACACATTTTTTTTATAAAAAGCCTTTAGGAAAAATAGCAGATAGGGACCCCAAAATTGCATTTTGCCATAGTTAAAAATATGAGGCTTGTGAGGCAAGGCCTAGAAACTTTACGAGATATCAGCTTCAGGATTATGTTAAATGAATGAATGTAAGTGGAATCCTATGCACATCCACTCTGAAATAATCCTCATTATGTTCAGCACTTGTAATTAAACATTTCAAAAATTGAAATATCATGATTTAGTCACCTATTTTTAATGCCTAACCTTCTAGCACTTGAATTTCCATTCAAACAGTTCAATTAAAAAAAAGTCACAGCCTGCTTTTCAACCCTAGAGTAAATTAAGTCATTTTAAAACCATAATTTGAAATGTATCCATTCCAGTATAACTTTACCCCTCAGCACTCTATGAAATCAGTTCTGAATAAGGTTGTACTGTGTGCCTCCAGCAAGAATACTTAGTAGTCCTTGCTTTCACAGCTGGTCAGTCTTCCTAGATCTGTCAGTTCAAAGTCAGGATGGTGGGTTATTATAGCGTTACCTACCATGATGTACTTTACAAATTACATCTCCCTAATGGTCAGTAGATGGAACAATTGATTAAAAGGAAATATGAGGCACCTCAAACAAACTATACTTTCATTTCAGAGCTTTCTCAATTGAATTCTTACTGAAATCAATTTTGATAAGTTTATCTTGTTCTGCAATGGATTGTCCAACTTATTTACTTACTTACTTACCTACTTACTTGCTTGCTTGCTTGCTTGCTTGCTTGCTTACTTACTTAACTGACAGCTAGAACAATATTTCTGAATGATATTGCCAAAATATGATTTTTATCGAACAATCAAGACAACTGTATAACATCTAAAATGGCTGTTTGTGCAGAAACAGCCAGAAACAATCATGAAGTGTTTGTTTGTTTTTTGATCTAAAGCTCTACATTCTGTGATATTCTGTCTGTAATGTCTACATTCTGGCCATAATGGAATTTTCTGTTTTGTATTTTAAGCTCTGCTGCCAGCCTACGTTTAACAGTAGATGTAAAACCTATGGCAGGGGTTCCCAAACTACGGCCCGGGGGCCGGATGCGGCCCAATTGGCCTCCCAATCCGGCCCGTGACGACCCCCGCCGCTCGCCGCTGCCCGCTCTTACGGCGCGCAGCGCGGCGGCGCTCTTCCAGGTCAGAAAAAAGCGCCGAAAATCCTTTGTGCGCATGCGTATGGGCCTCTCCCGACCCAGAAGAGGTCATTTCTGGTGCACTTCCGGGCCGGGGGAGGCCCATACGCATGCACACAAACGATTTCCGGCACTTTTTCCGACCTGGAAGTGCGCCGCCGTGCCCGCAAGCGCCTGTGCGCATGCGCACGGGTGCGCACTCCCCCGCCCTCCAGCCCGCCGCGCGATCGGCACGGTGGGAACCGGCCCAAAGCCTGGTAAGTCTGGGGACCCCTGACCTATGGTTTAAAATAAAAAATGGACTGAGACCGAAGTCCTAAACACACTTACACAGCCACACTTATTTATGAGCACACATGTGGAAGATTGTGCTGTGAGGATGCAGTCTTCACACACCTAGGAGCAAGCCCAAATAAACACGTATAGGATTGCACTGTTTTGACTTTGCTATTTTTAAACCCTACTATTATTAAAGGTTAGAAATGGGGTGTAAAACACCCACCTGAAGACAGAACCAAGAACCTTGGAGGCCACATTAAAATCCTGTCTTTTGTGGCTTTCTAACTGATCCTGCTTTAAAATTTTCTAAGCTAGACAGTGGCTCATCTTTAGTGTATATGGCAGTGAAGATTTTCGAATTGTTAAAATGGAACATCTGCAGTAGAGTTCACCAGCCAAGTGCCCATGTAGGCTTACATTGGTGTCCCTGGACATGCCCCGCCCCAAACTCTGAGCTTTCATTTCTTTCTATTCCTCATAGAAAAGAAAGGAAGCAAAATGTACATGCACCATTGCAAATAATTTCTGTGAAATGAGCCACCTTGGCTGCTTCCACCTGTCATTGTTTCTGGACAGAGCTGTGATTGGTAAGTGAGTTGTTTACACACCAGACACACTCTGGGGTCCTAAAGAGGTGCAATTTTCATCTCCCCTTTAGTGCACTTTTCCTGCTCTTGTCTTATTTTCTAGTCTTTAGAGTCTCTGCAGCTTGTCCTTCATTTTCCCCTAGTAATCAGGATACATCTATCCTGTGCTTGGGTACTATACAATATATGTGGGAGATGTTAAATAACAGCAACTCCCTCTAAAAAGAAATGCAAAAACCTTGCAAGGAGGCTTAGTCCAATATGACATATCATGGATGCATTAGTTGAGATTCCAGAGGAGGAGGAGGAGTTTGGACTTGCTATCCTGCCTTTCACTCCCCTTAAGACAGGCATCCCCAAACTGCGGCCCTCCAGATGTTTTGGCCTACAACTCCCATGATCCCTAGCTAAGAGGACCAGTGGTCAGGGATGATGGGAATTGTAGTCCAAAACATCTGGAGGGCCAAAGTTTGGGGGTGCCTGCCTTAAGGAGTCTCAAAGCGGCTAACAATCTCCTTTCCTTTCCTCCCCCACAACAAACACTCTGTGAGGTGAGTGAGGCCAAGAGACTTCAGAGAAGTGTGACTAGCCCAAGGTCACCCAGCAGCTGCATGTGGAGGAGCAAGGACATGAACCTGGTTCCCCAGATTACAAGTCCACTGCTCTTAACCACTACACCATGCTGGCATTGCAGGGTGTTGGATGAGAAGACCTTCGGGATCCCTTCTGACTCTACAGTTCTATGATTCTTATGTCCTTCCTTTCAAAGAGTTTTGCACTCTGCTACAAAGGGCTCTGTAAAGTTCCTCTGGTGGTTGCATTTCATAGGTGGTAAACATGTACATCTCACCTTTTGGGTTCAGTACAGTTGTACCTTGGTTTTCGAACGCCTTGTGACATTTTGGCTCCCATACGCTGCAAACCCAAAAATGAGTGTTCCCGATTTGCAAACTTTTTGGAAGCCGAACGCCTGACGCGGCTTCCGATTGAGTGTAGGAAGCTCCTGCAGCCAATCAGAAGCCGCACCTTGGTTTCTGAACGTTTTCGGAAGTTGAACGGACTTCCGGAACGGATTCCATTCGAGAACCAAGACACGACTGTACTAGTTTTAAGGGATAAAAGTTGTAACTCTCCTTCTCAAGGAGCCATACAGATAGAGTCTGATACTTCCAAGTTCTCCTATATTTGGGAATGCAACGTTGATCATAACAGTTTTGCCAAGTTCTGTCCTGAAAGTGGTTTCTGGCATCCCAAGAGGAGTGTCCACAGATGTGCTCTCCCACACGGCTTCATGGTGAGAGAAGCCCCACCTGCTTGACCAAGCAAAAGCTCTTCCCCCAGGTTTGGAGATACCTGCTAAAATATTCTGCTTTGACATACATAAAATGTTTTACTAGTTATTTTTTTTAAAAAAAATGGGGTACAATCCTATCACCAGAATCCAAAAGACAGGTTGTTAGAGAGATGAAGCCGAAGGTCATATACGCTTGTGCTACCTTAAAACCTAGCTGATTTATTTGGAGGTGAGTTTCTATTGGCAACAACCCAAGAAATTCAGAAAACATGCTAAGCCAAAGTGGAGAGTGATTAAAAGTATCACAGATCTCTTAGTTTTTGTCAACTGTCATGTCTTTCAGTCAAATTCAACGATGTAGTGACAGTAATAATTTTAAGTGTAGCAGAAACAGAATCATAGCTATAACTAGTCCCCCCCCCCCTGTTCAAGTCAAGTTCTAAGAGTATTTGACTAGACAGGCCATGTGCCTTTCCATAACTAGCTGTTATCAGAAGGTGATGTAAAAGCTTGAGTTACTGCTCTTTTCTCCTCTCCAGCAGATGGTGCAATGTGCAAAGAAAATTCCTTTTGGAAGAAGGAGGGGTGTGGGGGGGAAGGAAATTCAAAATGCAGGAATAAAGTCATTAGCTGAATTTGCAGGCTCCTTGCAATATATTCTCCTCTAACAGACTCCTAGCAAAATTTAAGATTATTCCCTACAAAATGATGCATATACTTTCGGTTAAGAACCTCAAGTATTACGGATTTTAAATATTTAGCAGCCTAATGTATTGGTATTTAAACTGCTCATTGGGCCTCGTCCTCATTAAATGGAGTGTGCATTTAGTGCAGCAACAATATATCTTGCTCCCATGAGGGAACAGCTGATAAACCACTGCTGTCTTCTTAAATGGACAATGATCACGTTTCCTATTCTCTCTCCTGGCAAGAGGAAGATGGCTTCTTCTCTGAATTTCAAGAGGTTTATGTACGGACCACAGCGTTCATATTCAGAAGCACAACACACTTGATCAAAAGCATCAGATAATTAAGGATGACATAGGCAACTTGAATCTATATAAGGTAGTGAGCTGAGAATAAACTGAGCGAACTTTCCTTGCTTAAATGGCTCAATAGGGCCATCATAATGTATTGTAAAACTAGTCCTTTCTTCGATATAGGTGGGATCCTCAGGCAACCTGCTATTCCAACGACACCTAAAGTGAATGTGCTTCAGTCAGGGGTATCCCAAATCACTCCCTGGTCCCAAACTGTTTTCAGGACTCTCTCATGCCATGTGAGCTTGCCTGTGCAGAGGCTCCTTTATCTGATTCCTTGCGATCTAAAGTATGCTGTATTTGGTGGTGGTGGTGGTGGGGAGAGAGACACACTGCTTTCTTGGTTGTGATGCCTGAGCTGTGGAACACCAAACAATCCTGCTTAACTATTTCACTCTGTTTGCCCTGCAGCAGGGAGTGTGTGACTTTTTTTATAGTAACTTGGTCTGTGCTGAATTAAATCCCCTCTGAATTTTGCCTTGCTCTTCTGTTAGCATTCTGTCTCTTGCTTTATACAGTAGGTGGGGCGGGGGGGGGAGCTCTTGCTTGTAAGCCTAAGTCATGGGTAGGCAAACTAAGGCCCGTGGGCTGGATCAGGCCCAACTGCCTTCTGGATCTGGCCCGCGGACAGTCCGGGAATCGCCGTGTGGATCGCCAGCACACAATTCTTTCCTTCTCCCTCACACGGTGGTGGCAGCTCCCCCTCCCCCCTCCCGGCTTCTCCCTGCCCTGCCTACAGGAGGAAGGGGACTGGGCTTTGTTTGTGCCAGCATCAGCAGCACTCAAGAGGCCACCATTTTAAACAGCCCCTCTCTGGAGCCCTTTCGTGCGCCACTCATCATCCCACCGCTGCCAGCCCCTGCCACTCGCAAGACACAGGTAAGCAGCCACCGGGGCTCGTGGTACTCTTGCATCATCCCCCCCCCCCCAAATATAGTCCAGTGGACTGGCCTCCTGCTGAAAAAGTCTGCTGACCCCTGGCCTAAGTGGGCCTGTGAGCTTATCAGCCAAGGTGCAACTGCCCGCCCTACACCTGACATCTGACGTGGAGTAGGAAAAGACATGGCTCTACCAAAATGTGGGTTCATTGAGCCTTTGAAAGAGGTACCATGGCTATCAGTGTTGCAAAGGCAGAGGGCTTTGTTAGCCCTTCCAGTTGGCTGATTGAAAGCACTATGCTGTTGTCCTCATTGTTTGATTTAAATCTGTATGGGCAAAGGAAAATGGCTTACACTGAGCATTACTGTGACATAAAGCAGCAGACAGGTGCGTGGCTCAGCCCAGCTATCAAAGCTGGCCTCGTGGGATGAGGTGGGTGAGGATCTGGGCCACCAACAAGATCCAGCTGTAGCTGCTGCACTTATGCTCCTGTTTGATTGTTTTTATCATGACATCCTTATCTGCCTTGAAGGTTTCCACTATAAAAGGCTGCGGAAAAATGCCTGAATAAATACTGTCACAGTGCAGGCTGTCTGGGGAAGGGGAGGAAATCCATTTCCAATAGATGGATGTCATGAAATGTTGGTCCTAACTATGGAACAAATATATTATACCACTACAGTTGCCATAGCTCCCTCAAAAGAATCCTGGGATTTTTAATTTAACGAGTAAAAAGGATTCAGTATTAAGTACGGTATATTTAATCTTTTCCACAGCACTACATTTCCCAGGGTTTGGCGAGAAGACATAATTATCATTAAACTATCTTAAGTCTCTCCTGTGCATAACTGCCAAGTCTCCCGTTTTTCGTGGGAAACCCCCGGATTTTAATCCGTTTCCCGCTGTTATCCCGAATAGAAAAAAATCCCGAAAATCCCCCAGATTTCCTACCTACCAGGGAGGCTCCATTTCGGGTGCCGCTCAGGGGTGGCGGCTGCAGTGAGAGATTCTTCTGGTCTCCCCCTTTCTAACAGGGCAGTTTTGTGGCCCTGGGGGTGTGTGGCGCAAGAGGCCCTGTGGCTGCTGCCTGTTCCCCTTGAGATATGGCGGGCTAAGAGGCCATTCCCACTTTCACTGGCGCTCCACCGTGGGGGGCAGCGATGGCAGGAGGCTCATCTCTAGAGGTTTCCCACTAACCGTGGGGGTTGGCTTGGCAGCGACGCCTCACACGGCCATTTCTCCTCTCCCCCGCCCACCTTTGAGGCGCTGCTTCCTGCGGCCTTCCCCTTCCCATGCCGGCTCCACGGCCACTGGGGGGCTGGCGATGGGGGCAGAGAGGCACCGGAAGTTGCTTCTACGCATGTCCAGACATGCTGTAGAAGCGGCTTCCAGTGCCGCGCCGCTGCTGATCCCGCATTTTTCAGTGGGAGACTTGGCAGCTATGCTCCTGTGTGTTATGCCCGAAGTCACAATTCTGTAAGCCTTTCTTGTTTTCTGAAAGGCTGCATAGGAATAAATTCTAACTAAAATTAGTTAAATCTCATATCAAATGTTCACCCCGTAACAACAGCCAACGTGAAAACCCGCAATAGCCTGAAATGTATTGGGGCACTCTATATCTTGAAATCTGATATTCATTTTAGGGAGCAGCTTTCTCACTGTCCCAAGTCAAAATTGCTGTAACATTTCCAAAAATTTTGAGAACGGAATTTATTTTCTGACCCTATACCAACACAGGACTACAATAAAATTGCTGCCAGTTTAGCTTTCAACTTTCAGACTCCAAATCTATCTCTGTACTAATCACCTGTAACTGGATCAGTAACCAGTTATGATTTGACTGAGCTTGACTACTTGAATGATCCAGGTGCAACACTCCTTTGACAGCTGCTGAGTTGAAGTGACCAATGCATGGCATGAAGGGGTCTGGTTTTCCGTTTTCTTTGTAAGCCACCACCATTTGCAATGTACAGCAGCTGTATACTTGCCAAGTATATTTAGCTGAAGTGGCCATTACACGGCACAAAAACCCCATTGGTTCATGTTTCATTTCTGCAAGCCATTATTGCACATGTGCATTGCTGAGCAATGGTTTAAACTAGGGGGAAGTGAAAGAACATATGTAATTTTCAACCCCATCTTGCCCAACTGAGTGACCCACTGAAGTGCCACAGGAAGGCAGTATGTGCCTATGCAACTTTGTAAAAGGGCAAAACTTGCAAGCAAATTGTCACTGCCTGACTAGCTGAAATGCCATGAGGTGAAACTGTGTTCACACCAAGGGTTATAGGGAATCGGGACATGCACAAGCCCTCAGGGTTTTCAGCGAAGTACGTTCTCACATAAAAAGCTGCCTCCGCGCACATCCAAATTCAGCAAATTAACATCGCCATCAACATTTCAAACAACAAAATAAATAATTGGTGCACGTTGTTACCATTTAAGGTTCGATAGAAGATAACTCTCCCCCCCCCCATATTTTGTACCAAATAATCAGTGGTACTTCATAGGCTGCTAGTTATCGAGCGTAGTAAACTCTCTCAAGCTGTGCTTTATGTTATTATCCATAGCAGCGGTTGCTGGGAACAGTCGTTTTACTACAACAACGGCAACAAAATTCAAATACCTCTTACAATCAGGTCTGCAGCAGCTGATAGCTTGTCCACACTTGTTTGCACCATGCAGACGTACTTTCCAGCGTGATTCAGCTGGATGCTTCTGATCATCAAATCACCAGCTGAATCCTGCTGATAAAGTAAGGGAAAGTGGTTACAATTACTTTTTAATGAGCTCTAAACATCATTATCACATGAAGGACAACTGTGGCTAATGGATTTATTCTACATCAGCTGATGAAAATGCTCATAATGCAACCCATAGCCTATTTAATATATGTGAGCTTTCCTTGAAGATAAGAGCTGAAAGTATGGTTGCCTATAAGGGACACAGGAGCTTCGGGTCAGTCAAATTGTTACCGCAAATGTGATTTGATGGGGGGGGGGGATGGATGGTGGGCTGTGCTCTGCCACACTCCAGACATCCAGTTTATAGCCTTCATTGCTATTCAGATGTCTGTATTCCTCCTATATCCATTTAACAAGTGAGCACCAGCCCAAATTGGAACGCATTTGTTAACAGCTTCCAGAGTCTTTGTGCCGCAGCCAGCATTTCGATTGCCTGGCTTTTGTATTAAAAGGTCATGAGGACAGTGCTCTCCGAGGACATTTGCATCACCTAGCATGAAAGGATAATTTGTTTTTCAAAATGCCAAATGCTCATGTATGATTAGCAGTTGCAGGTAACTAATTATGGTTCTGCATGATTGCGTGACTCCAAAAACACACACACCCAAACACATTTTCTCTGTCCAGCAGGCACAGTGCTTAACAAGTTAGAAACCTAAGCATAAGATTGCAGTTGCAGCCTTTTAATTGAGAGATATTAATATAGTACATATTTTGGGGTTTGGGGATACAATTACGTGTAATTGCAAGCCACAGCTGTTGTCGCCGCTGCTATGCCCCCTGCAGGGCAGAAGTTTAAAATGATTTATTTTATCTTCCACAGCGTTTCGCATTTCAGCACCTGTCTTCAAGGGACTGCAGCTAATGTTTGCAACTGCAATTTCATCTTCTGTTTGTAGAATGAAAACCAGTATGGTTCAGAGTTTACCTTGGATCTGGGACGGCTGGGTCCAGGTAGCACCTGCTTAACAGGGCAGCCTTGGGCAGATTACTAGCGCTTGGTCTCAGCTCATCTTAAAATAGCTGATGACCATTTTACATGAGGTTAAAAAGAATAAAGGCAGAGGATAAAGCATTTTGAAAACAAAAATGCTTTATAAGTACCAGCAACAGTGACTACTGTTCAAATGGCTTTAAAATGAAATACCATACTTTTCCATGTATAAGACTAGGATTTTTTTTTACTAAAAATAATGTTAAAAAGAGGCATAGCTGTCAACTTTCAGATTTGAAAATAAGGGATCAGCAGTTTCACCCATCCCAGAGACAGTCTACGGTATATCTAACAATCTAGGATAGCAGTGGGAAACAGCGCTGGAATAAGGGAATTTCCAGCAAAAAAAGGGAAGGCTGACAGCTGTGGCTTGGAATAAGGGAGTTTCCCGCAAAAAAAGGGAGGGTTGACAGCTATGAAAAGAGGGGGGCATAGTCTTATACACGGGCAATCTCCCCCCATTTTCTTAATTTTGAGTCCCCCAAAATAGGGGGGGTCTTATACATGGGGGCGTATACACAGAAAAATAATGTATATGTTTAAAAAGCCTTGACTACAAGTGAGAGCAGGCAGATCTGTCAATATCAATTTCTTTCAGTTTTCTCATTCTCAAATTCAGGATTTTTAAATCCTCATGAAAGTTCGTCTTCAATTTTTCATTCTATACCTATTTCCCCCCCAAAGCATTTCCCCCTAATATAATACATCTTCTCATGTTATTTTGCAATTCACTAATATGTGCATTTTAATGTGTTCTCTATCCTGGTATATGCATTTTTTTTGTTTTTGCATTACTTGCCAGGAAAATGAACTGCAAAATTTAAAGAAGTGCAGATTTCAAAGGAATGCTCTGTTTTGGTCCATGTACTTTTTCAGAAAGTATGAATTGGGTAGATTTGCCCTTAATTGAGAACTGAACCAAATTTCTCCCCATACCTAAATACAAGCTACTGAAGCCAAGCAAAAAAAGCCTGCTGTACTCCAGCTGTGTCACACTAATTTTCCATCTATATGTGTATGCATCTTAGCATGTAGACAGAATAGAAATTCGTTTGGATATAATGCTAAACCATAGTTTACTGCCACATGCCTGTGTCTTAACAAGCCTCAGGCTCATGTTTCCTCACCTCTTCTCTTCTGATGGAGTTGTAAGGAGATCAAAAGCTTTCACTTACCTTTTTAAACAAACCAGTTTCTTATTATGTTTCAAATTCAAGGAACTCTGGTTAGTTTAAACTTGTTTGAGAACAAACAGCGGTCACAAACCAAGGTTTGATCACAGCTTTCCCCCCCTCAGGAACCATAGTTCCCCTAAATCCAGACGTAATGAAGAATTCTGATTAGTTTTAAACAGGAAGTGGGGGCTTCTCATCTCATGCTTATGCCAGAGAAGAGGCATGGGAGGAAGCATACAAGCCAGAGGCTTGGTGTCACTCTTGCATGTAGTGCTAAAACTAGGAGAAACTCAAAACAGCATTGCATAAATGCAGGATGGATTAGACAGTGGCTAGTATCCAAAGAGCTGCTCATGAAAGGGGCTTGCACCAGCCAAGTGGAAATAGTTTTCTCCCATTTCACCAGCTGTCTCCTACGTCGTATCATAAGCTGTGTTTGAAGTTCCCTTTGATTATAAAGCAGTTTGCCATACATAGGGAGAACAGGGAGGGTGCTGCTGTTTGGTAAGTCTAAGGGCTCCTTGTGATCATGAACAGTACTAGTTCTACAGCTCTTTGGATTCTGGTCCAAGTTTCCAAAATGTTTCTGAAGCTTGATTCCCTTAACAACCAGGGATAAGGGGTGATTATGAGGATGGTTTAGATTAGAAGATGCTGTAGTAGCTGCTTGGATCATCTCTGGAACCCAAAGCATGGCTGAAAGTATGCATACGCTAGACAATTGCAGCAGAAGAAGGGATAAAATAGAGCCTGATTATGTGGGCAGGATTTATTGCAAGGCTGTAGGTAAGTTTCTGGGCTCTGGTGAGAAGGGTAGAGACAAAGTCATGTGCAGCCTCATAGCTCCTTACGATGCCATCAGAGCTGTACATTCCCATACAGGAGCCACTTGCATTATATGTAGTATAGAACCCACCCATTCTTATTTCAGCTTCAAAGAGCAGCTTGCTGTCTCTGCCATTTTGGATTTTGGTAACACATATCCTAAATATAAGCTGATCTCCATTATATAGAAAAGGTGGCAATCTGCATCTCAGGCACCATCTGTGGCTTCCTGCTTAGCAGTAATGGGTGGTATGCAAATAAGTATTACTCAGAGTAGATCTGCCGAAATTAACTTAACCTAACATATTTGTGTTCATTAATTTCAGTGGGTCCACTTCCGTGTAGAGCTTAGTTGAATGTCATCCAATATCTTTTTTTTTTTAAGCTGTGAAGGGTGGTGACAAATAATGCAAATAAGGATGGTGACAAATAATGCAAACTACTGGCAAATGCTTAAGACCTAACTTCACATTTGTTTCTATGTCAGTGCAAAGTTGAACATTTGTCATGATTTGCTAATGATCTGTAGCTTCTGAAAAGCAGAGAATTCTGAGAAATTACTCTTTGGACAATGCAATTGAGGAGATACAAAGATTACCACACTAGCAAGACAATAGAAAACAATTAGGCTGCAATCCTATCCCCAATTGCCTTGATGTCATTGTCATTCAAAGAACATTTCCCACAGTCAAGGAATTCTGGGGAATGTAGTTTGTTATGGAGTTGCTCGGAACTGTAAATCTGTGAGGGATAAAATGCAGTGCCCAGAATCCTTTGAGGGGACGAAATGTGCTCTGAAGATATAAACACAGCTAGAGTTGTAGGTCTGTCCATAAACATATCTTGCTCATTGCTGAAATTCTCAGCACTCATAAAGAATTGCCTTGGTGGATTACTAATAGTGATACTTACCCCTCCAACTCTTTCAAAGTGATCCCCATCTTTTTCAAAGTCTATCAGGTGTCCATTAAATGACCAAGTAAATAGAATATCTAGCGGGTGATCATGAGATACCTGGCAAGGCAGAAGAATACTTTCGCCAGCGGTGACATCCATGCTGTTAGGTGCCACCATAAATCGTGTTGGATCTGCAGGTAATAAAGGGCACCAAAGAAAGTAACTCGCCTGATTTAAAAACAACAGTAACAACAACACACACAGAGAGATTGCAGCTCTTAAGTGGTCCTTAACTAGAACAGGTTCTATGAGGTTTATATACCTACAGTATGACCAGTAGTAAAAGGTAAAAGACCCCTGGACAGTTGAGTCCACTCAAAGGCAACTATGGGATGCAGGGCTCATCTCACTTCAGGCCGAGGGAGCCGGTGTTTGTCTGCAGACAGCTTTCTGGGTCATGTGGCCAGCAGGACTAAACCACTTCTGGCGCAACGGGACACCGTGATGAGTGCCAGAGTGCACGGAAATGCAGTTTACCTTCCCGCCACAGCGGTACCTATTTTTCTACTCACGCTGTTATAGTAATATCAGGTCACTGTACTGTTCTACACTGACAAGTGGAGAATAAACTGAGCTAGTAGTTTGGTTAGTGCAGAGACAAGTTGTCATTACTATTGAAAGTTGCAGCTTGAGTGCATTTATTGCTGTATGGGTTTAAGTGTACCCCAAATTAAAATAATATGGATTGAGTTGTATGCAACATTAGTCTTTACTGAAGTTCATGAATATGGCTAACTTAGGTCCATTAGTTTCAATGTGTCTGTTCTGACTATAGCTTAGTTGGATTCAACTTACTGTGTTCTTTCTTAAAATCTCCAGTTTAAATACAGGTGGTTATTTTGATTTTAGTGTATTTCTCTTGCTTTTTTTCTTTTCTTTTTTTTTGAAACAATACCAAACGTGTCAACTTATAAAATCAGCAAACAGGATAATCCAGAAAGGCAATTATGCTCATACAAATAAAAAAACATGCTACAGAACCATACAGAGTAAAGGTATATCTATCCAGATTAAGCACTTTTGTATCCCATTGTTTTCAGTGGAAAGCTAAGCATGGACCAACGGTCATGTAGTCCAACCCTTGCAATGAAGGAATCTCAACTAAAACGTCCATGACAGATGGCCATCCAAGCAACCTCCAATGAAAGAGAGTCCATTCCACAATCAAACAGCTCTTACTGTCAGAAAGTTCTTCCTGATATTGAGTCAGAATCTCCTTTTTTGTAACAGGAATCCATTGGTTCGGGTCCTATCCTCTGGAGCAGGGGAAAACAAGCTTGCTCCATCTTCCATGTTACAGCTGTTTAGATATTTGAAGATGGCTATCATATCTCCTCTCAGTCTTCTCTTATCCAGGCCAAACATACTCAACTCTCTCAACCGTTCCTCCTAAGGCTTGGTTTCCAGACCCTTGATCATCTTGGTCACCCTCCCCTGAAGCTAAGTAGGTGTTGAGCAATTCTGCCTTTTCCCTGTCGCCCAATAGCACCTCTCCATTTTCACTTGCCCAACAAATTATTTCCTGAGAATGTATTGTGTTTCGGTAGCAAGACTTCTGTGTTGTGTGGTATGTGAAGTTGGCATGTGGTTAAACTAAATTAAACAAGGTAAGAATAAAATATAATCAATAAACATGTATTTTCAGTGTTTATAGAATTTACAGCGTGTTGCTGGAGACAAAGCAGTAAAAGTTTTTTAAATGGCAGGTTTGTGCAACCTTAATCTGCATGATGATAAAGTATGGGCCCTATCTTTTTGAAACTGCTCTCACACACTTTTTGTTACATGTTTAAATATTATATTAAACCTTTACATATGGTACCCATGCAGCAAAAACTGAATATTCTGTTCATATAAATAGTGAATTATTGTAAGGAATGGCTAGTCTTAAACAGAATACACTGTCATGGTTTCTCCAAGTCCAATAAGAACCCCAGGAAATGATTTTATTAATAGATACTATTTACATCTAGCCAATAGACACACAACCCAGGCAGCCAATGATATGTTATAAACATGAATAATGCAAGTATAAGGGTGGAACTATATGGTCTAAAAAACTTATATCATGTTTCCAAAGTGGAAAAATGAAACCTATTTCTCCAAATGGAAGCTTCATGCCAAAATCTCCTTGCACGGTGTACAGTGGAATGAACGACATGGCCTGGTCATGTCATTAGGTGGAGCATCTCTCC
Organism: Zootoca vivipara; assembly: GCF_963506605.1. Lineage (NCBI taxonomy): Eukaryota > Metazoa > Chordata > Lepidosauria > Squamata > Lacertidae > Zootoca > Zootoca vivipara. The sequence goes on along the minus strand of NC_083277.1, from coordinate 33,140,584 downwards.
ATCTGCCCATCAGCAGGCAGTGATGCAGAATGGGAAGAAATACACTATATAATGACAGAAGGGCTCAAAGTGACTTGTACCACACCTTTCCAAAGTGGGTACATGACACAGAGCTGCTACTTCACCAGTACACCCAAGTTTCTTCTAACATATTGTTCTCACCTATGGAAAGAAAGGAAGTATTTGATGCAATGTATCAAGAGTCCTTGGGCCACCCTACTGCATATTTACTTGATCTCTTAGTTCTGTTGTGCTCAGCAACCCCTTCTAAGTTTGATGGACGTCTGCAATAGAGATGGCTACATATTACCTCCAGTATCAGAAGCAATATGCTACTGAATATGAGCTAGCAATATAGCATGCTACCTTATACCAAGGCAGAACTATGGTTTGTCAGTAGTGTCTACACTGATTGACAGTGGCCCTCCAGCATTTCAGAGAGAGGTCTCTCCCAGCCAAACCAGGAGATGCTGGGGATTGACGTTGGAACCTTCTGCATGCTCTCCCACAGAACCACTGTGAGAACAGAATGCTAAGCCAGATTGGCCTCTGGTGTATATAAGAAGTTATCCGTAGGGCTCTCCTTAGGTTGTTAGAATCATGCCATTTCTGAACATTCGTTTCCCTGACATCCCTTTGTAACGAATTACCATGCAGTGTTTCAGATAAAATTCAGACTTTTAAAACCTTGGATGAGGCAATTGTAAGTTCTACTGAGGACTTAAAAACCGATTGCAGACAATTGGATGAGTTTCACTGTATTTACAAAGGAAAAGTACACCAAGGAAAGATGAGATTCAGGAGGCAACTGGCTCTTTCTTATCAGGGCCTCTCTCGTCTATATGGGTCTCATTCAAGCCGAGGGAAGTTTAAGGGCAGGTTTTCTGATAAATTCCAGGCGACTCACAGCAACCTCTCAATGATTTGCTGTATTGCTTTAGGCAAGTAAGTTAATTGCAATGCTCCTCAGTTTCTTTTTCAGCACAAGGAAGCAGCATTTATCCACTTGATGTGATTTAATGAGACCCGGTTAACAAATATGAACAGAGGAATAAGTTTCTCTAATGATTTTAGGAAACAGAAACAGCTTAGGTTAGACATCTAGTAGAGAAGAGAAGAGGTCCAGAATTCACCACCACTCAGTACATGGATTCCAGGTGTAATTCCTTTGTCATTACAGAAATCCACTCCTTTCCCTACCCCTTTCAACTCTTTTCTTAATACAGTACCAACAAAACTGCAACATCGACATGCTACAAATACTCAACAATGGGGAAACTGTGCTATGTACATTACATTACAGACCGAGTCCATCCACATTATCATTATCCTTTAATCACAGTAATTTTGAGAGCCAAATTGGCTACCTTAACATGTGATCTCAACATATGTTGTGTCTCTAAATGACCAATCCACTTGGTGCTCTCCAAAATGTCATACTATAAATGAGATAGATGACAATGAAAACACTATGACTGTACATGTACTGCCATACAAATGGAAGGGTTTCTGATCCAGTGGGCGTGTCCATAATTGAAGTAAGGGGGAGGAGATTTTTACAATTCCCCTTCTCCTGTAGCCCTCTTCACAGCTCCATCCAGAAAATCTGTGTGAGCTGCAGGGGGAAGCCGAGGTGAGGAAAACTCACCTCCGCTCAACATCCATTAGAGAGAGTCTCCACTAGATTAATGACTATTATATGAACAGAAAAAAACATTTGGCTGCAACCCTTCATCTTTACAAGGGCTACTTAAATAGTGCAAAAAATTACTCATACATATGGTACTCATTAAATGCAACCATCCATTCCTTGGTTTGTTCTCGAGTGTTGATTTCCTGAATTTTGGTAATATGTAGCCACATAAATTTTATGTTATAAGAAACTTCATTTTAACTACCTATCAGCCTCTAACTTGTAATATACATAGCAACTGCATCCTCAGGGTCCCTTCCAATTCCACGATTCTATGATTCTATGAATGAAGTATTCCAACTTCACTGGAAGCAACCTCTTTATTTTGCAACTGCAAGGGTTTTTTTTGTTTTTACCTCTTTCAGATGAGTTTTGAACACCTCACCCAGCTGAACTCAACAAATGCACGATGTCTACAAAAGCATCAATTTTTTTTAAAATTCATTAATGTTTTGTAAAAGCCAGGCAGAGATAAAGTTTGACATATTGCATTTCTGTGAGTGGCTGAAACAACCTGATGAAAAATGACACCAGAGTGCAACTCTGATGAAACTTTTTCTAGTCGTATTCATCATGAGCTTAAGCGTTCTGCAAAGCAATTTACAAATCACCCCCAAGGAGAAAGCTTACCAATCTGTTTTCAAGGACTTGAAAAAGTGAAAGATATATTTAACGACCTTACTGTAGTAGCAGATGAAAAGTGCAATAGAGAAGTCAAATAAGGGTAGCCAAGTGTGCCTGGGTGTTATGAAGCCAAATGCCAATCACACAGAATACATCTGCATTTGTCAAAAGTATTAGTAAGAATGAGCTATTTAATTATGGCATCTCCTTTTATGGAATCCAGCATCATTCTGGCTATCTTCCATTTTTGAAAATCGCCTACTAATATCAAATATTATTTTTTGCCTTGAGCTTTTCCGGCAAAAAGTCACCCTTTAGTGCGCACACTAAGCAAACATCAGTTAGGGATTTCTGAGGATTGCCACTTGCTCTGATTGAGCTTTGAGAGTGGAAAGCTCTGGAGCAAAAAGAGCTCACGGACATGAGCTTTAAAGTATAGTCCATGCCTGGAAAGAGCAGAGGAAAGGTGAGTGTGGATAACCCCTTAGACATTCTCTGTTGCTTCAGAAGATCTGTGAAATAATCCTCAGAGATAAACTTGCGGTGTAAATATCTCCTCAAAAATGAAAGGTGGCATATAAATTCATTTACAAATAAATAAATGCTGAGTACACCAGAAAACACTTCTGACTGCACTGTTCTGTTTTAATATCTTTATGTGGACTAGTATGTGGCAAACTCCCCATTCAAATGTATCTGAATGCGCAAATTAAAATAACTAATCTTAATCCCCTCTTTTACAAAGGCCTTTTAGGAAACCCCTCTTCTTATCTCCCAGCTGCCTTAAACTGCTTTAAACCAAGGATATAACCAAAGAAGGAATGGTTCCTCTATTCCTCTTCCTTCTAAAGCAATCCTGGCAAGAGGGGTCACACAGCCAGCTGTAGCTATAATCTATCAAATTGTAAACTAAACAGGCTTTGCAGCTGGCAAAATTGGATCCCACCTGCTCATGGTGATGATTAGATATTGTGCCTGTTTACACAATTGCTTACCTTGGGAAAACAACTGTTTAGCTCATCTCCATCCCTGATTTATTTAGAAGCAAGGTTTCAAGAGGTAAACTGAACGAGAGTTAACTCCTGGCAAAATAAAGGACTCTTGATTTACTTATCTTTCATCCCAAATAAATTATGATGTAAACAATGATAGGCTTGGGTAGACAAGCTGTTGCATTCCATAAAAGCGCAAAATAACCTAAATGATCCGTAAGTCAACAATTTTCGTGTGTGGGTAAAATACCATGGAATTCCTTGCATTTATGGTATATAATTAAGTGGGAGGAGGGGAACTGGTAATTATTGAATTGAATATTTTTTTCTGTATTTATGTCTTCCAGGAAATTTTATTTTATTATTTATAAAAAGTGTTTATATGCTGCCTTTAGGGGCATAGCCCACCCAAGGTGGCTGACAAAATTAAATATGTTAACATCCATAAAACTAAGCACACCAATAGCAGCCACATAACAGTCCATTTAAAAGATTTTAAAGCTATATATGACAGTTAAAACAAATATAAACAATACATGTGACAGCAGTATCAAGACTCAGGACATCAGGAGCGGTCCCTAGACAGGACATACGGTAATTATTAAAAGCAATCCAAGAGAGGGGAGTTTTTAACACTCAAAACTTTGCCGCATTGGAGCCATGTGCAGCTTTATAGGAACATTTAAAAGCTTATAAAAATACTTCTAAGTATTGCATTGCATATTGTTGTACTCAGTAGTCCTACCAGGATGCAATTTTACCCATGTCTACTCAGAAGTAAGTACAGTACCATTGGATTCAATGGGGCTTACTGCGAAGTAAGCAGAGTCAACACTCCAAGCTTAAACTATAAGATTTCTAAAAAGCTTCCTTCATTATGTGTCCCAGAACCAAACTGATCTGTAAGGTTCCAGCTCTTCAAAAGAGACTATAGCTCTCTTAACTGTAGATGTCACTGGAAGATCAGAAGAGTTTTGCGTCTGTCTCTGTCAGCAATTTCCTGTATTGCAGCTCTATTTCTTATCCAAAGAAGGAAACATCAGTGCTGCTTACGGAGCAGAGGATTTTTGTACTGCGTGACAACAAAAGCAGCAACAAGGCATCTTGGCTACATTTTAACTCTCTCTTGGAATCTCAAATCTTCCAAGGAGACAATAGACATACATTTCACTTACTAAGCAAGAGTGCAATTTCTCTGCTGCAATAAATAAGCACACATGCAAGCCAGAGTTGATAATTAACACTGGTAAAATGCTGGCTCTTATAATTGGCTTTAGCAGCTCCTGAATAATCAGACTCGGTTTCTGGTGCCTTCGTCTTCCTGCCTCACCCACCCACCCAGGCAAACCTCAAAGCCATTTCCTTCTCTTACCAATGCGTCACTCATTTTCACCTTTGGACAAAGCCTCAAGAAGAGATGTAAAGTACGGTACCTAATTTGTGCCATTTTATCCTCTTGTACCTGTGTTCTGACAGGGCTGGTGTCAGGATTAAGCCCTGTGGGGAACCTGCTGACGCACCCACTCCAGGGATGATTGGGCATCCCTGTAGCCACCTGGCTACCTTCCTGCCCCTTGCTGTCACTACTTGGTCATCTGCGGTCGCCTGACATACAAGCCATGACCAGAATTTGCCTTGCACTTCCCCTCTGGATGGCTGGGTGGACAGAGGGCAAGGAAAGCTAATGTGCATGGGTGAAGAGAAGAAAAAACCCACTCTGCTTGCCTAAATGTCCCATCCTCCAAAATCTTCATCCAGCACTTTGTTCTACTTTGCAGTTCTCCATTCTGGCTGATTTACAGGTGTATTCAAACTTCAGTTATACAGCAGGACACATGACTCTTGTTCATAAGAGAAGCACATTCCACAGGGCCTATTCCTCCCTTGAAAAAGAACTCAGCAGCAGGTAGGATAGAATGAGTTAGGTGCAGATTACTTGGATATGCTTGTTATGTTTGCTTTACTCGAGCTCTTCCTTTCCAAAGCGAAAAGAGTTGGAATGGGTGACATTTGCTAGCAGCACGAACATTGCAGTTGTCACAAAGCTGCAATGATTTTCTTTTTTAGAATTACAAGCCACCCAGCTGCATAAGTCTGTGAGTAACAAATCATCCAATTTGAAAACAAAAAACCACCCTGGTTTTATATTGATTGTGTGTCCATTAGGAGGCATTGTTTAGAATAAGCAGCTCTGCATTGTCTTATTTGCTTGTTGTAGATCATGCAGAGCTGTGTTGTGTCATGTTAATCTGGAGTACATGACACAGTGGGACACTTATCTGCTGGGGCCTGAAACCAAGCAACAGAAAATAAATCACAGCCTGACACTAAAAAGGCAGATGCCTTTTTCAACTCCGACTTCAAATGTAGTAATAAAAACAGCTACAGAGTGAAACAGGCAAAAATAACAGAGAGAGTGCAAGAAGCAATTGGGCAATTTCAGAAAGTCCAAAATATCCACCATGATGTTATTGTAGATAGTTTTAAGGCAAGTAGTGAATGAGAGTTCCAGGTTGCTTTTCTGGTTTGTTTCCAACTATGCAGAATCCACGGGGGTGGGGTGGGTGGGTATGCCTGTCAATTTAAATATCCAAGGATGACGTGTGAAAAGAACATCAACACAAAAGGAATGTGTTGAAACTCTACTGTAGTCAGAAATATTTGGGGCATAAGCACATTGGGGGTAAGCACTTTTTAATTCTACTGATTTTAGGGAGAGAGATCAGAGCATCATAGCTTCCCATTTCAGCTGGTCCCATTTCAGCTGGTCTCCTGTCCTAGGGAAAACCTCATCCTAACTCTCACAGTCTTCTAGAGGTAGTGATGTTTGTCCTTTTTTGCAGCATGCATATTATTGCTGCTAAACATTTTAACTTTAGTTCTGTGAACCCAGACAAGTGAATAAGCCAACATAACATATAATCCTTCCATTGTGTCTGTTAATTCCCCCTCTCGGTATACTTTGACTATCAGCTGACACTGCTTCTCTCAGCCCCTGGATGTCAGGAGTGAGGCAGCAATAAATCACACAGAGTAAGTGAAGTTAACTCTTTATTAGAAGAAGCAAGGTCTGCTCAGGAGTGACAGGCCTAATGAGCACAGCAACTCTTCTCGGTAGGTCTTATACCTGTGAGGCAGGTGTGAAGAGTGAAGGCCCCTGGGTCTTCCCAAACAATCTGAGACTCGGACAGCATGCCTGCCTTTGCTCCTACCACTTCATACCTCTCCTGATCCTGGGGGACCAGGGGGGAGAGGAGCTTGTCAGAGTGGGAAAGGCTTCTTCACCAGCCTGACTCATCTCTGCCTCTTGGCCTCCCTCTTGGCCTGCTTCCACTTCTGCTTCTCAACTTCTCTGTGCCACATACTCTCCCTGCTCACTAAACCCTGTTACCTCTTCAGCTTCCGACATCTCCTCCTCCCAGTCTGCTCCTGCTCCTCCCTCTGACCACTCATCATCATTCCACTGTCAATCCCTGGGCTCTGAGCCTTCTTCCCTTGGGAGTTTCCCACTGGTTTCTCCCACCCCTCCTTTGTGTCCAGCTAGTCCATGACACTCAAAATAGCAGGAGCTGCAACAGCAGAAGTTTGTAAGGCTGGTGGATTAAAGAAGGAAATGCTTACTGGCTCCCATTGGATCATACAAAGAACCCTCTGGATCAGACCACAAAGGCTTTTCTAGTTCAGCATCCTATTCCCACAGTTGCCAGCCAAATGACAAGGGAAGTCTGCAAGCAACTGCTGAAGGCAGTATGTTGAAATTCACTGGGAAATACATTGTAAGTCACTTGTGTAACAATGAGATTAATAATAATTGCCCTCTCTTTCTGCTGTTCCCCAGGAATGCCTCGCTCTAGTCCACTGTACGGTGAACTGCTTGAAAAATTGACTGCTGAGGGAGTAAGGTGAAAGGGTGCAGCCAAGGAAACAAAGAGCAGCAGTTTTCATTTTCTACTTGTGGCACATTTGAGTGTGGAGCCTCACTACTGTCCATGAGGCCAATAGGGAGGTGCCAGTCTCTGCCACAAGCCCCAACCACATATGTGGAAGAGTGACCACGTTTTCAGCTATTTGGCAGTTGTGGAGGACACGCTTAAGTCTCTGGCTGAAGTCAATGGGACATAAAAGCACTACATTTGGAGGCCTGTTCACACGACCATCAATGTCAGGATGGGCATGTGGAAAGTATTTTACGCCTGCGCATGCTTTCCAAAATGGTCCCCATTGTGAAATGGCAGTGTTTACTCTTCCCAGGAATAAAGCTTTTTCTATATAAAGCAGGCTTCACTGACCTGATGTCATTTGTATGTTTTTGACTACCCACTCCCATCAGTCACATGCAGAACTACACACAAAGTATTCTGGAACATTTCTTTGGAGGAATCTTTAGGCTGAAACTCAAATGCTTCAGGTTTCTAAAGACAGTTTGTTAGCCAGCTTGCTTTCGGAAAATAACTCATTTTCTCATTTTATCTGAAAGGACTATTTCTCCCTGCCCTCAACACTTAACAGCAGAATTAGTATTTGAGGTGTACTGAAAGGATGTTGCATAGGCATTAAAGAAATTCAAGGAAAAATGCAATATGGCCAGACATGAGGAAGTGATGGTAAATGGAGTAGTAAGGGTGAGAAGGAAGAAATGAAATTTGAGCACAATGTATTCATTTAACCAGTGCTTAATGCTATTCTCTTATCACTTGACAGTTTTGTTCGTGTGTGTCTGAGTGTGTGCGTTTTAATGGTCAGGGGCTTTACACTTGCTTCTTTTTGCTATCTTCTTGTAGTTCAATTACTTTTTCCTTCAAACATTTTGATAATGGAAGCTACGGGTAGCAGAATTGCTAAAAAGGGTTCTAAAGCATTGTAGGCATCCAGGTGGTTTGAGGGGAAAACAGCAAACACAGGTTAATTGCCAGGCAGGTGATGGTGGTGGATAGGTGGCTTGCCTACGGAACTGAAAGAAGTAGTCACTAATAAAAATGAAAATTGCACAGAAGCAGTAGCTGACAGGAGAAGCAATGACAACAAACTGGGTTGGGGTGGGGGAAGCTAAATTCTCTTCCAATGGAAGAGATTTTCAGGAAATGTTTCTAACCTCCCAGTTCCAAAAATCACTATTTTTTAAATCCAGAAAATGAAATGGAAAAACTATTCATGGAGGATATTTTCCCCAGTAGTCTTATGGAAATTTAAAGGAGCACAGCATTCTACTTCTCTTCTCGCACTACAGCCATTATATTGATATATCCCAGAGAAACTAGTTTTCCTGTCCATCTACACTATTTTGGTATAATAATTAATCCAACTTTGACTTTTCGCAATTGCTGGGTTGAGCAACATCCAGGCAGAGAATGGGCAGACATTCTGGTGGCAAATACAGCACTTAAGCCATTTGCTGTGAGCTGGAAAGGAATGATACCTTGTAGGCCAAAGCCATTTCAGCACATGAGGGGAAAACGGGTTTCTACACCATGTGGTGCAACCGGGACCAATTCAATAAATAAGAAGGGTAATTTCAGATTTAAGCATGAATGGTTGGGTGGAGAGGTTTATGTTTACCAGATGCTTCAAACAAGCAGACCAGACAAAAGGACACAGAAGGCTGAATATGGTGCCAGTGAAAATGGACAGGACACTCATTTACTCGTGGGCAAAGGAAACTTACTAGGGTAATATATATGGCTGACCACGAGATTTGGCAGCTTTTATTTGGATTGGTGGCTTTAAAATGAGTATGGTGGGGTGGTGAGTAGGAGGTGGAGATAATGATGTCATAAATGTTGGTTCTGTTTGCTAAGATTTTCATCCTCTTTTTTTCTTTACAGAAAATGGCCCTTCCTTCTTATACTGCAATAGGAAGTAAGTGCTCTTAGAATGGTTAGGTTTCGTACTTCGGTGATTAGGAGAGAGTGGGTAGCTTCAATTAAAAATAGTTTTTATGCTGATGACATACAGCTCTTCTTCTCCATAACATCTAAGCTAGAAGAGGCTCAGTATGATCGGGAACATTGTCTGGGTGTAGTGGAGGACGGCCAATAAACACATCTTGAAGCCTGGAAAGCCAGAGGCCTGGTAGGTCCCAATTCTGATCCCTCAGAGGACTCCACTTTCTACCTGTCTCCCCTGGGAGAACTGTCCATTTACTCCTACCCTCTATCTGAAGAAGTGTGCATGCACACGAAAAGCTCATACCAAAATATAAACTTAGTTGGTCTTTAAGGTGCTACTGAAGGAATTTTTTTAATTTTGCTTCAACTCAGACCAACACGGCTACCTACCTGTCTCTAATTCCTGTTACAGCTTCTGATCCACAAGAAGACCTCGACTCTTATTCCATGAATGCTCAGGTTAATCAGGAGTCTTTGGTGATGTATTCCAACAGTCTGTGTTGTTAGGGGTCAATGACTGATCTCAAAGTGGCTTGCAATTTATCAGAGACCACATATGATTTCTTTGGAATCTGATTAACCTTCTCTGCAAGATCCCCATCATTTCAGCAATGACAGCAGATTATTCCATTCTTGAAGAGATGGATATAGGCTAGCTTTAATCAATAGCCTGTAAAGGATGACACCTTGAATTCGCTGGGTTATCCATAATGCCTGCCAACAGACACTCTTTGGGCTTGTCATCATGCCAATTTAATTTAAGGCACTCCTGAAATGATGTGTGTTCTGTTTTGCTGCTAAAGACATAGTGACACAGAACAGTAAAACTGTATGCTTTGTTTTTATAGGATAATCAGGCAGCAGTGTGGTTGCTATAAAAGAGCAAATAAAAGTTTTGTCGAGTGACAAATTTTATTGTCATTTCCAGACCCCATTCCATATTATTCTTTCTGTGACATCGGAATGTGGGAAAACCTGACTCAATAAGATGGCAAGCTGTTTTATAAAGCGGCAATTAAAACAAACAGCCATTGTTGCTGTTTTTTGGAAGGGGACCCTAACACCCCCTTGTTTTCTTTTTCTTTTGCATTCATAGGCTTCCATGTGTTTAGTCTTCACTACCATCACTGTGAGCATCCTTCTCTGGCACCGCCTGATGCTGTTCCATTTTCTAATGTGCTTTCAGATTTAAATTAACCTTCATTTATTATTCAGCCATACAAAGAACACATATTTCAGTGTGCAGATTTGCTGTCTAGTGATTGAATGCCTTGTCCCTTTGCTAGGAGACAGGTGGTGTTGATTTCTGGGAGGGAGGCTCTTATATCAGGGGCTGACAGTTTTGAAAATCTGCACTACAACTTCTATATTTAATGCAGGACAGTGTGGTAATAGTATGCACCAACCTGGCATTCAAGAGAAGCACCACTAGCCTGGAGGGCTGATTGGCAAGGTAGCCCAAGTCTTACCCAGTGGAAAAGGAACCAGGAGGAACAGATTCCAACCATCGGAACTCCCTTTGCCCATCAGGCACATAACGACAATGACATGAACAAAGCGCACACACATTGCTGCTCTGTCATACAAACACAGACTCCTTGGACCAATAAAAAGCAACTCGTGCACAAAATAGAAAGTTCATGCGGTGTGTATGTGTAGTGCTCAGCAAACATAACCACAAGCAAAGGTAATAGCACAGAGGTATATCATATGCTTTGTATTTCGAAAGTCCTGGGTTCATTCTGGGTCCTGGGTTCATCTCCAGGTAGGACAGGGAATGTCTCTCACCTGAAATCACAGAGAACCACTGCCCTGTTATTTCTGAACTCAATGGGCCAATTGTCTGATTCAGTGTAAGGCCGTTTCCTATGTTTCCAACTAACCAAACAACATAGTTATTGCTTTCACAGTAGATTTTATACAGACCCTGTCTTTCACCCGGGCAACAATGTTTGGTCCTTCACCCTCTCACCTCTCACTCAAGGGGTCTTTTACCTTGTAGAATTGAACTAACCCTATCCCCAGACTCTCACTCCAGAGAAATGCTTAACCTAAACATGTGAAGAAGAGAGAGGGAGAAAAGGAGAGGGAGGGGCAACAGCCTTGCTCTTGTGGTGTCCCAGAGAGTTGATGAGGATTCTGAGAAAAGGGCAGCAGAAGGAATACTGAAAACTAGGTGAATAGGTGGAACAAGGTATTGGTAGGGGGAAGCTGTAATAGTCAAGCCAGTTGAATAGTCTGGGATAAATGGAGGTAATTTAACAAGCTACTTTTATCCCGAAGACTCATGCTGGTGCAACAGATCTATATCCAAAGAGGTGGCAGTGAACAAGGTGTTCTTTAAGACACTGCTTTGTAGAAGTGGTGAATTAGAGACTGTGAGATAAAAAAATGCAGGTAAAAGAAGACTCGGAGTAAATTAGAAAGACCTGTGCAGAAATGGTTGCCAGGGTAGAGGGCAGCGAAGTATGGGACCCTACTTGGCACTGCTACTTGGCACTGCTACTGGGGTGTACGTATGTAAAGCAAGCAGCAACTGAGTGAAACGTGTGCCTCTAGATTTCTTTTAAATTTAAGTTTCTCATCAGGGTGGCTGAATTTGGAACCTGAACATTGGATCTTTGTTCATGCTATGAGTGCCTAGTCCACTAAATCAAAGCAGATCTTAAGGTGTCTAAATATAGCAGGATTTGTGTTTAAAACTTCCACAATAATCTCCAGAAAAATAAGAGAGTCTTGAAATAATATTTACAAAATAAAGATGAAAGAGCCTATCGGCACTACCCTTTGGCAGGATAGTCAGGGGATATAATAGTTGGGCGGTATGCAACTAAATAAATGTGGAAGCAGAATGACTTCCGCTGCAACAACATGGCCTTCCTCACCTTTCCTCTCCCAGTGCTGCCCCTAGATCTGCTCCGGAGTGTTAGGGGATTCCCTAGAAAAATTTAGGAGTGCACAGGGGGAGGAGAGAAGTTGTTGCACTCAAGCAAACACTACTTGGCACTACTTTGAATACAGCACAGTTAGCTCACCACACTGCCTTAGCCTGTTTCTACAAAACTTTCCTAGGTAGTTGAATAGTTGCATAGCGTATTCATATAAATCAATAAATGTAGATATTACCTCTCTTTTGGGTGAAAGATATAAAAAATACCAATATTCAGAATATATAATAAAATGGATTTTTTAAATTAAAAAAATCACATATTCAGTACACCAATAAGCACCAATATTTTTATTCCTTTAAAACAGGACTTTCACATTGATTTCAAATAACTGCAGTTTGGACACAGAGATTCTGTTGTGTCTGTGATATTCAAAAGCATCTCTCCCTTTGAAAAAGACTGACTACACTTTGTTCTGCCTTCCTCCTCGCCCTATACTAAAATGAGTTTTGGTTATGCTCCATAAACTACTCAAACAATCCATTAAAAGAGCTCCAGAAATTAGAACAGTGAAACACCGTAAGTGACTTTAGTTATCCATCAGATATTAATCTTCTCAGCTCAGGGTCATGTTTTCCCATCTTCAGCATTTTTCACAGTATCTCCTGTTGTCCAAAATAACAGAGGCCCCAGAAACTATGACAGGGATCAAACCAAACATTTTTTAAAAAATAACTTTATACATCACTCATTATGTACAAATGTTTGGTTTGGAATTCTTCTATAATTGTCACACTAAGTAGAAAAGAGATTGGATATCTGTGTGCCTCTCAGGAGGGTTAGAATGGATCATAACCAATGAACAGTGCACTTAAGTATCTTAAGTATTATTGATATAATAATAATAATAATAATAATAATAATAATAATAATAATTTATTATTTATACCCCGCCCATCTGGCTGGGTTTCCCCAGCCACTCTGGGCGGCTTCCAACAGAAATATTAGAATACACTAATTTCTTAAAGATTAAAAGCTTCCCTAAACAGGGCTGCCTTCAGATGTCCTCTAAAAGTCTGGTGGTAGTTTTTCTCTTTGACACCTGGTGGGAGGGCGTTCCACAGGGCGGGTGTCAATACCAAGAAGGCCCTCTGCCTGGTTCCCTGTAACTTGGCTTCTTGCAGCGAGGGAACCGCCAGAAGGCCCTCGGCACTGGACCTCAGTGTTCGGGCAGAGCGATGGAGTTGGAGGCGCTCCTTCAGGTATACTGGACCGAGGCCATTTAGGGCTTTAAAAGGTCAGCACCAACACTTTGAATTGTGCTCGGAAACGTACTCAGAAATGATAAGTACCATTAACTTAAGTGCATGTAACTTCCTCAGCCATGGACAACCGAGTCCTTTTTATATGTTAGTTTGCACAAAGTAACCTACACATGTTAAAACTAAGAAACTGCTTCACAAGTGATCTAATTTGATTTTATTCAAATGTCACCAAAATAATTTTTAAGATTTTTGTATAACAAAAATACTTAACACTTTGTATGCATACATGATGAATGTAATTATCTCATTGGCTGGAAACTACAATTCCAGCCTCTTACTCAGACTTTCCTACTCTCCAATCCTATTCATATACACTATATGCAGAAATGTCAACAGAGTTCAATGGGACTTACTTCCAGGTAAGTGTGTTTAGAATGGCAACCTGCAAATTAAATCCCACTGAATGCAACAGGACATGGTTTCTGAGCAGACAAGCACAACATTGTGCTACACATCTCTTTTTGAGCAAGTACGGCTGGTTCTAGAATATCATTATCCAAAAGATAAGGAAATATTTTTTAAGTTTCATTTAAGCTAATCTTGTTGTTGTTGTTGTCGTTTAGTCGTTTAGTCGTGTCCGACTCTTCGTGACCCCATGGACCATAGCACACCAGGCACTCCTGTCTTGCACTGCCTCCCACAGTTTGGTCAAACTCATGTTCGTAGCTTCGAGAACACTGTCCAACCATCTCGTCCTCTGTCGTCCCCTTCTCCTAGTGCCCCCAATCTTTCCCAACATCAGGGTCTTTTCCAAGGATTCTTCTCTTCTCATGAGGTGGCCAAAGTATTGGAGCCTCAGCTTCATGATCTGTCCTTCTAGTAAGCACTCAGGGCTGATTTCCTTCAGAATGGATAGGTTTGATCTTCTCTCAAGAGTCTCCTCCAGCACCATAATTCAAAAGCATCAATTCTTCGCCTTGTCGTGGCGAAGGGGCTTGAATAACTCAGAGAAGCTATGAGCTATGCCATGCAGGGCCACCCAAGACGGACAGGTCATAGTGGAGAGTTTTGACTAAACGTGAGCCATCTGGAGAAGGAACTGGCAAGCCACTCCAGTATCCCTGCCAAGAACCTCCATGGACAAAGACAACAGACATATAAAAGCTAATCTACTCTTGAATTTTGGAAGACAATCTCGCCACGGTGAATTAAATGCTACCACAGTTTTCCTGCCAGCCATTACAAAAAATTAAGTATTAAGCACCACTGTTAAAGCCAATGATCATTGCACACTTTAAAATAAAAGTTATCTGTAGGGATGTCTGAAACTTGCAGGGAAAAAAAAAACCCTTTCAGTTCAGGTCTCTCATCACAAAGCAACAGATCCACATAGTAGAAAATCTGCCCTTCTCCAAAGGAAGTTAAGTAGCAGATGCTAAATTTAAATTATCAATATTTAATGCATTTCAAGCTAAAATATGCTCTTTATGAGGGCTTATTTAGTTTAGTCAAAATGTCCCAATCCAACCATAACTGCGTAGCTCATACATAAAGATAATTTGTGCTTTTTCTTGCTCTCTGCTGGCTATGCAAGATGACTCTGGAGAAATCTGTCTGTTCAAATGTTGTCCTCAAGTCTACACTCTCCTCAAGTTTTAAAAACATGTTTAATGGTGATGACTGGAAAGTGGGTTTTTTTTTTAAGTTTACCATCAGCATTATGCTATTACAGTGCTATAACACTGTTTAATTTAAGTCATATTTCATTAATATTTTAATACTTAAAAATATATATCCAGAAAAGTGTTTTGACACTATTTTAAATATTGATTTTAAAAGTAAACAGTGTAGTGAAACGGTACCCACTGTAGAAGGTATAATGCATAGGTAGGCAAACTAAGGCCCGGGGACTGGATCTGGCCCAATCACCTTCTAAATCTGGCCTGCAGATGGTCCGGGAATCAGCATGTTTTTACATGAGTAGAATGTGTCCTTTTATTTAAAATGCATCTCTGGGTTATTTGTGGGGCATTGGAATTCGTTCACTCCCCCCCCCAAAAAATATAGTCTGACCCCCAACAAGGTCTGAGGGACAGTGGACTGGCTCCCTGCTGGAAAAGTCTGCTGACCCCCTGATATAATGTGTGTGTGTGCAGAACTTCAAATGGCCTCTCAGTGAGTGGCAACTAGAATCACTGGAGTATTATGTAATAGGTTTAGTAGTCGCACCCAAGTGATGTTCACAATTACACTCCTCTATCTTCTGCTATATAACAGAATGGTTGCTACTCACTTCTATGAAAGGAAAAGTGCTGCAGTTAAGAATAATACTGTGGTTTAGGTCCAGGGGTAAGCAACCTTTTTCAGCAGGGGGCCGGTCCACTGTTCCTCAGACCTTGTGGGAGGCCAGACTATATTTGGGGGGGAGGGTAATGAACAAATTCCTATGCCCCACAAATAACCCAGAAATGTATTTTAAATAAAAGGACACATTCTACTCATGTAAAAACACGCTGACTCCCAGAGCGTTTGCGGGCCGGATTTACAAGGCGATTGGGCAGGATCTGGCCCCCGGGCCTTAGTTTGCCTACTTTGATTTAGGGTCTCCTCTATCCTTGACATTTTATTGGCTTACACACTAAAGGTCATAAAAGGCACACATTTTGTTAGCATTCAAGGATGATTAAAGATGTATAAGAAATGTATAGAACCTCTTCCTCCTCAAGGCTCAATGTAATTTAATAAAGAATAATAAGAATACACATTTGGTTGCTCCAAATGGACTTCCTGTGTCCTGCTCTGCCCTTGCTATCCATAGCATAGTCTTATATACAGTGGTACCTCAGTTTACGGACGGAATTTGTTCTGGGGAGCCGGTCTCTCCCTGAGCAGTCCGTAAATGGAGTGCTGCTTCTGCGCATGCGTGCGCCGCACAAATCGCTTCTGTGCATGCACGCACCGCGCAGATCGCTTCTGTGCATCCGCATGCCGCGGAACCCAGATGTAAGCACTTCCGGGTCCATGGCATTCGCAAACCGATTGCAAACCGCAGCAATCGTAAACCAAGATACCACTGTATCATGCATTTATTCACTCTCCTCTCCTAACGTGAAAAGAGACTGGGAAATACGCTACACACTGTAGGGAGAAGGTAATGGGAATATTGTTCCGGGAACCTCCCCAGGTTTGCCATAAAGTATAACTTGGCGCTAGCAATAGCTTAAATGCATAGGCAAGGACTACCGTTCACCACAATTTTTATTCCGTTATTTCAGATCCTGGCATATGGTGACAAAAGAAACAAAGCAACTAAAAGTATACTGGAAACCTCATTATGAAAACCTGCAAATGAGGATGCAGGTTTACTGATTTGATTTACCATCTTTTCAGTCAGCCTGCATTGGTACCAGCAGGTAAATCTTTTTGCTTGTATCTAGACTTCTGTCCACAAAAAGCTTTTGAAGGGGGAGTGACTTTTGCCTCTTTCGCTTCCATGTGAAGCTTCCAGTGCCACTTATACACTGTTCAAGACGGCTTTCCAACCCTCCAGATAAGCTTTTGGGAGAGGGATGTAGGAAGAATTGGCAAATGTTGCCTCTACTCTTCTCCTGGCAGGAATGAATCCAGATGCAAGCTGCTGCATATCTACATGATTAAATAATTTGTGATAAAGAGGCTTGGCAGAAAACATTAGCTGTCCTCTGAGAAGGTTGTTCCATTGCCTCAGTACACCCTGGTGTTGTCTCCCCAGGTGCAAGGACAAATTAATTTTAATTCTAATCTTAATTCAGAGAATAGTTTGTCAGCAGCCTGAACAACACTATCCTTTGCTTATATAATTTTCATGCATCTGCCATATTAACAAGTTTAGGCATCTTGGAAGCCAGAATGTACAACATCTTACGAGATGACCATAATGGGGGATGAGGAATGTTCCGTTATGATTCACGGCTTTAAAATGAGTTGTATGAAAATTTGAACATTCCACTTTTCTTGGAAGCGTTTCTAAAACACTTTTCAAATGGTAAGTGGACAATTAGGCTTCATTGATTTTTACTGCAAACCAAATTATCCATGTTGTTAAACAGCTTGAAGCTACAAAGAAATACACCAGATGGAGTGGAAAAGAAGGAGAAATCAAACCATTTAACATAGAGAGGTCCGCAGAGTTATTTCTTGTCGGGAGAGAAAATTACTATCGTCATTTTCAGCACAGACTGCTGTTCACAGGGAGATTTTGCCTTCTGGCTGGCTAGCAGTAGCGTTTCCACTGGTGCCCTGCAACCAAAGTGTTCCTCTAAAAGCAACAGCTGCCCCTGTGTTTTATAATTAGGATGCAACTATTAGAAGTGCTAGTTAAAAGTTCCCTTAGAGAGATGACTTTATAACAGTGATAGAATAAGGCCATGGTCCTCAAGCTTCTTTGATGCTGCCTGGAAAGATGCTGGCTCACTGTGCTTGGCTACAGGGTGAGATAAGATCTTTGGAACAACAGCATGAGGTCAGACTGAGCATCCCCTCTCATATGGAACATATCACATTTGGCAAATCTTATTTAAATCTAGGTTCAAATCCAAGTACTGGGAGCTTGGGCTGTATAAAAACAAAAAAAGCATGCAACTTCCAAGTAGTATTAGTGCTCTGCCTTCTAACTCTTTCAAACCACCTAGAGCCCAATATTCATGCACTTGTTAAAGCCATCAGGGCCATTCATTTCATTATACAATATAAAAAGTATGGTGAATTTTTCACTTGTTTTACTTCCTTTTTTACATTCTATGATTCCTAGTGGTGATTAATATAGACTCATTATGTATTTATATTTCTTGACTTTGTTTCATTTACATTTCTAAGAGCTTGAGTTTTGGTCAACGACATCCTCCTCCTTTAAATTTATATCCCACCTTTCCTCTCAAAGGAGTCCATGGTGGCAAACAACAAGTAACAGAATAATAAAAACATATTGACAGCAAATTCAGCAGAGAAATGGGAAATATCTCAACTTAAAAGGCTTGTGGAAGGTCTTCAACAGGTGACAAAAATATATGAAATCTGTTTAATATTCAAGGGGAGGGAATTCCAAAGGGTGGGTGCCACAACTCTAGAAACTTGGTTCCCAAATGGATAGTATCTGCAAAAGGCCCTCTCCTGCACAGCACAGTGATAAAAGGGGTGAGAAAAATCTTTCAAATATCCTGCTCCCAAGCTCCAGATATTGTTAGGCTCCAACTTCCATCATTCTCAGCCAGAATGGCTAATGGTCAGGGATAATATCCATCAATATCTGGAGGGTACCACTTACATCAGAAACAGAGCTTCTTTCACTATTGGACTTAAGAACATACTGTCTTTTATAGCTCTCAGGTACCCAATCAGTATGTGAGGCTTCATTCTCAATCTTGTTTTCCGGGAAACATATTATCAGGAGTCCAAAGATGCTCTGAGCTGCTATCATGCAGCTAGTTAAATTAAATTGGGATCCAACTAACAAGCCCAGCTAGCAGAAGGCTGCACAAAGATGTCTGCTGCTGAAACAGCACTTTCCACCCCCCACCCCCACTTTCCCCGGCCTGTCCTCTGAAATTGGCTTTGGGGTGGGGTTTAAGAGATTCCCTCCTCCAAAACAGCATGCACTGAGGTGAGGGCGGATTGTTCCCTCTGGAAAGCTGAAAGGCTTGTGCTGATGATTGCCACAGTGCTATGTTGAATTCCTTGCAGTGAGAGCCAGCATGATGTAGTGGTTAAGAGCGATAGAATCGTAATCTGGTGAACCGGGTTCATGTCTCCGCTCCTCTACATGCAGCTGCTGGGTGACCTTGGGCTAGTCTCACTTCTCTGAAGTCTCTCAGTCTCACTCACCTCGCAGAGTGTTTCTTGTGGGGGAGGAAGGGAAAGGAGATTGTTAGCCGCTTTGAGACTCCTCAGGGTAGTGATAAAGCGGGATATCAAATCCAAACTCTTCTTCTTTGCTGATTTTATACCATTATATCACCTCTGTGTGCAATTGTTGCCTTCCCATTTTCCTCCGTTCATTCTTTCTCCGAGTAATATTCTTTATATTTTGACATTTGGTTTCATTAAAAAAGTGAATTCTATCTAATTTCTCTCTAGGATCTTCCTGTGTGCACAATTAAACTACACCCGTAGGATTGTAAGCGTACTTCACAAAGCTGTGAACAATGCAGTGTGTATTCCTGAGAAGAATAAAAAGAGTAACCTTTCAAAGGTTTAATTCCTAAAGTTCATGCAATTTCCCCTTACTGCTAAACAAACATGTTAAAAATAGTGGAAACAACACCTCAAAATCATTTAAAAGCTGAAGTGATTCAGCAAACGCACTGGCGTGCTGAAAAACCTTCGCTCTTTCAACCAAATAATTTAGTTGCAGCTGTTTTGTGGAACTTTCCTGTAATAGGGAAATACCAGACAAATGATAAGTAAAAGGTAAAGGTAAAGGGACCCCTGACCATTAGGTCCAGTCGTGACCGACTCTGGGGTTGCACGCTCATCTCGCATTATTGGCCGAGGGAGCCGACGTATAGCTTCCAGGTCATGTGGCCAGCATGACAAAGCCGCTTCTGGCAAACCAGAGCAGCACACGGAAATGCCGTTTACCTTCCCGCTGTAGCAGTTCCTATTTATCTACTTGCATTTTGACGTGCTTTCGAACTGCTAGGTTGGCAGGAGCTGGGACCAAGCAACGGGAGCTCACCCCCTCACAGGGATTCGAACCGCCGACCTTCTGATCAGCAAGCCCTAGGCTCAGTGGTTTAACCCACAGCGCTACTTGGGTCCCTACGTAAGTACCTGTATGGAAATACAGCTATAAATATGGATTATGTAGCATGATGGGTGGATACCAGAACCTACTTTCCCATCCTGATCCCCCCTGGGTTTGCCTCATCTCTTTCCCACTGTTTCCAGGAAATCTTGTCTGAATCTGCTGCCTCATCTGCCATAGCTCAGTGGTAGAGAATCTGCTGTTGATGTAAAACATCCCAGGTTCAATTCCCAAGAGCTCAGAGTAAATCTGGGAATGCCACTCTGTCTGAAATTCTAGAGAGCCTCTGCCAGTCAGTGTAGACAATGCCATGTTGATGGAGGAATAATGCTCAATATAAGGTAGCTTTCTACATCAGGCTTAACACTTTCTGGGCTCACTAGAGTCACCTGAAGGGATGCTGTTGGAAAGAGGATGCTGACCTAGAGGGAACTTTGGCTATCCCAGCGGAACAGTTATGTTCTAACCCTTGTTTCCTTATTTTCTTTGCAACTTGAATGACTGCCTAAATGGAGGGAAAGAATAAGCTGCAAATCGTTTTAAACTTCTGAGCCTTTATATATAAACATACATTATATATATGGGAGGTCATAAGAGAAGAGCCTTCAGATGCTACAAAAACCATTAGCTCTGGTCCCTGCAAGAAAAATACTAATAAATAAAAACATGAAATGCACACAATAAAACACTTGTCTCTTCCTGTGCTTTGTGAGATCTGACCTAGTGAAACAAATATTTAGGAACATCACATGGTCCTGTCTTTCTTTACTTATTTACGTGAACAATAACATCATTTAAAGCCACTTAACTGACAAGAATGGTAAACAGCAAGGGAAATAAAATGTCTTGAAAGTAAAAATTTTATAGAGTATTTCAGTTTCTCATTTAGTCAGTTTTCTAAAGGTAAGATAACTGAAGATGTTCAGAGCCAGTAGATCCATTTTAATTTCAAAGTGTGTGTATATATACACACACTTTAATAAAGCTAGAGATAAGCTGTGGAATGTCCAAGAATTGTAGGTCAGAGATCTATGCTTTTTAATATCTAGCTGCTCTTCAGTAAGCCTTTCATCACGTTAATGACTAAGTCATACTGATTGTAAAGCAGTTGTAATGAGGCAATTAGTAAGGCAAATGACAACCATGGAGAATGAAATGAACAAGGCTCTCAACACAAACCAGATGGATATCTTCAATATATTTCTTGTTATCAGCTTGTGGTTTTATGCTAAATTGCATTGAATCAGTACTCAAGAAAACCATTTGAATTGGTTAATAAAGAACAACAACAGGAAACAAAATGATGTCTGTTCCAAACTTAAAATTGTGGGGAAAGCACTACCAAAATAGACCTGGAGGTGGGACCATGCCCCCGAGTAGCCATCTAATTGGCTAAAGAGGTTGTCAAGAAAGGTCCTCCTGGAGCAGGACCTATTGGAAAGTGGGTTACCATGTCCAGGAATCTTAGAAAATAAGACCA
This sequence comes from Zootoca vivipara, assembly GCF_963506605.1. Classification (NCBI taxonomy): domain Eukaryota; kingdom Metazoa; phylum Chordata; class Lepidosauria; order Squamata; family Lacertidae; genus Zootoca; species Zootoca vivipara. The sequence goes on along the minus strand of NC_083277.1, from coordinate 33,118,976 downwards.
GGTAGTGAAAGGACATAAATGCTGTAATGATAATTGATATTGCTTTGAAGTTGGAAGCTTTGCTGTGTAGATGGAAATAAGTTGCTACTACTTTTTTTTTAAATAAGGTCTGTCTCATATAATATATTCAGGTCTATATAAATTAGTCTTCTTGTTCCTATCTGCCACTGTATTTATGGCTTTCTAAAGGACAACTTAGCATGCATTTGACAGCATACAGCCAATAATTCTTACATTATTTTTCATGTAACCATGCAATACTAAGGGATTTTTATTTTTGGTAGTGGAAGAAACTGAACGCTATGCCTGAGGTAATGTAAAAAAAATGGGAAATGACGGACAAATTAATTTTTAAATGCTGCAGGTAAACACAGTTTCTGTTCTACACACCACTTCACAATGTTTGCTTGTTTGCCCCTTCTCCTGTCTACTTTTATAGATAGGGAGATACATTCATGGTTATCATCAGAATCTTATTCAAAACATTATCATTCAGATTAAGCAGCAATTCCAAAATGTGATCAGATTTATCTGGAACAGTAGTGAATGTCACAGTTTCTGATGGGATCCTATTTAAAGCAACCGAAAGGTACCTTTAATTTTTGCTTGTTGCTTGGTCGTGACTTGTTATAAACTTCATTGTATGTAGAGTAAGATATGATATACCCATAACGTCTGTGGACATCTTGCAACAAAAGTTAAAATAAACCACTGGACTTGAAAAGCTCACATTCTTAAAGGAAGAACATTTAAAGTTGGAAGAAAAAAGTCTTCTGATGCATGACCTTACACTGTATTTTAATTAATGAGGTATGAGGAGATTCAAAAGAAATATATTTTTATGGTCATAGAAACCTTCATATGATAAATTAGTCTTTGTGTAGGCCACAGACCTGAATTATTAATTAATTAATTAATTAATACAAATTAAATTTGTATACCGCCCTATACATGTAGACCTCAGGGCGACCCACAACATGAAAATTACAATATAAAACACACAAAATACATAATAAAAAACCCACCCAATAACCCACAGCACATTTAAAAAAGTGGAACCCAGTTATCATTCTATGGTTCCAGCCAAGCTAATATACATCTCACTCAACATGCAGACCTATCCATGTAAAATAGGGTACTTTCACAGTTCATTTAGAGTTCACAACAGTTTTCTGCATTTTATATCTTTCATTAGGGAACAGATATTAGCACTGTGATTCTCAAGTTGCAGTTAATATCCATGCCTCAGCCCTACGGGTATCTTCATGCACACATGTAGCTCCCATTAATACTAATGGGATTGACTCATAACGGAGCACTAGGGAAAATAAAAGTACTTTTTAATGTCCCCTGACCTTATCACGAAGTGAAGGAATTCTTAAGCCACGTGAACTAACCATGAAGCGAAGTTGATATCAACTAAGGCAATTGGCACGCTCCTACAGAAGCGGAGACGAAGTCTGGGGTTGTGTACGTACTACCAGCTTAAAATGCTGTGTTTCCATTTGCACATCGATGTACACACCAGTATGGTTTAATGTGTTTCCAAGTCGCTGCTGTCCATCCACACTAGTGGGCAGAGAGGGGGCGTGGATATCTTCATATGGTTTACATGTTCAGATCCGATCAACGCTGGTTTTGAAGGAAACCCGTCCAAATGCAGTGTTTCTCATAACGCTCTAGGATAGGCGTGGTTGTTGCTAATGTTGTGTGTACATGGCTCCACAAACAAAATGGTGAGAGAGCACTGGTTGCACAGAAAATGGGACACAGCCTGAGATCAGCCAGACACTGAAATGTCAGTTTAGGAGGCCCTAATATGGCAAAACGTGCAAAACTTGTGAACGACAGGCTAATGTGCATAGTCTATGATGCTTATACGAAGACCAAAGAAGAGGTCCCACCACCAGCAGTAATGGATTTGCTGTTGTGAATTTTATAGGATACATCAGAAGGTCCTAGGTAATAAAGAAGGCTACAAAACAGCTAATACATTACAATGAAGGCCTGTTTGCTACAGTTTTGACTTGGTGTGTGCCCTGGAAAATGCTATAAATATAAATAAACTTTACAGTACTAGAAGTGAAATAAATCCTTTCTAATCAATCTTCAAAAGGGAACACATATGGGCAATATATGCTTTCTTTTATCAGATTTCCTAACTCCAACCTTGCTTCCTTCACTCTCACAGTTGATAAAAACTGTCATTTAAATACATGCCACTCAAGAAGACTTTGAACAAATATTGGCTAGGAAAGGCTGAAAACTGGCCATCTATCTCTGCTGGTGTTTGGCAGAATTAAATTGACAGGGTTAGAATGCTGTGATTGATTACAAAGCAATAAATCTATCTCTTTTGATCTATTTTCCAATAGAGGATTTTCCCGCTACAAATGAGAGAGAGATGAAAAGTGTTTATCAATGTTATAATCTATGTGTCTGTTGTGTAAAGTAATTCATCAGACACAAGACTACTCATAAAAAGTGCATAATTTAATTTAAAACATTTGTCATTGTCAGCACATCTAACAAATTACAACACCAAATGTTATTGCTGTCATTTTATTATTATGTTTAATTTGGTGATAGAGAATTTCTGGGCATACATTTCAGAGCCTTGAGATACATTTTTAAAAATGATCAGTGGCTAACTGTATTCAATCATGCGCTGATTATATCTTGGGGAAAATATGACTGGTGTTGCAAGGGCAACAAGAATAAGCTACTACAGTGGAACCTCGGTTTATGAACACCTCGGTTTATGAATTTTCGGTTTATGAACGCCGCGGACCCATCTGGAACGGATTAATTCATTTTCCATTACTTTCAATGGGAAAGTTTGCTTCAGTTTATGAACGCTTCAGTTTATGAACAGACTTCCGGAACCAATTACACCCATGCTTCAGTTTATGAACGCTTCAGTTTAAGTACTCCGCGGACCCGTCTGGAACGGATTAATTCACTTTCCATTACTTTCAATGGGAAAGTTTGCTTCAGTTTATGAACGCTTCAGTTTATGAACAGACTTCCGGAACCAATTGTGTTCATAAACCGAGGTACCACTGTAATTTTCTCTGAACATGACAAATCTTACTGATGCACTTAAAAATGATTTTAATACCATTTCATTCACTGAGACGACAAGGAAATATATCTACCGCTGGGATAGGAAAGTCAGAGAGCCAATATTGTTCTTCAGGCTCAAACCACACCAACTATTAATTGTATGGCTAGCAATTATTGTGCTGCATTTGTATTTGCATTTTTTTATTTCTGTGAGCCATACAGAAAACATAGGTTATCAATTGTCTGTCCTATAATAAACAATGATGATTTAAAACAGGCATAGGCAAACTCACCCCTTCAGATGCTTTTGGCCTACAACTCCCATCATCCCTAGCTAGCAGGACCAGTGGTCAGGGATGATGGGAATTGTAGTCACAAAACATCTGGATGGCCGAGTTTGCCTATGCCTGAAAATAGCCATGTCAGGTTTCAAAAAATCAATTCTCGGCAACGTGTGTGGTTTTTCATTGGGCTTCACATTGCTGACCACGCAATTAATGTAATGTGTAGTCCCAAATCCTAACTTGTGCTCAAAGTTTTGCTCACAGGTTCGCGACTTGTATTTCACTAATGTTTTTAGTCCATTTTTTTTTTAAAAAAAATAATTTTTATTAAGGGTTTTCTTGGTTTACAAGGATATGTGCAATGTCTCTCTTAGCATTTTTACATACCAGTTTCATTTGTTGAGACATTGGAGAGGAGGGGGGAAGGAAAGTAGATGGGGGAGGGTGGGGTGGGGTGACAATGTTTCTATTTTGCTTAATAGGTGTGTGAGGGGGGTTCTGTCAGCGTCGCTCGTGTAGGTTCTCTACTGTTCACTTGTTTTCTTTTGATGGTGACTAGTCCATTTTTCAAGGTTGATCTAATGATCAGTGGAGGTGGGGGGAAATATTATGCAGCACTTTTGCCTACCAAGGTCACCACCCTAAACCAGTTCAGCTGTGCATAGGATTGTGGCATGGAGCTTGCTACAAACAATTATTTCTTATCCAGAAGTGATCTGTCTCTTAATACTGTAACGGCATGATCTGCAGCTTGATAAATGATAAAGGAATCAGTGTAATGATAGAGGGGGAACTGGGGGGAGAAGCTAGTAGTTCTATTAAACAATGACAACAAATGAATTTGTAAAATGGATAGAACTGCATGCAGCTCTTTGTTAGCCACTCTCATAAAGCAAACTTTACACTTTTGTCTACAGATGAAACTTGGAAAATTAGAATATCGTTGAAAAGTGCATTTATTTCAGAAATGCAACTTAAAAGGTGAAACCAATATATGAGATAGATGCATGACATGCAAAGCAAGATACGTCAAGCCTTTATTTGTTGTAATTGTCATTATTTGTCGTTAGGCCGGTCAATCATAAATGGAATGTAATTAATGAAATGTAATAACGATGTTTATTTTTGTATTATTGTAACTATTTGTTTTATTACTGTGGAATTTCCAAAAGCAAGCATTTGTAAAAATAAAAATAAAAATAAAAAATTACTGAAATAAATGCACTTTTCAACAATATTCTAATTTTCCGAGTTTCACCTGCATAAAATGCTAAATAAGCACATATGTGGCTAGATGTGCCCAGAAGCTGAAGGCACAAGATGGAGTATGTTTGCTGAATCTAAGCCAGACTGAGGCTGAGCACCAACACTTAGTCCTCTTTCGCTGTTTCTTAACACATCAAAGCAACAGTCTATACTTCCAGATGACTTCTTTATTGAACATTCAGTAACGTATACCCACCCCTCTCTAAAATCAAACCGATCCATATTCAACCAACATATGAATGAAAACAGGAAAAGACCTATCAAGCTTAAACCTCGCTATCCAACCAAGAGAATGGACACGGTTATTCAGTAATATACCAAAAATATTAATGAGCACCAGCCTTAAAGAAAACATTTTCATGTTTATCAATGGTATATCACTGCCCAGACTGTGCTGAATATACAAGAATGATATGGTTTGCTGGAGATGCATTAAAATTAAAGCCTGATTTTCTTCACATTTTGGGGGGAAGTGTGTCAAAATAAACTATTTAGGAAACACTACGCTCAACATAATCTAAGAAAATACCAGGTATTTTATCCAAGGCTCTACCCTGTATCTTAAAGCCAGAAGGAAGGAACACAGACCTACACTTGGTCACAACTTTCTTGACCAGTGCAATAATCCATATAGCTTGGATTCATGCTAAAATTGGTTGTTCTCTAAGACTTATCTGCCAATGAAGAACTGTTAGTCAAAATACATCTGGCTGCAGATATTGGCTTTGGACAATGTTTGTTTCATGCAGTGCCATGTCACTTCATTTAACTGATTTGTATATCATCATCATCATCATTAATTTTATTTCTATACTGCCCTATCACCAAAGGTCATATGGAATCAGTTTGTTGATGAATATTTTGGCTATTGGGCTATGTTATTGTTTTTGTTGTTTTAAAGCTGGTTTATATATGCAAAAGATGCATATTTATTTCAGAGGTTACCTTGACTTTTTATTTTATCTGTGTAGTGTTGGTCAATGAACATATTCTCCTATTTGTTCTTGATTACTCAGTAGCAAGTTCCAATGAGTTCAATGAGGTTTTCTCCCAGAGAAGTAGCCTTAGATTCCGGCCTAAATTGCCCTTTTTTCAGCAACAGATGCTTCATTTTAAAAAATTCATAAGATCTAAAATAGAAGAGATCTGCCCCATTAGAACTGAGGAATCAGAAATGTGTGGGGAGTAAAGTGTTACCTTTTACCACCAGGTTTCCAGTGCTGCTGGCTTCCCCAAAATGATTTGTTGCTATACACGTGTAGCTTCCTGCATCAGCTTTAGTAACATTGGTAATCTTCAGAGTTCCATCTTCCAAAATAGTGTGTCTGAAAAACAACGGAGAGATGCAGGTTAGAAGAGGAAGAGGAAGAGGAAGAGGAGGAGGAGGAAGAAGAAGAAGAAGAAGAAGAAGAAGAAGAAGAAGAAGAGAGGTATTGCAACACTCAACGTTTATTATTTACATTTCAGGGAGTTGGACTGGATAACTGTTGGGTTCCTTCCAACTCTATGATTCTATGAATACAAACACCTGAGAAACCACTTCAAATTACAGTAGAAGTTGACTTGAGAGACTATTAAGGAGGCAAAAACACATCAATCCAACAGAGACAAATTCCATGAGTTCTCAGTGTCCCTGGGCTTAATACTGAGTGGTGCCCAGGGCCTGGTGGAAGAAGTGTTGCCAAGACAATTGGGAGCAGTGACCATATCACTATTAAACAGAGATTTACATGTAAATGGCCAACGGCCAAGAAAACTCCAACATAGTCACATTTCACTTCAAAAGACCCCAAATGAGGGGATTGGTAAAAAGGAAGCTGAATGGCAAAGCCAAGAACGCCAGAACGCTCTGAAATGCTTGGGATTTGTTTGAAAACACCATTATTATAAGTTCATCTGGAGTGTATAGCGCATATCAGGAAGGCCAGGAACATGGGCAACCAGCAGAGTCAAGGAAGCTTTGGAAAGAGATAGTGGTGGTGGGGAAAATGAAGGAGAGAGAACGCCCCTCACCTCCTTCAAACCTCCAACTTCTAGAGGGAAATTGAGGGCATGCTTCTGCCCTACCAGCAGAGATGTAAGGGGGATGGGGGGCTGAGCAATACAAGCAGGGGCAAAAGCCCCTAGTTCATACACACACAGAGAGAGACTGCTTAAATTAGAATAAGTTTCTTTTGTTTTATAGAGTTCACTTGCCTGAAGAGAACAATGACCAAGGACTGTTGCTGCACAATCTCAATTATTCTCAACCACAGAGTTCTACAAGCTCCACTGACATGCACAATCACAGCTACGAGTGCTTTGTACATAACACATCAGTATAGTAATTGAAGAATGAACTTCATGAACATAAATGGCACTCTCTTACATGTAGTGAGATGAATCAATATGTAAATGATTTGTTGATAAAAAGTGGCATACAAATACTTGAAATAAATAAGGAACTAAACACTATCCATACTTCAGCATTTTGATGACATCTGTCAAAAACTAATAATCTTGTTTTACCAAGCTTTTTATTTTAAATACTTCCTGGCTTGTCTTTTTCTCCAGCACCCAAACGTCCTTGCATTTTCTGCAATTTTCACTTTATAGTGTAATGTTAGGCTGCTGATCACTTGAAAGGATTTGAGGATTTCCAATTCCAAGGAAGTGATGCTGGTAATTCTGGTATCAGCTCTCTGAGCCTCAAGGGGTTAGCATTACTTTACAGAATACAAATCTGTGCTGCTTGCATCTGTGAACTTGAGGTGTGAAGCTAGCTCTCTATAGCGAGTGGATGTCAGGAGGTATCTTGTGGCAGATATTAAAACTGTGAACAGGCAACCAAATCGTTTCATGAATCTGTGCAACCAAATTCTAGAACCACCATTCCTTTCAGTAATCTTCTTCATTTCATCCAAAAGATTTGCAATAAAACTGACAAATACCTGCTTAAGACAGCTGCAAGAGTTTTTGTTAAAATAAATACACCAGAGCCTTAATTTTCCTCTTTGAACTGTGACTCACTGATGAAAGGGATTCAGGGCGACTAATCTAACCATTCGTTTCTGCTGAAGATGCCTTTTCTCTTTTTCTTTTTTAAGCCTTACTTATATTTTGAAGCTGTTGGGGCAGATGTTAACATAAGTAATTATTCTAGCACTTTGAAATTTGTTTAAAGGGTGCTCAGGAAATAGGAATGACTTGCACTGGTTTGTGTTGCCTCAAAAATTTCCTTTGTAAATATTAAAACAGGGGGAAAGGCCCTTTGAGGCTACTGAATTGCTAATTGGGTTGAAAGACAATGTCCCTTGATCAGCCATGCCAAGTGGCTTTATGGGAAACAATTTGTTTGAAGGTGAGAAGTTCAAACAAATTAAGCATTTTTCCATCTTACAGAGAATTGAATATCTTTCAGATGACAGATTACATAAGCAATTTCAGTGGGTCAGAGTTTGCTCGATAATCCCAAACTGGTCCTACTGGATGAACGGGGGTCGCTGAGCAAAAGTATGCTACAAGATTTATCCAAAGATGGTACAATACTATGCTGGTTTAAATAAAAATAAAAATAGGGCTGTCACCAGATGAAGGAAGTGTTCAACTATAACCCTATGCACATTTACCTCTGAGCAGATGTGCACAGAATACATTGTTAGTCAACTGGTAATATGAACCAGCTAATTGAGCAGTTCAATAAAATAACAGTGTAGATGAAAATCACATACTTTGCTTTTAGACTATATAAGTCTATGTTACAGCTTAGCTTGCATGTACGGTACCAACTTGGAAAATCAATTGCTTCTTAAAAGAGATGATCGTTCTAAAACTGCATTTAACACCTATGTTTTTGTAAATACCCGATTAATGTGTGGAACCCTTCCAGTCATCAGAAAGTGTTTATTAATTTAAATACTTAACAAATTATATATATATATATATATATATATATATATATATATATATATATATATATGCTTCCTTTACTGGGGTTCCAATGTCAGCTGTGCATGGATGAATGTTAACAGGATTCCATTTCCACCCTTGGGTTTTGGCATGTAAACAGTATATCAATTAATAAAGAGTACCCAGGTGGCGCTGTGGTTAAACCACTGAGCCTAGGGCTTGCTGATCAGAAGGTCGGCGGTTCGAATCCCTGTGACGGGGTGAGCTCCCGTTGCTTGGTCCCAGCTCCTGCCAACCTAGCAGTTCGAAAGCACGTCAAAATGCAAGTAGATAAATAGGAACCGCTACAGCGGGAAGGCAAACGGCGTTTCCATGTGCTGCTCTGGTTTGCCAGAAGCGTCTTTGTCATGCTGGCCACATGACCTGGAAGCTATACGCCGGCTCCCTCGGCCAATAATGCGAGATGAGCGCGCAACCCCAGAGTCGGTCATGACTGGACCTAATGGTCAGGGGTCCCTTTACCTTTACCTTTTACCCACTGGACGCAGGTGGTGCTGTGGTCTAAACCACTGAGCCTCTTGGGCTTGCCGATTGGAAGGTTGGTGGTTTGAATCCCCGCAACGGAGTGAGCTCCCGTTGCTCTGTCCCAGTTCCTGCCAGCCTAGCAGTTCGAAAGCACGCCTGTGCAAGTAGATAAATAGGTACCACTGTGACAGGAAGGTAAACAGTGTTTCAGTGCACTCTTTATTTCATTCACGGTGTTCTGTTGTGCTAGAAGCGGTTTAATCATGCTGGCCACATGTCTGTGGACAAACACCAGCTCCCCTTGGCCTGAAAGCGAGATGAGCGCCGCAACCCTATAATCGCCTTTGACTTAACTGTCAAAGGGTCCAAGGGTCCTTTACCTTTTAACTTACCCACTGGTACAGGGTGCAGTGTGCCTGGGCTTACTCAGGACCCTCAATTCACACACACACACCCCATGGCAACTTCTTCCGCACTAACGATGCATGTGTAATAATGTGGATTGACATTAGACTTCGTGCTCATGTGTTTCTAAAGCTCTGGAGAAAATTATCAGTTACAATGTGAAGTCATTAGCAGTACTATCAGAAAATGTAAAGATTTCACTGAAATGTCTTCTTGGTTATCACAAATCAGTGTCATTAGCTTTTCAGTTGCCATCAGTCATCATTTCCAAAATTGCCACAATAATCAGTGTTATATAAACATTAGTCTTTGAAAAATACCGTCCATCAAACTGCTGCATTTTTGCACAGCTAAATAACCTAATCTTCACTAAAAGACATTTAAGTCTGTCATCCTTCTGTCTTCTCTCCTCTTTTTCTTTAAGCATAAACTGATGCTTTCAACATATAGTTTCAGTTTATGAACTGGTTTCCCAGCTGTAAAGCTATTTCATTGGAACTAATGGTGGGTACATATACAGTGTCCAATCCCACCATTTTACCCATTACAAACTACTTTTTTTATTTCTATCACCTCGTGCCTATGTGTCTACCATTCTTCTAAATGTTTTTAATATGTGCATTGTTCGTCCAAGACTCTAACCTAGGTTTAAAATGTTTGATACAAAAGTGGGACATCTATAGATGTACATCATAGGATTAAGTACAAACCAGGTTGTAAAAGAAAAGTGGCATATTTGTCTATGACAGGTACATGTGCTGAGGACGGCAGCTTTTAGCTGTATTTTCTAAAGTTGGATTAATAGTAGTGCTTTATATGGGGAAAAGTTTGCAGTTTTGCAGTGCAATCCTATACTGAGTTCAGTGGGGCTTACTTCCAGATACTGAGTTCAGTGGGGCTTACTTCCAGATAAATGTACAGTGGAACTTACGGGTTACGTCCTCCTTACGAACGCTTCGGGTAACGAGCTCTGCTAACCCAGAAGTAGGTGCTCCTGGTTGTGAACTTTGCCCCAGGATGCGAGTGGAAGTCACGTGCCGGCGGCACAGCGGCAGGCTCCATTAGCGAAAGTGCGCATCAAGTTAAGAATGGTTTTGGGTTCAGAACGGACCTCCGGAATAAATTAAGTTTGTAACCGGAGGTACCATTGTATAGGATGGCAGCCTAAATCAGCAGCCTGGCTTTTTAGTTAAGTAACTTGTTGGTAGAATGATTTCCAACCTTAGATGATATGGAAGAAATTGATTGGGCATTTGGTTGTCATTGTATTATTGTAATATGCAAAGAAGCCATCAGAAACCCTTTTTCTTTTGAATTAAATATAATAAAGCTTATCCAGGCTCCATAGTCAAAATGTGTTAATGTTCACTTATATTAGTCATTAATCTACTATTGAATATTGTCTGCTAATATCTGTGTATTTTGACAATACTCGATATAATCTAATGATGTAAATCCGCTAATACTACTTGGGCTATCACAAATGAGCTACAACTGGGATGATTTTTAGTCATACTGTAAGTTTTTATCAGCAATAAAGGAGAGCAGGAGGTAATTTTACACTGGGAAAAAATAAAGGTGATAAAAGGCATTGCTACGTCCCTATAGAGATAGGTCATCTTATCTTCCATGTATTACATTATCTGCAACATACAGCAGCTGTTGATCTTTGCTGTGAACAGACCCACAGAGATGAAGAACGCATCTGAGTTTAGAGATAAATGGAAACTCTCCTTTATTAAAAGTAAAGCTTTTTATGTCTAGGCCTTCAAAAACTGCCAGGCACCTCAGTTCTAGAGATCTGTGTTGCTGAATCTGACTTCGTATAATTATGATTGGTTTCAATTTTAAAAACATAAACACTTCAAAAACACTTCCTTTAGACTGCTGAGCAAAGGAGCTGTTTTTGTCTTTGAAAAATGTAATGCATGAAAGCATTTGTTGATGGTTCATCACTTTCTGTTTTGCCATTTGCAAAATGGAATACACAAAGCATCTGTAGAGATTGGTCAGTCGGTAACGTAAATGGTAAGGTGACTTGGCGTTAGGATTTATCACCCATAAGCATCTACACAAATGATTTCATGAAGCAATCTTAAAGTTGGGTCAGTAATTCACTTCACCCATAAACTTCCATAGATCTATAAAGACTACTTTCACGCCATGCTTTTAAACTTAAATTGACTTTGATCTATTCTTTATTGTCTTTGACCTATAGTTCACTTTCAAAAATTTTACTTTGACCTGTTTACTGCGAGTGTGCAGTTAAAAAGAAAAAACCTTAAGTATATAATAAGGTTTTTTTTGAAGAACACAAACCCACCTAAGGGACAGCTAGTCTTTTCCTGTAGACAAGGAAGGGTCTAGCCACAGTTATGCATTCTTTGATGACATTCAGACTAGATTACTTTAACATATGGTTATGGGCTTGGGTGGTGGTCAGTTTGAATGATACCTGTCATTCCCTGCCAAACTTGTGTATGGGGGGCTAGAATCTATAGGAGGAAGTTTGCTGAACCAGTCAAACCTGTTAATGGCCCTTAGCAACTCAGTTAAATACCTGTCATACACATCTTAAAAGAGGGAGCTCCCATTGCCATAGAGACAAATGGGTTCAGGGGCGTAGCCAGGATCAAAACTAGGGGGGGGGGCAAGCCATGGTCGTTCAGGGGCGGGGCCCCGAAGTGGGAACGTGGGCGGGGCTACAGGGCCAGCTGGCCTGATGATATCGTGGCGGCGGCAGCGGCCACCTTGTGCTTCTGGGGCTGGCAGCATCGGCGGCTTCCCTGCTTGGCTGGAGAGGACGGGAGGGTCGGGCAGGCGAGAGGGGGTGACAGGGCGGGCGAGGGCGAGGCAAGGCACGGCCGCAGACACGACGGCTCCAAGGCGTTGCTGCATATCAACATAATATTTCAACCATGTTGTGGGTTCAAGCCCCACCTTAGGAAAAAATTCCTGCATTGCAGGGGGTTGGACTAGATGACCGTTGTGGTCCCTTCCGACTACAATTCCATGATTCTATTGATATATAGCCATAGCATATGAACTCCGGGTCGCAGTTCGTAACCCGAAAAGTTCGTAACCCGAAAAGGGCCCGAACCGCTGCTTTGCGCATGCGCAAAGCGCTATTTCCGCTATTTTTGCGCTTTGCGCATGCGCAAAAGCATGCGCCGCTTCTGCGCACGCGCGCACGGCGAAAATACTTCCGGGTTTGCGAAGTTCGTAACCCGGGTTGTTCGTAACCCGAGGTGTTCGCAACCCGAGGTACGACTGTACTGTATTTTAAAGAGTCACACCCCCCCCCCATGTTGATGGGCTTTCTATGTGGGGCTTTTCTGCCCCCCCCGTATTTCATTAAGGATGGAAGAGGGAAGGAAGGAAGAAATAGAGAGAGGGATAACTCATATTTGTGGGTGCCTCTGGGTGATGCTGTGATGCTGGAACTCTGCAGTAAGAGGACGGGAGGGTCGGGCAGGCGAGAGGGGGTGGCAGGGCGGACGAGGGCGAAGGAAGGCATGGCCGCAGTCACAACAGCTCCGAGGTGTTGCTGCATATCAGCATAATATTTCAACCATGTCGTGGGTTCAAGCCCCACCTTGGGAAAAAGATCCTGCATTGCAGGGGGTTGGACTAGATGACCCTTGTGGTCCCTTCCGACTACAATTCCATGATTCTATTAATATATTACCATAGCATATGCATCAATCTGCTTTCTTGAATTGTCCTAGGCATAGCAGCCAACTCCTAGAGGCCTAGGTGCCGCCCCCCCCAATTACTGGTAAATACTGTATTTCAAAGAGTCACCCCCCCATGTTGATGGGCTTTCTATGTGGGGCTTATCTGCCCCCCCCCGTATTTTATTAAGGACGGAAGAGGGAGGGAAGGAAGGAAGGAAGAAATAGAGAGAGGGATAACTCACATTTGTGGGTGCCTCTGGGTGACGCTGTGATGCTGGAATTCTGCAGCAAGAGGAAGATACTGGTACGCCTGTACAGGAGCCTTGCAAGCAGCTTTCTCTCTGCTTGATTTACAGCAGGCACGTCCAACAGGTAGACTGTGATCTACCAGTAGATCACTGGATGTCTGTGGTAGATCACTGCTAGATCACTGGCACCCCTAAAAAAAGCTCACCCAAAATTTTCCTCCTCCCTAAAAAAAAAGCTGAACTATGACCTGAAGCCCTAAACAAAAATGGGCCTCCCTTCCTCCTAAAAGAAGCTCAACAAGTTTGACCTAAACTCAAAAAAACAGGGCTTCCCTTCCTTAAAAAAACTCAACAGCTTTGACCTGAACCCCCCCAAAAGGGGGTAGATCACTCCCAGTTTTTAACTCTGTGAGTAGATCAGAGTCTCTTGGGAGGTGGCCACCCCTGATTTACAGTATACAGATGCAGGAGGAGGGGCAGACTGGAACACCTCTGCTTTTTATAAACATCACTGTGTCTATCAAAAGCGACAGCCCCCCCTTTTCTTATTCATTTCCTTTTAGCCTTGCAGAGCCACCTTAGTCAATGCACCCTCATTAAATCGCCAATAGAACTCTTAATGCGATCCCTGAATGCTCATTAACAACTACCACTGAAGAACAATAGGGTGAATTGGTCAGCTATCAAACCTTGCCTGAAGGGATTTTCTGCTCCATTGTCTTAACTGCTTAAGTACTGGTAGCCACTTTGCTTTATTTATTTGATGTGTTTTTGTTACAGCTGTGTTCCCGCCCCCCCCCCAGCAAGTGGAGAGCTGCTCTCCCTAAAGCAAAGCCCTTTCCACTTCAGTTTTTGGAGGGGAAAAGTGCTGGTTATGGTCTGTAAAATACAATAATTTTTTGCTTCTAGGGGGGGCAGCTGCCCCCTCCTGCCCCCCTGCCTACGCCCATGAATGGGTTGGCCATTTCTCATCTCACCTGGCTGGATGCCGCACCATCCTAGAATGGAACAGCCAAGGTGTAGGGCGAGGTATAGCAGAGTTGTGTGTATGAGCTAACTGATGCTAGAAGTTGGATACACAGAGACATGTCTGCTCTCTGCTAGACCCAAGGCTGTGAGGTTGGGGCTTCCCTGGAAACTCAATGGGAAAGCAAGATCTGTTGAGACGTTAATACTGTGAGCTGAAGTTGTATGTATATGTATAAATACATACACAGCAGTCTCCATCAGAGGCATAGCATGGAGGGGGTCCATGGGGACTGTGGCCTCAGAGGCGATTTTGTGAGGGGGTACAAACAGGCTCCTTCATCGGAGCTTGGTCCCAAGCGAGAAGAAGCTGAGCCTTAGCTGGGCGCTCGTGCCTGGTCGCAGCTCCACCCCTGGGTCAGTCCTGAGAAAAGCAGGAGAATGGGCAGCGGCACCGCCGCCCAACCTTCTTGGCCGCAGTGCACCTCAAGCCCGGCCACAGCAGCTCCACCACTGGATCATATCTGACCTGGTGGTAGAGAGCAGCTCTCTTTGGCTGCGGCAAGGCACGCCTGGCTGCAGCGGATCTGGCACCAGATCAGGTTTCACCCAGTCAAGGAGAGTGGGGAGCAGCTTCCCCACCCCTCTCCTACTCTGGACTGTGGTAGACCAGCAGGGCACCCCCCCCGACCCCTTGGGTGTGCACTCCGTGCATCTGCCCCGGGCAGTGCGGGCATATGCTTTGCTGCTGGTCTACTTTGATCTTTGTTCCAAGGAAATTGAACCCTCAGTAAGTACAGGCATAATTGGAATCTCCTGTTGCTCAAATACTGTGGTTGCACAAGACACAACTCTATGTGGCACTCCTTTAGAAAGTTATCAGAAGCTACAACTGGTTCATAATGTGTCCACAGGGAACATACCGTATGTCAGTTTTGAAAAAAACTTCATTGGCTTCAAGTTGGTTTCTGGGCCTGAATCTGGTTTGTTCTTTAAAGTCCTAATCCTGTTGGGAATTCCATTCCTCACGCGCTGCAGATGTGTGGGATTGTTACATGTCACATGTCTGTTTACATTCCAGCACATATTGTTGGAGATTCGTGAGTGGTACATCCACTCTGTATTGCTTTAGTGTTCTCTCTCTCCGAGAAGAACGACAAGGAGAGAAGCCATGTTTTCTTTGTCCTGATTTATGTACAATAAACGTAGCCTACTATCCACGCCTCGAGCCAGATCTGTTGTGTGTTCACTCTGCTGAGTAACGTCTGCTCATGTACAGCAGAATGAGTTGCAGATGCATGTCCGAGGAGGATGACTGATGGAACTCCGCAGCGGCAAGGCTGGAAGGGAGACGCTCCAGCTGGGGCCTCTCCAGCTGACTTTCCATCCCATGGTTCCGACAAAACCATCTGGGCCTAGGGTATCTTAAGAATTGCCTTTATAATTTAAGACAGGAGTGGGCTATCTGTGGCCCTCCAGATGATCAAAGGTCAGAAATGATGGGAGGTATAGGGTAGAATTTGATGTAGCGATAAGTGGGGTATGCTTGCATGGAATGAGGTCTGCTCACACAATGAGAATTCCCCCCCTCTCCTTCCCACTTGTGTGCTCCCTGTGCACCCCTAAACCTGATATGGAGGTTCTCCCAACACTTTGGAGCAGGTTTAGGGGGTGCAGTAGCATGCAGGTGGAACAGAGATCTGTGCGATCAGATCTCATTTTGTGCATGCAACAATGTACAGTGGAACCTCGGTTTATGAACACCTCGGTTTATGAATTTTCGGTGTATGAACGCCGCTGACCCATCTGGAACGGATTAATTCATTTTCCATTACTTTCAATGGGAAAGTTCGCTTCAGTTTATGAACGCTTCAGTTTATGAACAGACTTCCGGAACCAATTACACCCATGCTTCAGTTTATGAACGCTTCAGTTTAAGTTCTCCGTGGACCCATCTGGAACGGATTAATCCACTTTCCATTACTTTCAATGGGAAAGTTCGCTTCAGTTTATGAACAGACTTCCGGAACCAATTGTGTTCATAAACCGAAGTACCACTGTACTTACTTGTACTCCAACAACATATCCCTAGCATTGATTTAAAGATCTTAGAGCTTCTACTATGGGTTCCACAGCCATCAGATAACCTAGAACAGAACCATTTTGAAAGCAGCCAAAACTGTGCAGCTCTCTCCTATCAGAAGCTTGCTCCACTTTCACTTCTAGTTTTCAAATAGTTGATTAAGGCAACCCTTAATTTATTATTGTTTTTGGATACAAGGTTTGCAATCCACCTTGAAGACCTATTATATCAAAAAGCAAGCAGCACCCGTTCCACAGTCTAGCATCTTCATCCTATAGCTTTCTCCATAAGCTGAAGACTCACCTCTTTACTCTTTGAGAATTTTGCGGGTGTTTTTCTGGGTTTGAATTGTTCTGTTCTGTCTGCAACAGTTTTACCCTATTTTATAACTGACAGTTTCATCCGTTTTTTATAACTGTACAGTATATTATGTCGTTGCAACCCACCTTGGTTTTGTACGGTGAAGGGGAGGTTAAGAATTTGTCTAAATAAATAAATTAGGTAAATTTATTTTAACAAATAAATTGAAGCACCATTCAAACACCATATTTATAATAGTGCAAAAAAATTAGTTTTGCTATAAATGTGCAAATTAGTGCTGAAATAATTTGTAAATCCTACTTCCTTTGTAAGTTATAAAAGTAAGCATCCCTTATAAAAATTAGCTCTGCGTGATAGCACTGCATATGTTAGTAAGCGCAACATCTGTTGTCACCTGGACTGATAAAAGCTAATGGGTATTCTTCTGCCAACATCAGAGCTATATCGTGTAAGCCTGCAATCTTGTAAATTAGCCTTCAACCAGATTAGAAATAGTCTTATTTCTGTCACCTGAATTCGGAACACATGTACTTGGATAGATGTTCCTAACATCTAATGACAGCATCCTGGTGACTCAGACCCAAGGGTGATGGAGAGAGATATAGAATTTATAGAACTTTGGGGTGGCTTAGAAGCAGATACATCACATTTAACTCACACAAACGGTTTTCTTCAGTGAAATTGCCCATTCTACTTTGCAGAGGGAAAGTGGGGAGGGAGAGCTCATCCAATTCATTCTCCTCCCTCCCCTGAGAATGGTACTTTCTCATAGGTAATGGTGGAGGAAATTCAATGCAACTAGCAAACTCCAGACAAGAGTGAGAGGCTAGAAGAAAGCTGGATCTGAACAGGGCATTCTCATTTTTATTCCCTCTACTGGTATCTCTCCCTTATGAACAGGGAAACAATTCAGGTTCCTGCTGGAAGGAGAATCAGATGCCTCTTTTTTTTTTGCAGGGAGAGAAACCTAGAAATTGGTATATAGCTTAAAGTATAAGTCCCTTATAAATACACACCGTCTATTATACAATGTTCTGGGGACCGTAGCTACATTCAAACATGTTCCATACAGGCATCAATTGTGTGTGGATACCCATTTGGACGTCTGGAGGACTTATATTAACTTATATGTTTAATTTAAGATTTGTGTACTGATGGTCCCTATATCTGCAATGTGAACTGATGGTGGCCTATTTTTATTGGTATTATTTGTATATCCAACAACATCTGGAAGGACACCTGCGGCCTACATCTCCAGATGGAAACATTATTGTGCTGAAGCTAAATATCAGCAACATAATAAATTATGCTGCTACCTACTTGATATTATGAATACATCAATTTGCTAGCTGCAAGCAGATCTTACAGATTCTGATTGTTGATTAAGCGTACAAGTCAGAAATATTTCATGCTTAGCTAAGCATTAAAAAAAAAAATCCCAGGAAAGCTTCTTAATGTTTTCTTTCATGGGTAGCAAGATATCTTAAAGCAAAAAGTTAAAGAAATGCAATCTATAAGCTTTTCGGCAATGGCTTATATAACAAGATGTTGAAAAGGGGGTGCACTGAGTATCTACCAATAAACAATCTGTATTCTGCAAGAAAACACAGGTTAGCTGTACTTGCCGATATAATGGTCCTTACAGCTGTTTACCATTGATACCATTTGCTGTTTCTTTAAAAAAACACATAAGCATAATATGGGGAAATGCCAATGTTTAACAGATCATTTTGTGTAATCTCAACAGATAATGGACAGTTATTTTTTTCCTACTACAGAAGCTGATTCAGTGACTGGCAAACAATCTGGAGACAGCTGTGAAATCAACCAGGTAATATGCTCTAATGACTAATATGTCTGCAGGAGCTGATGAAACTTTTTTGCTCAAGAGATTAATCTTGAATGAACGTAAATGCTTTATAATGACAAATATTTAAGGGAAGTGGAGAATGAAAGATGCAATTCTAATTATTATAAATAAATTACCAGTGATTTAGGGAGTAATAAATCTAAGCCTTTTGTTCACTTTAAATATTACCTGTGCGCAAGAATTTTACTCGTGCTTTCAAAACTGGAATGAGATTAGGTACATAGTGCCCAGCACATGAAATCAATATAGGCTGAATCCAAATGTGGTATCTAACAGTATTACATAATGATGATGATACTACACAATGTCATCAATTATCAGGGGAAATAGTGGATGGTATTCACCTTAGTTTTAATCAGAGTATACCCATTGAAATTAATGCATCTGAGTAATGTTAAATACTTTGGCCACCTCATGAGAAGAGAAGACTCCCTGGAAAAGACCCTGATGTTGGGAAAGATGGAGGGCACAAGGAGAAGGGGACAACAGGGGACAAGATGGCTGGACAGTGTTCCCGAAGCCACCAACATGAGTCTGACCAAACTGCAGGAAGCAGTGGAAGACAGGAGTGAGTGCCTGGCGTGCTCTGGTGCATGGGGTCACGAAGAGTCGGATACAACAAAACAACTAAACAACAACAATATTAAATTGAATACTACCCCACATGCAACATCTTGGCATCTGAAAGTATTTCAGGGCATGCGTGTCCTAAGTCAGGCATAGGCAAACTCGGCTTTCCAGATGTTTTGGGACTACAACTCCCATCATTCCTGACCACTGGTCCTGTTAGCTAGGGATGGTGGGAGTTGTAGTCCCAAAACATCTGGAGAGCCGAGTTGGCCGATGCCTGTCCTAAGTTTATCCCATCTAACTGTTTCCCCCCTTTAAAGTAATTGGGTCTCTGAGGAAGTATATAGGTCTGTCATGGAACCAGCTGCACTATACTGATTTACACACAACTGATTCTAAAATCCATAGAAATGACAGATAATTAAAAAAACACAGCAGAAATATTTTCAGAACATGCAGAACTTAAACTGGACTCTTGTCTGCATTCTGCTCCAGCTGCTCCTTAAGCATAGCTCCCCCTTTACTTCACTCTATGAATGCACCAGGTGGCGCTGTGGTTAAACCACTGAGCCTAGGGCTTGCTGATCAAAAGGTCGGCGGTTTCGAATCCCTGTGACGGGGTGAGCTCCCGTTGCTTGGTCCCAGCTTGTTATGTACTGAGCTGAATCCTAGAACAATAGGATTCAGAATCAGCGGGAGCTACCCAATCCAACTCCAGGTGGAAGTGAATCCGCAACCTGATTGGCCTGCTGGAGCAGCCAATCAGGCGGCTGGCAGAAGTGAATCTGCTACCTGATTGGCCTGTAGGAGCAGCCAATCAGGCTGCAGGCAGAAGTCAATCCACAATATAATTGGCCCACAGGTGTAGCCCTGAAGTAGCCAATCACGCAAGGCCCATTGTGTAAATAATGTATATAAGCAGATGGTTTTGGGAAAAGAGCCATTCGTCTTCTCTTCTTCTCCTTGATGAATATGAGCTGAATAAAGAGCATGAAATTCACTCTCGACTCCGAGTATATTTCACAGCTCCTGCCAACCTAGCAGTTCGAAAGCACGTCAAAATGCAAGTAGATAAATAGGAACCGCTACAGCGGGAAGGTAAACGGTGTTTCTATGTGCTGCTCTGGTTTGCCAGAAGCGGCTTTGTCATGCTGGCCACATGACCTGGAAGCTATACGCTGGCTCCCTCGGCCAATAATGCGAGATGAGCGCGCAACCCCAGAGTCGGTCACGACTGGACCTAATGGTCAGGGGTCCCTTTACCTTTACCTTTATGAATGCACCTTAGTGCAGAAAGATCTGGATTTTAAACTTCAAGCAGAATCTCATGTGGTAACTGCAATGCAAGAAAATGTACTAGCCAACCACTCACCCACCCCTCAGAAAGCAACACTATACAATGATACACAATACAAAGTTTAAGAACTGATTATGTAGATTATTCATATCGACTCCAAGAGAGGCAGCCATGGCTTTCCAGTCAGGAATCTTCCTTCTTATGGAAATCCCCTGCATCAAGGGTCCATATAGGAAAGACCATATTCCCTCCTACAAATCTGCCTGTGTTTTGGGATCTTGGAGGGGAGGCCCTTCTCTGAGTCCCACCGCACTCACAGACAGAGGTGCAGTCTCCTCAAGAAGCTTGAGGGGGCCTGATGTGACGGCCTGACGTCACATGCACAACATTAGCCATTCTCATATTAATCTCCACTCTGCCGTGAGTCCCATCAGGGCAAATGGTGATGTGTCTGGGTCAGGCATCCCCAAACTGCGGCCCTCCAGATGTTTTGGCCTACAACTCCCATGATCCCTAGCTAATAGGACCAGTGGTCAGGGATGATGGGGATTGTAGCCCAAAACATCTGAAGGGCCGAAGTTTGGGGATGCCTGGTCTGGGCTATCAACTGCAACAGGTGTGCTTGCCTGTTAGATAAAGCAGTTCCAGACTAGCAACACATTTATGTAGGAGTTCTATTGAGATAATGGGCTTATTCCTTGGTATGTGGGTACAGATGGGACTGCAGCCCAAATTCTAGCCACAGTTCTACCTTACCCACTTAGGAAGTGATCCTCACTTTGGAACTGACATCATATTACCAGTTATGTCAGAAGAGCACTGTAGATCACAAATGTATGTGCAGCTTCTACTTCATTTTCAAGTGTCCTGGATTGAAATGAATAGGTTTATTATGTGCAAAACTGAAACATGGCTCCCATGTCTGCAAGCAAACAAAGAACACCTTCCATGGTGATATCTAGCGATCAGGAAGCACATACATTTTGCTATGCCTTCACTTTGGAACTAAGTCCTTCCTCTGCTGAACACCCCCTCCCTCCAAACACACACACAAACTTTTCATCCATTTCAGAAAGGGATGGGATTAATTTTGATATAGGATACAAAAATATAATT
Source organism: Zootoca vivipara (assembly GCF_963506605.1). NCBI lineage: Eukaryota > Metazoa > Chordata > Lepidosauria > Squamata > Lacertidae > Zootoca > Zootoca vivipara. Next base: position 33,097,394 of record NC_083277.1, on the reverse strand, counting down.
ATTACAGGGGGATCCACTTTCACAAGGAATGATCATAAATGACAATCTAAAGGGAAGAAGTGACCTTGTATAATTAGGAACTGTGAGTCACAATCGCTCGGAAGAGCGATTCAATTTTGTAAGATGTAAATTGCTTAGAAAACTCAGAGGTGGATGGAATCCTGTGTGGTTGGAAGGAAGCTGGCTCTGGGAATGCACCACATCCACAGGAGAAGAACAAAGTTAAAATCAAATGAAACTTCAGGAGGTCTTTATAATTGGCAATCACACTGAGCTGCATTTAGCCTATTGCATTTGAAAAATGGGCAATTAGATTTTTTCGTCTCACTAGTTCATAGCTAATTCTTAATATTAATCTCATACAGAATGTTAAATGTACTTCATTCGAAGAAGCAAATTGCTGCCTTCAACCTATTTCCAATATTCTCACCAGGGACCTTATAACCAAGTCTGAGATAGGCACACACTAGGTTTGGGGCAGGTTACAAATGCTACGAAGTACCAGAAAAGAAAACACACCATTTGTTCTACTGAAAGTGTACTTCTTTCAGCTACTTCTTTTGCATTAAGAGTTGTCCAAGTGAATATGCTCCATAATAGTGTTTATTAACATTTGTGTACACAGGAATGCTATGCTTGATCTTCATTTGAACTTTCCCTCTAAAGTACAATTTCACATCTTCAAGGCAAGCGTGAAACTGGTGGAACATCATCTTGAAAGGGCTAAGGGGAAGTATTTATAGTTATTAATGATCTCCCTGTAGTTACAAGATTATTGAGGTCAAACCTGTATAAAAATATCTCTAGGTTACGTAGGAGGAACAACTAACTGCAGATATATTGTTTTCACAGGCTACTGATAACAAAGGTATAAAAAAAACAGGTCAAATGACACTGGGAACCCCAAAGGAAAATAAGTGGATACTGTTAAGGGGTGGGGAAACATATAGCAGCCCTGTTGTCTTTGTTCAGGCAATTTAAAAAACAAATGAAAACAAACTCATTTTGCGGAAACCAACTCTTTAAGTGCCCTTTCACTGACCACTGTTGTCATGTCCAAACTTTGTCCAACAAGTCCATAAGGCCAAGGCCTTACAAAGTAGATATTGTTGCCATTATCCCTACAGGATTTATCTATGCTGTTCTTCCTTCACTTTTCTCCAGAAACTGAGACAGAAAAACAGTAATTTTGAGACATAGTGCTACTAATGGCCTGAAACAGAGAGCAGAGCTTTGCAAACAAGACCCCTGGAAACACCTAGCATGACACCTCCACCTATCAGTGTCATAAACCTCAGCAGTGTTTCTGGCTATAAACTTCAACACTGCAGAGATTAGAAGTCTCTGTGTACACAGGGGGCTTAAAGGTATTGTTTTACTCTTTGCCAGCCAGAATTGGCATGAACTCTGGAGACTAAACCAATATCTATAGAGCTACAACTTGGACAAAGTCCTGTGCGAGACACACTTATTTGGCAACAGGAGGATTAACTTTTTGTTGTTGTTGTTAATCTTAATGACTGCGAAGGGAGAGAGTCCTTAAGCAAAGCCATTTAGGACTTTAAAGGTCATGGCTGACACTTTGAATTGTGTCTGGAAGATCAAATAGGGGGAAATGGAGCAAAGCTGTAAAATATCCTGGCATGATCATGCATAGGAACACAAGAAAATAAGAAGCTGACGTACAGTGAGTCAGAACATTGGCCCATCCAACTCTCTCCATCACTTCAGAGAGAGAGAGTTCTCTTCCCTGAGAATCGAGAACCTGGGACCTTCTGCATAGAAAGCAGATTGCTCTACCATGGAGCTATGGCTCTGCCTCAAGTTGCACTGCACTTCTGCATAGATTTTAGTTGTCACCCTTCTCAAACCACTTCCACTTCAAAAATGTGCAGAGAAGCACATCTGTCATAAAGTGGGGCACATAAAAATAACATTTTAGTAGCCTACTTTTGAGTTAAGCACTATTTCTTTATTTCCTGGTTGTCCCTTGACACTCCTCTTCGCTTGAGCTTCTGGAAAATTTGCATCTGCTTTGTTCTTTGGCCGACTGTGATTCCAAACTCAGGCGCAGAAGGCCTATATAGCCGGATCATCTGGCCGATGCAAAACTAGGGGACGGTGGAGTATCCCACCCTCCTTTGTGGCCAGCCAGGGGAAATCCCCAACAGCCGCCTGAAGGATGGAGAGACATTTTGATCTCTGGAGCCAAGGCTCTGCCATGACAAGCCACAACTGCCTCTCACCCAGTAACTGGGTAAGTGGCCATTATTTATTTTTCTCCCAGTATCCAATATCTATTTCTTTTCACCCAAAAGCTCATTCCTGCAGCCAGCCACACGCAAAGGGAAAGTGTATTTCATATGATCATCTCAGAATTATCTCTGTTTGGAGTTTATTGAGATTATTTATTTGATAAAACCAAATCACTGCCTGAAAATGTCAAAGTGGCGTACAACAAGATAAAAACAAACTACAAAAAGTACGAGTTATTTTTTAAAAAAGAAATAGAAGCACTCTAGAAATGTAAAATAATAAAACAATTTCTACAGATGTGCAATTAATATTCCATAAATGACTGAGTCACACCTTAGGGAATTTAGATATTATTATGCCTGTTTCTATGCAGGGATAATTGTAACTGGAGGCACAAAAAAGCCAACTGCATTATTTGGAGTTATAAAGAAAGGCTACAAACACACAATGCCACATAAGCAACAACATTCTAGTTTTGTACGGGTGTTAACAACTTTGCCATTGGAAAGCAAGTACTTTCAGCAGGTAATCAGAAGAACATACACTCATCACAACTAAAACCTCTGAGAAACTCAACTAAAAGATTATTATTTTTTAGAATGAGAAAAATATAATACAGATTTTTCTGCGTGAATAAAGTGCTTACAGAAACCCATTTAGGCCCATTTTGTGAGATTAGAATACAAGCAGTAAATGCACTCTCAGCTTATTTGTTCTAGCTGATGCTATTTGAATAGAAGCCCAAAGGCACAATCTTTTGAGAAAATAAGATTTCCCCCCTCCTTAGTTTCAACTAAATCTGCTCATTGTAAAACAACAAATTACCCACTTCACTAGTAATTGATATTTACACAGATCTTAAATATCTAGAGAGACATTTTAAATCTCTGCAAAACATATACATATGAAAAGTTCATCCAAAACATAAGAGCAGAATTAGAAAAGGTCTTTAGAAATGTCTCTTCCACCATTCCACCTCCCTAACATACTTTTCTTAAGGCATATAATTATTGCCTAGCATTTAAAACTCATTACGTGAACTTCTCAGAGCTAAGCCTTGAATGTAAATTGATTGTCTTCTTGTTCTAATGAAGAAGAGAGCTCAGAAAAAAATAATTCACAACTACATCTCCACAAAATACCTATGATTTACATCCTCTCTTCCTTTATATTTGTAAGACTTGTTCACGTGAACTTTTGTGTTATTCACATCCTGTTATACATGTGCATGTGAACCACAGATATTCTACTGCCTGGCAAATATTAATACAGTACAGTAATATTCATACGGAACATAGCTAAGAAAATACAGTGACTATGCAATACAGTGGTACCTCAGGTTATGAACTTAATTTGTTCTGGAGGTCCGTTCTTAACCCGAAACGGTTCTTAACCTGAGGTACCACTTTAGCTAGCTTTCAGTAATGGGGCCTTCTGCTGCCGCCACGCCGCTGGCGCGCGATTTCCATTCTCATCCTGGGGCAAAGTTTGCAACCCGGAGCAACTACTTCCAGGTTAGCGGAGTTTGTAACCCGAGGTACCGCTGTATCAGAATTTGCTTCCTGGCAACATCCATATTGTTTATCTAGCACTGTGGCAACAACTATATTTACCTGACTGTCACTGCTCCTCAGTCTTCAAATCTATGCTAGTGCTGAATGAAGCACCAGAGTAGCCATATAGCTGTGAAAGATTCCTCCTGGATCATCTCAGGTCATCATTTTATTTTCATATTTCCAGTTCCTGAGTGGACTTTTTCCTCAGAAATAAATCAAAGTCTATTCAGTGGGCGTTAAAAAAAGATAAAGGACCCTTGACAGTTAAGTCCACTTGCGAACGATTCTGGGGTTGCGGTGCTCATCTCGCTTTACTGGCCGAAGGAGCTGACGTTTGTCCACAGACACCTTTTCCAGGTCATGTGGCCAGCATGACTAAGCCACTTCTGGCGAACCAGAACAGTAATTATGAACATTTTAAGTAGTTCCTGGTCTAAAATAGTCGAAATAGGTGGCACTCAAGTTATTTCACATTTAAATACAAAGTAAAGTGCACCATTTCATAAATTTTTCACCCAAGAACAATTTCAAATGGTGCAAGTCGACTTCAAACTTCAGACAGCTATTTACATGGTGCCGTTAGTCACTTTATCAAGGCAGGATGTAATGATGAAAATCATGTTATTCATTATTTGACCGTTTCTTTGCCTGAAAGAAATAGCACTATCAAATAAATGCCAGTTAGTTCTGTTATTTAGAGCATAGTGCTGATAACGCCAATGTGGTGGCTCATCATATAGGCTATGTGCATATTCCTGCATTGCAGGGGATTATACTACAGTAGATGAACCTCAGGTCCATTCCAACTCTACAATACTATGATTCTAAGTCAGGGGTCCCCAAACTTACCCGGCTTTGGGCCGGATGCCCACTGCGCCGAATGCGTGGTGGGCCGGAGGGTGGGGGAGCGCACGCGGGGGCATGGGAGCATGCGGCTGTGCGCGCCCATGCGCATGCACAAACACTATTTCTGGCACACTCCCGACCTGGAAAGCACTGGAAATAGCTTGTGCACATGTGCAGAAGCCTCCTCTGACCCGGAAGTACACCGGAAATGACGCTTGCGCGTGCGCACAAGCTATTTCTGTTGCTTTTCCGGGATGGAAGTCAGCAGCCGCACCGGTAAGAGCGGGTGGTGGCAGCGGGCGGCGGGGTCCCCGGGGGGCGCATAAAAGAGCCTCGGGAGCCATATGTGGCCCCCGGGCCATAGTCTGGGGACCCCTGTTCTAAGGCTTACATTTTTTAAAAAAGAGAATTCATATAGGACAACGATCCTTTTAGGGAACTTTTCTCTCTTCCAAAACTTTACATTTGAAACATCTGCCAGTATAATTCCATTAGCATAGATTAAACTGAAGAAATAATGTATTTTTTCCTGATCAATGTCCTCTTTTACAAAACAATTAATCTGAAACATCTGGAGGGCTGCAGGTTGGGGGACGTTGCATTAGGTAGCCTAATGGATTAGCCCTTTCAGGGAGCTTCAAATGGTCATGTTTACAAATAATGTGCATAGTTATCATGATAGTCCTGGTTACCCCAAACTCCCATTATTTGTTGGGGAGGAGAAAGTGTACTACATGATAAACTGATTTTGATATTGTTGCCATGTGAACTTAGATCTGTAAGCCACACATTCAGACCAAGGGAGCTATTCTACGGTGCAGATGATTTGGCACTGGAAGTTCAAATAGCAGGTGTTCATAGCAGGTCCTTCTTTCAATCCTCTCTGTCTCTAAAGAGGCAAAATCAGCAACTTGCACTATTGCCTTGTAATAACTAAACAGATGGAAGGAGAATAAAAGGAGGCATCAGCCCTGAATGGTTGCCTTCAGGGTGGTTTTCATTTGTAACTTGTCTCGTTTCAAAACAGTCCAGGTCTATGCAAGAAAACAGCACTTACAGACCATGAAGCATGTCAGCACTATGGTATAATGGGAGCGGCGAGTGAATTCTCATGAAGCTACTGAGAGCATCTAGCATATCTAGGTCAAATCATACCGCAAAGGTACGACATAGGCCTTCTTATATAGAGTCTTTGTATTGTTGCAGGTGTTGCTATTATACGAGTTCAGCTGAGTAATAGTATACCTTTATAATCTTTGCTGCAAATATAGGGGGTCATTTAGGGCCTTAACAAACTCAGACAATATGCACACTGAGCAGGGATACAAAAGAGAGCAAGTGCTAGTAGGGTAAGAACTGAATATGAACAATAACAATGGGAAAGACATTTTTCAGACCTTTTTTTTTACCCCCATTAATACATCTGGCAGGAGACACTGGGAACACTAGGAAAAAAGATTCTTTTGAGTGGGTATTATGAACAGTTGTCGTTTCAAGAAAACAAATTGGCCTACAGAAGAGGAAGCAAATGTTTCTGATGGCAAATGAGATACCTGACAGGACACTGTAGGTCTGAACAGAAACTATTATGAGGTAACAAGACTAATGTTGAGGCAAGACTTAGCATGGGCTTTCTGTAAATGAAGACAATCTTTTCACTTGTCTGCATTTATCCAAAGACAATTTATCTGAAACTAAGCCCGCTTTAGCAACGGTTTTTGCAGTGCCTTGTATGCGCCAAATATTCACTAAACCAGATTGATATGAAAATAAGACTACATCTGGCATGATAATTGATTTACTGGTTTATATTTGCCACACGGAAGTCATATTGATTGAACACAAGGGTGGGCAATTTGGTGTCTTTGCAATCTGTGTCCTGTTCACATATGTTTATCCATAAGCCTGTTCTGTCACATGTGTACATTAATATTTGTTGTTTTTTGTTGTTCATCTGCATGAATATCTGCATTTAAATTCATATTTTCTAATGTAATTTCTCTCAAAAATTTGAATTTTGCATTTTGAAATGCATTTTGCGCCACCAGCTGCATTGGGACATTTGGGAAGTGCATAAGGCAGTGCAATTTGCACATTAGTCTGGAAGGTGTGCATCAAAATTCACAAAGATCAAATTCCTCAGGCACCCCATTAGAAGATAAGCCCTTTACAAAGGCAGTCAGTGTATAAATCAAAGTGCAGACTACTTGTCCTAAAGAGATAGCTTTAAATCTCTTTATCTTCTGAGAAATCTTCTGAAAGTTAAAAGGGCAATTGCTACCTGTCATCCAGCTTCCTTTCCTGGCGGTTATATAGATGGATCCTCTAAGAGGGCAGGCTTAGCAACAATTTCCATATTTTTTTTTAAAGATATTAAAAAGAAGAGGAAGAATTCCTCATAAGAGCCACTGAAAATAGGATGAACAGAAGTGGGTTTAATTTGCAGAAAAGCAAAATATAAAGGAAAGTCAACAATGGAAGTATATTTAGAGCAGGCACCCCCAAACTTTGGCCCTCCAGATGTTTTGGACTACAATTCCCATCTTCCCCGACCATTGGTCCTGTTAGCTAGGAATCATGGGAGTTGCAGGCCAAAACATCTGGAGGGCCACAGTTTGGGGGTGCCTGGTTTAGAGGAAGATGAGGAGTGGCCACCAACACAGGTTTTCTGAGTGTTCTTGGCATCATCTTATGGAGAGCACCACCATGAAGATTTCCAAAAGTGAGAGAGTGTGTGTTTTAAGCACAATTATATATTTTGGGTGTATGCATATAATTTATAAAAACATACGAGACAGGTGAAATATGTAAGCCATGTTGCTGACAACACTGATCACATACTTGTTGAATGATTGTGTAAAAGTGTCATTATTGTTTCACTGTACCTTTAAGAGTCAGGAAAGATTTAATGACTGGGGCTCTGCAGCTGTGGAGCAGCTTGACAGGTGTTGCTGTGAAGCTGATGATGCAGGGTATATCAGGGGTGTTGTGTGTTGCCTCTGTGCTGGGCGATTTCCCAGTGTGCTCTTGGTGGGTGGTTTGGTTGTGTGGGTGTTTTGTGTAAGCCTAATTTAATTTTGTTATTTTTACTTTCTCCATTAAACCAAGCATTTGTTTAAGTCTTGGTATGACTCTATGTGTAAGTCCCTCAGCCAGCTTCTGCTGATGCAACTCAATTGCTTCTAACCCTAACAATACTGACAAGACTGAATTTGAACCAAATTTTAAAAGGTCATGTGAAGTTGACAGAATTTGGAAGAGACTAAAGAATTAAGGGGTGTGTGTGTGTGTGTGTGTGTAGAACGTTGGGAGATATCGTGTGAATAGAACAATGGGAGATATGCAAACTGGGTGTTCAGGGCTAGAAGGAAAGTATGTAGGTTATGGATCATGGATTGTTCCAAATTCCTTAAATCATTGCTGGGAAAGGGGTTTGCATAAGTTTGAGAAATGTTATCATATGGGAGGATATGCTCTTGAAAGTAAATACTAGGCACCGGGTATTCCTGAAACCCCAGAACTCCTGAATCAGTGACTGCCGGGGAGCTTTATTTATGAGGTTGAATTTCTAACATATATATCTGAATCTTATTCCACGGCAATACATAATTTACCTTCTGGAGTGAGGTTTCTAAGCTTTACTTTGATGCAGTTATGCCTCCAAGAGAGGATTTCCATTATTATGGAGATGAAGTATCTTTAATGACTGCAATAATGTAATTGTACCCCAGGGCAAAATTCCTAATAATGCAATTGTATAGCTTTCAAGCACCAGTAAGAGACGTCTTCAGGGCAGGTTATTCATTAAGGGTATAGTGTACAGTAGCTCTGCTTCACTGGAAGAGTAAGAAAGCTAAAGCAATAAAGCTCCCTTTTCAAGATAGGCTTTGCCTCCTGGGCAAGCATCTAACATCACACTTGGTTCTGCTTCGTAGTCAGTGGCAGCCTCCAGAGGAAGATTCCCAGCAGCCTAATAAGATCCACCCTATTACTTCTCCAGACACTCAGTCCAGATATCACCCATTACGGCATATATCTCAAAAAAGATACTGACAAATCTTCCACAAAATAGCCACCTCTCTAAGACTTTTGCCTACCGTAAGACTCTCCAAAAACTGCATGTGTGTTGTTTTATTTTTGGGGGGTTGTTTTTTAAAAGAAGAATTACTTTTTTAAAAGAGTGCTGCTGGATCAGACCAAAGACCCATCTGGTACAGTATCCTTTGTAAAGCACTTTGAGGTTAGCAATCAAGCGCTGTATAAATTTAATGAAATAAACAAATCCTATTC